>NC_090924.1:237114154-237435404 GCF_040938575.1 Ambystoma mexicanum
TATAGGACCACTCGACAGAGCCATCTTAAGCACTCAACATCACTTTAAATAGACTTGGGATTCATGCCTTTTTTGTAAGGCTTGATAAGGACCGTTGGTCAAAACACATGTTGGCTGTGGCTGTGAAATTTTGTGCACATTGATCAAGTTTTGAGGACTTAAACACTCAAGAACCCACTGTATTAACCGTTTTGTGACTATTAAGTCAAAATGAATCAATGCAGATGCTATATTATAACTTTGAAGTGATCATAACAGGACAAGCACAGTCGAATAGGGTACACATGTAAGATATATATATATATATATATATATATATATATATATATATATATATATATATATTACTACCAAAAACATTGTTAAAGGGACGTCATGGTTAAGTTTCACTAGTATAAACCTATGCAATTCAATTGACAAAAGTTGTTACAGGGACATTATGGTTACAGGTAAAGCCAGTTATGGTAAGCTAAGCAAATATAACTCGCACCACCAGTGTGCACTGCAAGGACTAACACCCATGACATCAAAGATGCCATCACAAATCTCATTGGCGAAGCGCAGGCCATGAGACTTCGGTCCGTAGAATGAACAGGGAAATAGGTCCGCGGAGCGGACGCAGATATCATACATTTTCAGGGACGTACATTTCAGTTCTTTGCAACAAAAGTACTGTTCCAATTTCCACCAAACACACAAAATCACACTTTCTGACCCAAGCCCCCGCTCCTACCACATATTTGGTAACATTTTTATTTTTTTATTTGTTTAGTTGAAAAACACAACTTTTCAAATATCATACCAGTAAAAAAAAACAACAACAAATTCATTCAATTTACACTAAGTTGAAATATAAGGTTAAGACCAGTAGACATTTAAACAGTAAATTATACAAAATAAAATGATACCTATTTGACAAAGCTTTCACAAATAAAATCATGCGTTAAGTGACTAAAAAAATACAGAGAGAGCTTGAAATGAATATGGTTACAATCTGAATATATTCCATAGGATCACATGTTTAAATTTCTGTCTACGTATGCAATTGATTATTCTGCAATTATTTTCAACTTAAGTTTCTTTTTCATTGAGCTCAATTTCTGTTACTGTTGCTTCTAGAAAATGAACTATGGCGACCTTTACTGCCAATCTCGGACTTGAAAAGATTAAACGCCATATTTCCTCATGATCTAGTACAGTGTTCAGGTCAAAGACATGATGAAAGAATTTTTTGCAGAGTGAGCTCAAACCAGTACATGCCACAATCAGATGCTTTAAAGTTTCCCTCTGTTACTCGTCTGGGCAATGACGACAAAACTTTTGATCTTGAGGAATTTGTCTCCTCTGATGTAATACTTCTCGAGTGTGCCATAGGTTTACCCTGATTTAGTACAGGGGGGTGGTCCTGTCCTTGAACATTTTAACTACAATAAATCGTTGTAGTAACAGTTTCAACACATCTCCATATTAACGTTATAATACATCTATATAAGTATGTATCGTTGGAGGAAAGTACAGATCCAAAGCCTGGAAAAAGAACACTGTTAAACTGACCCTTATTAATTAGGTCCCATGTTTTTAGACATTGGTAACTCAATGTGCATAAGAACAAGTTTACATAACATGTCAAAAGTTATTGAGTAGTGGAATCAACCTTGTCATCCACTTGGTGTATTTGTTAGAACAAGGGTGCAATTATTACAAATATTAAGTGCAGGTATGAGTAACAATCCATGTTTTACTGGAGACAGGTAATCACTCTGTTTTTTCATACAGTGCAATAGACAGAAGTGATCTTAGAAAATGTACCAACAATTCAAAAGAAAAGAAACCGTACATTTGAACAGTGCGTATAGTGTGTTAACGGCACACAACTATACTTTAGCTGTGGTGTGTCATTCAGTTGCCAATTATTACAACATATTGGTCAACCTGTTGGGTTATTCTTCTGGTATTATACAACATTAGTAACACAGTGCATTACTTAAAAGAAACCTAAACATAGGGTCTGCTATTTGGCAACCAAGTTAGGGTCATCGGTCAGAAAGGTGTGGCTCAGTGCACAATGACAATATAGACGTTTCGGCAGTAAGGAGGTCGCAGCCTTCTTCTGGGGCCAGTTAAAGCAGGACTCCCTTGCTTCAGAGGGACGGGAAACACTCTGGTTAGTTTGTGGCTGTCCTGGTGAAAGGGATGAACCTGATGCAGTGATCTGGTGGAGGCAGCAGCATGGAAATGAGGTTGCCGGGCTCCCGTGGAGAACACGAGGTTTTCCTGAGATGTGAGCCTGTAATTACGAGGCTCGAGTGTGGAGTATGGAGTCTGAATCACTATACTCGTCTGCTCGCGCTGATTGTGAAGGGGAATGGCGTTCCCCTTTGCACTCAGCGAAGGGGAAAAATAGGTTTACCCTGAAACGCATGTATTGCCTTCTAATATGGGGTGATGGACATTTAATAAGATATACAGCTGTGACTCGATATTTTTTCCTTCCAAAGAGAGTTCCATCAAAATCTTTGTATGATTACCTGAAAGCCACATATAGCGATTGACCTTGGCCAGCATATTGCATTTTTATCATGTTTAGGCATAGAATGTTAGGTATTGTGCCTAAACCTGCCACAAAGCACGATTGGAATAGATATTTTAGATGCTTTTGAGTGATCCAGCTATTCAGTTCCGTTAATAGTAGTCTTCCATAAATCTTACCTGGCACACCCAAGAGTGAGATGGGCCGATAGCTACTTGGAGATTTCTGATCACCTTTCTTAAAAATCGGCAAAACTATGGAGTGAGTCCAGGTCTTTGGGAGCACTTGGGCAACATTGATGGCTGAGAAAATATTAAACAGTATGGAGGCGAACGATCAGGATGTAATTTTAGAGTGTGGTTAGATAGCCCATCAGGGCCAGCTGCCCTCAAACTGCTTGCAGACTTGATGAGGCATAATATGTGATCTTTATCAAAATTAAGTTGGACATTTTGCTTGAGATCAAGGGAGTCTAAGCTAGTGCTTCCTTTAGGTACAGAGTATAGCTCCCTAAAGAATTGAATCCATTCTTGTTCGTTTATGGCACTAGATTGAATGGCCGTCTGCGAGCCTACTGATTGCTGATTGATTATGTGCCACATTTTTGCTGTGTTTGTAGTAGCCAAAATTCTCAGCATGTTGGCACCATCATTTTGATACATTTGAGCTCGATGATGTTTCAACCAATTCACATAATTGGTGCCAATCTTCCTGAGAAGAATTGACTTCAAGTTGCGAGGAAGTTGCGCTCCTTGCCTCAATTCGGCACAATATAGGGTCTTTCTCTTTTTTATAGCCAAATCAAATACATGTAGATGGAATTTTTTTGTTGGTATTTTACTATGGTTTAATTTTTGCTGATGGAATAGCTGCATTGTGTTACTATATTCTATTCCTGAATTCCCCATATTACCATCTATCTGATAATGTGAATTAGTGAAGTATTGATCAAAATGCTGCAACACTTCCTACGACCATCAGAGTCGATTCAACTAAGATGTTATGGTCACTCCATTCAGAGTTTGTACCTCAAAGCCCAGAACATATGTTAGCATGTTATTGTTGACATATATATAATCAATTACTGATTGACTCTGGCCACGTTGGGTCGGGCGGTATATCCGTTTTAAACATACCATTCAGCATGTGAAGGTTGCGAGATTTAGTAAGTTGTTGTTGAGTAGGTGACTAAAACCTCTTGTGTTCCAACTCAGCAACGACAACTCCGTATTGGGGCTTACAATGTCTAGTTATTGTTGCTTGTGTTTAGCATGGCACTGACAGTGAATTGATCTTGCTTGTGACCTGCATTGTGTCGACTTTGAGGTCTTGCCCATCTTGTGAAGGCTTTCTTTGGCTGTCCAAATTAAATTTTGAACAACCCGTGAATTCAATCACAATCTGACTGTGTTTAGATCACTGGTGTTGGTGAATTCAACAAATTCAATGTCAGAAGAGTTAACATCCTCCAGCTGTACAACATCAGAAAAGATAGCCATTAAAGATCTTTGATTGAGGTCATATTGCACACATGGTGAAGGTCTGCAAGCTAAAACCAGGGAGTACTTTGCTTATCGTTTGCACTCCTGTGTTTTTGTGGGGAAACAGGGCTCAATTTTGCCACTCTTTTCTTGGACTGGATTGAGATCATTTCTTTGTTCTAAAGTTTTTAAGGCTGTTTCTAGTCAATGCAAAACTGCAACCACTATGTTTGAGCCATCACCATCAGCAGTCGCAGCTTTCACACCCTGTTCTTTAAGTGTGGCGACAATCGGATTGCTGATCTGGTCAGAGGCTAGAGCAGACAGTTCCGGGGTAACTATTACCACCTGGCTCCTCCCATCGCCTGTTTTTTTTTCTGGTCGGGTCTAATTTTTAGGTTAGTCCGTAGTTCTTCATGGCCTTGCTCAAGACTGCTTTTACTTAAAGAATCTCAAGCTGAGGGTGGCTCACCCCCCCAAAGATGATGGGATGTGTTATCATGTGTCCGGCCATATAGGCATCCATGGCCCTGCGAATTTCCTGTCTGTGAATATTTATTGCTGCATTATCCCTGTCATTTGCTAAGTCAAGGCTTGCGACTCTTGTGCATGTGGTGTTTTTGGAGTCCCCCATTTGCAAGCCATCTGTTTGTGGTGGCTTTCTTGACCTCTTTTACTAGATCATCTATTGGTTGATGTTCCCTCATTGTCTCTAATTAGCGATTTCTGCTTGTATTTTTTGTAATAGCCTTTGAGGCAGTTATAGCACTTTTCTTTGGCATAGTGAGTGCTTTAAAAAACTGCTTTGACTTAGTCCCGGCTACACTTTTTCCTGTTTTCTGATTTTTGGTTAGTTTGCCGGGGGGAATATTATTGGGATCTCTCACACCGCCTGAGTTGAAAATGGTGTATGCTTTTTTAGCAGCAGTGGCATTGGACCGTCGTGATGTATTTTTTGGGTCAATAATCTCGCTGGGAGATGCCTCTACTTGGATGCCCCATTTCATAGATTATAGTCTCAATGCATGGAATTACCCAGATTGGTTGTTTTGATTTTGTCATGGGTTGAGCCTCACTCAGAGTCACTGTTTGACAGGCCAGTGTTGCCAATATCAGTTTTGGTTCTGCAAATGGCCTCGGACTGAAGGATTTGCTGCTCAATACCTGCCCTACAGTATATTTCCATATTTGCATCTTTTCGAGCAAGTTAGCCTGTTTGTTTAACTTGCTCTCTATGGTCTCAAACAATTTGCCCAAAGATTGTATTGCCATATTATTTGATTACAGTGTGACCTCCAATAACCTATCGTTAGGTATATCGACAATGGGCAAGCCTTGAAGTCTTGTAGGTGAAGGATGAATGAATGAAACACTGGGTTCTGAACTAGTATGGATGTCATCCGGAGTTTCAAACATCACGGGTGATGCAGACAACCTGTCTGGTAGGGTTTGTTCAGAGAAGTCAGAGCCTTCAGTATCTAAATCAATGATTACCACATCAGTGGGTGACTCCAAGGCAACTACAAAGTTGAATTGTTTTGCCGTAGGTGGTACTGCATTTAACATGGTATTATCAGATGGGGATTCTTCACCCGTTATGTTTCTAACTTCAGATGAGGATTGTACATGAGCTATTGCGGCCAATCTGGAAACCATGTCAGGCTGAATGACTGGGAGTTTGAACTGATGACCTCGGGGAAATGCTTGTGTTACATTCCCAGAATTTATACTCATTTTTGAGTGGAGCGGGTTCAATATTTCCTTCACGCCCATTGCACTCCCTTCCCTTAACAACAAGGGGTTATTAATGGCATTAGTGTCACACGTGTCCTTACAGAATGCTTGGATGTCTTTATATTTACCGGCATTAGATACGTTAAGTAGAGCCTTGCGAGAGCCCTTCCTCAGCAGTGTGGAGCATGGAATACTGGAGGCCCATTGGCAGAGTCACTAGGAGTTTTCCATGTAAAACCACTGCATTGCCAATGTCTGCAGGCATATCAGTTTTAAGTGAGCGCGGGTACATTAATTTCACTGCACCCACACCAGAGAACCTCAGAGCACCCCTCTGTACCGGCCTCGTTACAACCCAGCGAAGAGGCCAAGAGATACCTTGTGGGTGCTTCTATATAGTTCACACTGACAATTATGGTTTTGTTTTAATTCAAAAAAGAGATAATAACAACTCGCCCCCTTCGCCCTACCAAGCTCTAAACAGCCGCTTAAACAGCCCTTTCACAAACAGGGATTCCACAAAGAGCGTGCGCGCAAAGGAGCGTGCGCTGCTGTTCATGAGTGGTTGTGGGTAAAAAAAAATGTTTTCCTTTTAAAGTCCAGACACAAAGCACACAAAGCACCGTAGCAAGTCCTGAGGCTGGTTTTCTCTCGAGCAGACAACCGCCTAAACAGCCCTTTTGCAAACAGGGCTTCCACAAAGAGCGTGGTTAAAATCCATCCAGACGTTCGGGCTGTAGCCATACACAAAGTTTTCGCCAATTCAGTCTATGGGAAAACTCATTTTTTGGTGACCCCCTATAACTTTGCCCCCCCTGCACGAAACCTCGCCCAACTTGGTGAAAAAATTCAGAGCCGGCCATATACCTTTTTTTTTGCAGAGTTTGGTGAGGATTCCTCCAGAGGGAGCCAAGTTATAAACCGCCAAAAAAGTGCTCTTCCTATGAGTTTAGCAACTTAACCATAACTACACGCCCGCTACAGTGGGCCGTGTAATATATATATATGGAGGAAAGTCCATTTCAGCCAAGTCACACATTCCACAACACCACCTAGTAGCCATCGCTGGAAGTTCACCTCCAGTTCTGGGCCACAACAGCAAGGCATTGTGGGTATGCAAATTGGCTCAAATGCAAACCTTTTTCTCCAGGAAATTGTCTTTGTCTAAGAGGGCAGTGGTACTTTATACATAGCATAATCAACAAAAGACAGTCATTTGCAAGACTGCCGGAACAACTACATACTTGGTGTTACCCTTATTAGCGATCATCGGTGCAGTATACTCCTGACAGCCTTGTGGTTGGAGCATTTGGCCATGTTTTCACAATGCCAAGAAAGTTATGGTGGGTTTAAAAAGGTTTGAAAAAACCCTTTTTACCTGAAATGTGAAAGTATGAAAGTCCATTGAGCTAAGTCACACATTCTACAACGCCACCTAGTAGCCATTGCTGGAAGTTCACCTCTAGTTCTATATATATATATATTTATATATATATATATATATATATTCAGTAAAACAACTTTGTTAAAGGGACATTATGGTTAAGTTGCGCTACTAAAAACCTATGAAATTCAGTAAAAAAAAATTGTTAAAAGGACATTATGGTTCCAAGAAAAAACAAATAAACCCTGAAATTCACCAGTTATGGTAAGCTAAGCAACCATAACTCACGCCACCATTGTGCATTGCTAAGACTAACACCCAGGACATCAAAGATGACATCACAAATGTCATTGATGACATCACTGATGACATCACATGTGCAGTAACTTTTTATGAAAATATACCAAAACAAAAAAGATAAGCTTCCAACATAATTACCTCACAGAAACTGCACAGCTAAGAGCAACAGCAGACCTACACAAAAGTAACAACAAAACTTACCAGAAACTAGTAAGTAAACTTCATTTTACTTATATATTTTTAAACTTTCTGTATATGGTACACTAAAAGTAATATATATTTTTTTACACAGAAATGTCCAGTACTTTGGAATGGCTTGAGGAAAATTTCCCACGTGAGGAAATGTCTGAAGACAGTGATACTAAAGAGACATAAGAAAATACTCTGCAGCGCATGGAACAAAAAATGGACATGCTTATGGAAAATTTTCATCTTTTGCAACATTTTGTGGAGGACCACATAAAAGAAAAAAATAAATATCATTGTCCCACATGCACCTGTTCCCCCTCTCCATGTCCCAGTCAACTATCCCCAAACACTCAACACCAAGAAAAACGCTTTTGATGAGATATCCATCCCTTCATCCCCTCCCATCCATCCTCTCCAAGCCCCTAATTCGCATCTGTTTATGTCAGTTTCTGCTTCCCCGTCTCTTTCATACATTTTATATCTGTATATAATTAAAAACATTATTATGTGTGTTTTATTTCAGTCCTTTGTGTCTTATTTTTTTTAAAAAGGCAGTTAGGGTTTCCGCGGACAGAGCGGGTGTCCGGGATGTGTGTAATTAACCAAAATGGAGGTGTCCTAAGGACACTATACCTGTCCATACTGTCCTCAAGCAAAATGGAACTGTTCTTAGAACACACGCGGTGTCCAGGAAGTCCGTAATTAGCAAAATGGTGGTATCCTAAAGACACTATACCTGTCCGTACTGTCCGCAAGCAAGATGGAACTGTTCTTAGAACACGCGTGGCATCCGGGAAGTCTGTAATTAACCAAAATGGAGGTGTCCTAAGGACACTATACCTGTCCATACTGTCCGCAACCAAAATTGAACTGTTCTTAGAACATGCGCAGTGTCTGTAATGTCCGTAATTAACCAAAATGGAGGTGTCAGAAGCACACTATACCTGTCTGTACTGTCCTCAAGCAAGAAGGAACTGTTCTTAGAACACACCCGGTATCCGGAATGTTCGCAATTAACCGAAATGGAGGTGTTCTAAGGACACTCTGCCTCGCTGTACTGTCTGTAGAACATTTACGCACATGCGCACCACTACCATAAGTCCTACGAACATCGCGCCTGTCCGTAACTGTCTGTCTCACTTGTGTCACACTTTTAATTAGTTTGAGGACCCGAACACTGTCCGTAGAACACCCATGCACATGCGCACGACCGTTCCTGTGCATTTGGTGTCCTGCAGAAACCCGTTCCCTTCGCAGACGTGTTTGCAACGTCATCATGTGACCGCACCCACGCTGAGCGTGTGTCCTGATTTGCTTTACTTTTTCAGACAATCCAAAGTATTTTAGAGTAAGAATTCACCATTGCACATGTCCCAGACAATAACCCTGGCTTTCTACATACTTTTTGGAAATTCTTGAGCCTTTTTGGGGTGTTCGATCTGTCCGCAGACAGCACGCCTGCCTACGGAGCGCGCACCTGCACCCCTATAAAAGGACACCTCCCAGAGCTGATCTTCATTGTGCTTCTGGCTATTGCAGATTGACTTTTGCTGCCCTTGCTGCTCTTGCTGAGATTATCTCACCAACCCTGATGGCATCCATAGCTGCTGCCGCTCCAGCTGGTGCTACATCTGCCTCAGCACCACCCCCAACCACTCCACCACCACTACCTCCCCAAGGGCCTGCAGAGGGGAACAGGTATGAGGATGTAGAGGAGGAGAATGAAGAGGATGAAGAGGATGTGGTAGTGGAAGTCCCTACTACCAGCACTCGCCGTGAGTCTTGGGTGTGGCAGTTGTTTACCATTCATGGTGACGTACCAAAAGCACGTGCACCCAAGGTCACCTGCAACCAGTGCAAAATGGTGCTGAGTCGTGGGAGGCCTGGTTCGTATAGCTTTGGTACGACATCCACAAAGCGACACTTAAGGTCGTTCCACGGTGGGGCCATTTGCAAGGTTGTACCTTGTGATCAACGTTGTAGGTTGAGTTCCTCTACCACATCCTCCGTTTCCACTCCTGTCACCACAAGAGATACTCCTGTGGGACAGCGCATCCCTCCAGACCAATTGTGTTTGCAAATGTTAGTCCTTCATAGAAATGCAAGCAACAATCCTGACAACACATACAGTGTTCATCGAATAAGACAAGAATTGGACTACTGTGCTGGAATGGTGAAATTCACTATAAACACACAAGAAGATCCACAAGAATGTTTAATGTACTTACTACAAGTACTGGAAAACGAAAACATACCTATAAATGAAATCTTCCAGATTTCATACATGTGGAAACATACATTCACTCTCTGCAACAATGTGGCACAGGAACAAATCCCTAATGAACGCTTCATGTATGTATCCATACCTAACTGTGAAACCATTCCATTTCAGCAACTTGTACAAAATGCAAACCATGGCAGATTATGTACTACCTGCAATTCAGATTATTGCTCCACCTTACAAACACAAACACATAGTAAATACATAATACTAATGCTTTTACGTTACAATGCAGATGGTACCAAAAACAACTGCAAGCTGACTGGATTCACACATGGTCAAGAATCACTTGGTAAGAAAAACTTCACAACAATAGGTATAATCTACCATGCAGGAGCCACAACCAATGCAGGTCACTACACGGCATATATAAAAAAGAATTTTGGATTGTTCGAATGTAATGATAATACCACTAATCTAAAGCAAAGATTACCAGCAAATCTTATAAACGCTTATTTAATATTCTTAAAACCAAAATGTTATAACTAATCTGTGCATAAACATTAATAAAACTTAAATTAGAAAACTATAAACAGTTAGAATATGCCAACAGGTATCTAACTGCCCCAGGATTCTGCAACAACCGAACAGATAAATCAACACGACTAAATCATATGAAGAAATAAACAGTTAGCATATGCCAACAGGTATCTAACTGCCCCAAGATTTTGCAACAACCAAACAGATAAATCAATATCACTAAAATATAACAAAAAATCAAATTAGAATATGCCAACAGGTATCTAACTGCCCCAAGATTTTGCAACAACCAAACAAATAAATGAATACCACTGATAACTAGTCTGTACATAAACATTAATAAAACCTCAATTAGAAAACTATAAACAGTTACAATACGCCAAAAGGTATCTAACTGCCCCAAAATTCTGCAACAACCAAACAGATAAATCAACACCACTAAATTAGAAGAAGAAATAAACAGTTAGAATATGCCAACAGGTATCTAACTGCCCCAAGATTTTGCAACAACCAAACAAATAAATCAATACCACTAAAATATAACAAAATATAAACAGTTAGGATACGCCAAAAGGTATCTAAATGCCCCAAGATTTTGCAACAACCAAACAGATAAATCAACATCACTAAATTATAAGAAGAAATAAACAGTTAGAATATGCCAACAGGTATCTAACTGCCCCAAGACTTTGCAACAACCAAACAGATAAATCAATACCACTAAATTATAAAAAGAAATAAACAGTTAGAATATGCCAACATGTATCCAACTGCCCCAAAAATCTGCAACAACCCAACAGATAGATTAGCAACTTGAGAATATAAATAAAAAACTATAACCAGTTACAATTCGACAACAGGTATCTAATAATCTGCAACAAGCCAACAGATAGAACATTAGCCAGAAACAACAAGTAAACACTGAAAACAAAGAAGGAAATGTACTGTACCATAACAAAAAAAGTTTTTTTTTTAATCCAACATGGATTTGTTTTCCCACAGACTCAATGATTTAAGCAACAAACACAGAAACTGAGCAAATTGCACAGTACACTGGTTTGTAAAGTACTAAATATGAGGGTCAAAATAAAGCGCAAATGTCTATTATTCAATGTAATAAGTCTTTATAAACTACCTACACTAACATGATCTTTTCTTCTATCACAGAAATTGAAAAAGAATATCTGCTCCAGTTACCCATCATCATGAAAAAAATATATCCAATCACAAAAAATCAAACAGTAAGTATATTATAATAAATACAACTCATAAATACTGCTCCATAACACAACCATTGAAGCAAACATCTAACCATACACCACAATACAAAATGTTTACTTCCATGGATATGTTATACTACAGTGCTTGTTACCAAACTCTACAATCTTAATGATATGACATAGCCAAAACTTCACATACAAACTATACAAGTCAAACACAACATAAACTGTAGATTTGCAAATATTTGATAGATGTTTGATTCTATGGGTGTGATCTATGGGTGTGATATGCTGCGGTGGTTGTGGCCAGGGCCTAGAGTATTGGATGCATGGCCAAAGGCCGTAGGCCGTAGGCCATGCACCCAAGACTCTAGGCCCTGGCCCCAAACACCGCAGCATATCACACCCATAGATCACACCCATAGAATCAAACATTTTAACTGGCTATATGGAGTACGGCATTGTATTTTTTTATGTCCGCAGACAGCCGCGGTGACCGCGGACATGATGAACACATCAGGGGTGCCTGCCACTTAAACAAATACAGCATTTGACCCATCTCTTACTCCCTCACCCTCCCCAAGCACTCTTACATACCAACACACTTGCCAAAGTTGCATTTCTCCCCGTTCATCGCTGCGCTGTCCGCGGATGTCTGCGGATCCAAGCTGGCGGGCCCATCGAAGCAATACCACGCACCTCACGCTTCATTCCAGCCAATCAGCGAACATGTCCCATGTCCGCGGACATGACGCAAGCTCATTAGCCAATCGGTGTCCTGTCCACGGAGCGAACAGGGAAATGTGTCCGCGGAGCGGACATATATATCATTCATTTTTTGTGACCTACGGTCTTTTAAAAAAATACTACTGGACAGATTTTCACCAAATTTACAAAAGCACACTTTCGGGACCAAGCCGCTGCTCCTGACTCAAATTTGGTGAAAATCCGTCCAGCGGTTTGGGCTGCAGACGTGAGCAATTTCTTTTCCCCATTCAGTCTATGGGAAAAAAATAAATTTTGGGACCCCCCACTATAACTTTGCTCCCCCTGGACCAAACCTCACCAAACTTTACACACAAACACATGGGGCTGATTTACTAAGCTAAAAATATAGTTATACTTTCACCCAAAAATGGCTCAAGTTCTACTTATACTATTGTTTTAGCTTAGTAAATTTAGTCTTACTTAAGCTACTTATTTAGCTAATTTAGCTTAGTAAATCAGCCCCATGTTGTCTGTAATTAAACAAATGAAGGTGCAGTTACCTGATATCAAAGCAATGGTTCTTGGTGCAACAAAAAACTTGAAAATGATTGGAAACTTACTCCATATGCTTTCAATAATAAAACTGGGGTTAGAGACTACTTAAATTCAACCTTATGTTAGCTGTTTCAAATGACAAGCCTCACACAGTCAGTAAGTTACAGTCTCTGAACAAATTCTTTTGGGGGGACTGACTACTCTTAGTAAAATATAGTGATCAAATACATAGTGCAACAAGGATTCATAATTTCATAGATCTAGAATCTCAGCACACATATTTTTCTTTAAGCACCCAACAGGAGGCACATGAATTTCTTTTTACTATCCTGGAATCGTTAGAAAAATAGAGTGGGTCTCATTACGAGTCTGCGTGTAACCCACCAGTACTACTCCTAGCACTTTTCCAGTGCCTAATATCCCGGTGCTACCAGAACATTACAAGTCCCGGAGGATCGGGAAGTCAGGCGCCGGAAAATGATGTTACCCATTCTGTGGAGTCCCATAGGACTCCATGGGTGTGGGAGATGGAAGCACTAACACTGTTTCTAACAGTGTCGGTGCTTGCATGACAAGTTTGCCTACAGGGACCGTTGCACCCGACAGTTCAGACCTGCCGGGCGCAATGGCCCCTGCATGCCATTTACAGGCGCAGAAAGGGTGCCACTACGTTGCTACCGGCACCCTTATTTGCAGACTGCCACACCTGTTATGATGCCCAGTGTGTCTATGGATTTGTAGAGGAGGTCCAAGAACCCCCCCCCAAACTGAATGCAGGTGACTTGCCAGGCTGATCAATGGTTCTCGTATCGCAAAAATCAGAATTATAATGTTTTTAAGACAAAAAGTACATATAGGGCGACATATATTTTTGGTATCAGGTAATATTAGCCCCATAAATAATGTTTCCATATATATGGTTGCCGGGAAAGGCCATATGCAGCATTATTTGTGGAGATAATTTATGGGGTAAATGGGAGCGGGGTTATGAGGTGTCCCGCGCAGGTTCCATGGGTTATTATCGCCACAAAAAAGGCACCATTCTTGTATGGTGATATTTTTGTGGGGATATTAACACATGGAACCATATTTTTGGTGTCAGAATGACCCAGGAGATGGAGGGTGTCTCAGGTATTGCGCGCATATCATGAATATTTGAAAATATAGTCTAAAAACAGGATAGAAAATAAGTTATGTACCAAAGTAGATTGGGTTGCCGTTTGGTAGCATGGACAAGTCTCTAGGCTAAGCATGGCTAGGATACATTCTAAGGTGGGTGCCAAAAACAAAATGGTGTCTCAGGTGCAGGTGTCAAAAGCCCTGACTCTTTCTGATCTGGAATATTCTTTGGCAGCAGTTCACTGTAGATAAGCATGACTGGGATTGGTATATTTAGAAACCTTGGCAAGAAAAGCAGACAGTGATTGATAGTAGATCAGATAAAGGCCCGAGGACGCTACCAATTAGAGCAGGCAGCTGCTTACTTGACAACAAATAAAGATTGGAGGCTTTCACTGCATTTAGCTGCCAAGTAGATTTGGCAGGCCTCGAGGATCAGATAAAGGCTGCTTCTTGGCAGGCATCTAAGGATTTATAATGAGATGCGGCTGGATCTCATGCAAGCTTATCAGATGATGTGTCAGTTAAACCATGCTTGCCAAAATGAAGTCATGTGGGGTTTGTGTTTGATAGGCAAGTACACCAATCAAAGACGAGGAGGGCTTATATTAAAGCTACTGCTTCAGGTGTCTTTAGAATCTGTATTAAAGATGACTTTGAACCAAGAGTCGGGCATCCGTTTCCTGCTCTTTCCTTGTCTAGTCTCTAGTCCCTAAGTCTGCAGAAGTCAAATGCTGATAGAGGACAGAGGGTCCTCCTGTACAGATTCCTGCATAGGATTGCCTTATGAGTGAGTTCATGACTGCACAGCTTGTCACCAAATAATTGTTTCTAGAGAGTGTTTTAAAAGATTTCATTAACCTTCACTACTGTACCATGCAGCTGTGCAGTTTTAAGATCTAGTGACACCTGCTTACCAAAGTATTATTTGTACTGACTCTGGTTTTTAACTTCAATCATGTATTGTAAATTCGTAGTGCAAGGAATACTTGATGAATATGTTGAAAGGATACTGGGCTGATGGAGCAAATATGAATACTTGCATTGTAAACCTTGCCCAAGGGCAGGTGTCTATTTCCCAAAAAAACATTTGAAACCATTGAAATCGTATTGCATGAAAGTGCTTCAATTAATAGTGTTCATTATGCTACTTGGCTGCAAATATGAATTGAATAAAGAAAAATAACAAAACAGGTTCGCTGCAAAGAGATTTTGGGTGGTTGCTATCCAATGATTCAGTAGTTTTATACAAGTCCAGATTGTTCAGGAATTTAAAGAATGCGTGCTTATTACTATTGGAACCAATGTTTCCATTCTGATTTTCTGAAGACAAGATTAAAAAGTAGGTATTGGAAAATAATGTTTTCACAGTATGGTTATGAAAGTAAATAACTGCTCCTGTTATGGAATATTTTCTAAAGTGTAGTGTTTCCTCTTGTAAATATGGTACACTCTAATTAAAATTTGAAAGTGCATCATCATTATGGTGTGCCAAAAAGAGGTATTTATTAATGTGTATGTCACCTAGTTGAGGAAGAAAATGATTTCGGTGTTTAGAAGATGTTCTTATCTTATCTTCATGTTCAAATTTATTTTTAGCAGAAATTAAATTCTTTAAAATCTTCATAGTATTTCAAAAAAGTTTACTTGTTCAAATACATTATTGCATTCTTGAATCTTCTATTTTTTTGTTTTAATGAAAACATATACAACATTTTCCTATATATACTCTTGTTTACCAATACTGTTGGGTTGCATTGGCAGGTCCCATCCACATTATTTTTCTTTCTGTATGATAAAAATAAAACTGCAAAAAACCTACAGAGAAAATCAAAATTATAAAAGTAGAACAATCTGTTCAAATTATTCATCTCCAAGGAGAATGGTTATATATAACAACTGATATCTTCTTTGTCAAAATGGTGTGCATTTAAGATTGATATTGGGATTACCCAGTTCTCTTGGGTATCAATTTATAAATATAAATAAGTGTTATGATTAGTTTTTCCTTTAAGAAAATGCATGTTTTTCTTCCTATATGCAATGCACTTCATGATTTTTCATACATTTCTTGTATGTACTAGTATGAATTTGTATCAACAATAAACACACCAGAAAAAGACTTCAATATTTAATCAAACTTAGGACACATTTGAAGTAAGTTCCTGGGTTGCCCATAAACGTTTGTTATTTCATAAAATCTGCATTCTTAAAGATATGTTGGCAGAACATAAAAGATTGTACAATCTATGTAAAGTGAAATGTTTTTGATTGATTCTTACATTTTATAGAGTGTACTTCCTGAAAGGCTAAATGTGAATGCAATTTCTGGGGAAATGTGTACAAGATGACTCTATTTGTTAATTTTCAATTAAATTATTTAATAAATACCAGAGCATTTGAGTATGTGATAATTAAACAATATAAACATACATTTGGCACAACAAGGAACCAGCAAAAAGCAATGACTAAATGAATGAAGCATAGGATATGTCTCTATTTTCATTTTAGAATATATCACCCATTTCTATTTAATATTTAGTTTAAAAGAGGTGATGACAAAACCTTTATGAATGTATGTAATGTTTACATCATATCATGTTAAAGGTATATAATACATTATATAAATGAATTAATATTGTGAAAAAGTTGAGTTTTTTCTCTCTGATTAGTACTTTTTTCCTCCATGTCCGAATGATTAAAATTAACAACCTTAGCAGGTTGGGTCCTAAGAATAAATATATTATTCTAACAATACTGATATGATAGGCAAACAATTGTGGTACATACAAATGGTTGTTAGATATGCTTATTTAATGTTACCTAATTAGCAACATACATTTTTAAGAGTTGCTGTGATATGATATGAAATGGCATTCATAACGCGCCTATAGACAAGAGTTCCAAGGCGTGACGAGGCATGGGGGGACAAAGGGAAGACATAGATGGCAATCTTACTAGGCCAGGTGGCACTGAGATTGTGCAAGTGCAGGAGAGGGAGGTGGGGAAAACTGCGAGGGGAAAAGGGAGGGGGAAGTGCATTACATGGGATCAAACAATAAAAGAAGTGCGGCCAACTGGTGGCAAGTGCAAGGATAAGTGCAGACAGCATGTGTCCAAAGTGCTGGGAGGGGGACTGTAGGGTTACAGATACAGACCCAAGTGCAAGGGTTGCCAGGGTGGCATTGCAGATGTGCAACTGGCGGGGAGGGGACTTGGGTTCAAGGTCAGAAGGTAGTCAGGTGACCAGTGCAGATCAAGTTTCAGCAAGAAATTCAGCAGGGGAGAGGAAGAGAGAAGGCAGGAGCAAAGAGGAAAGTCTTGAGGTGCTTCCGGAACCGGAGATGGTTCTCATCAAGTTGCAGAGAGGCAAGGAGGCTGTTCCAGGGGAGGCCCCAGCCGAAGAAAGAGATCTACCACCAACTCATTGCTTGGATAAGCAACTGACTCTGAAGGAGTTGAAGGTGGAGGAGCGAAGAGCTCGCATAGGAAGATATTTACGAAGAGATAGTTGGAGGTATTGTGCCCACAGAAGGCCTTGTAGACAATGCAGAGGGTCTTCAACTTAATCCTCGCAGCCACTGGGACCCAGTGCAGAGATTTCAGTGCAGGAGAGATATAATCCCTGGGCTTGAGGCCAAGGACAAGTCTTGCAGTCCTGTTCTGGATGAGTTACAGAGTTACAGAGGGTGGAGAGTAGAAGCAGGCAGATTTAGAAAGAGGATGTTGCAATAGTGCAGCCTAGAGAGAACCAGAGCTCTGCAGTCAGTGAGCTTCTGGGGGAAGGAGAGAGGAGAGGAAAGGAAGAATACCTCTGATGAGGTGCAGTTGGTGCTGTGACTTCTTAGAGATGTCAGAGATGTGAGGAGAAAAGGAGAGTGTGGAGTCGAAGATGACCCTGAGGTTCTTAGCCTCAAAGGTGGGAGCAGGAAGAGGGCCAAGGGAGGCTGGCCAGACAGTGACAGGAAAGGAGGGAGCAGGTGTGCCGATGAGGAGAATCTCTGTCTTACTGGCATTAAGGAAGAGATTGTTGGTGGCAGACCACTCCTGGATAGCAGACAGACAGTCAGAGAGGAGAGAAGAAGAAGAGGTTTGCAGAAGTGAGCCTGAAAACGAGCTGAGTGTCATCCGCATAGCACTGAAAGTTAGAGCAGAGAGCAACAATGCGGTGGGCAAGAGGTGCTAGGTATTGGTTGAACAGCCATGGAGAGAGGTTAGAACCCTGGGAACACCACAGGTAGAGAGAGAGAGAGATAGAGGAGAGGAAGGCCCCTAGTTGGACCTGGGAGGGTCGATCGGAGAGGAAAGAGGTCAGCCAGGCCAGGGCCTGATCGGTGATACACAGGTTATCACAGAGCCAGTTTAGCAGGATGGCATGGTTGACCATGTTAAAGGCAGAAGAGAGATCGAGTAAGATGAGGACAGAGGGGGCATTAGAATCGAGGTTGGAGAGCTGGTCTTCGCAGATGTTCAGGAGAGCATTTTCCATGCTTCTGGCAGCTCTGAAGCCAGACTGATGGTCATGGAGACAACCAACAGATTCGGTATGAAGATCAAGCTTGGAGATGGCCAAATTTTCCAGGAGTTTGCCCAGGAAAGGAGTGATAGAGATCGGGTGATAGTTAGCCGGACAGGAGGGGTCGGCGGCGGGTTTCTTGAGAAGAGAGTGCACAAGAGAGTGCTTCAGTGGATACGGGAAGGCTCCAGTGGCAAAGAAGTGGTTGCAGAAATCAACCAGGGCAGGAGCAAGGGTGTCAATGTGATCCTTGATGGTTTTGGAAGAACATGGGAGAACCTGTTTTGACGAGACATTCATAGATCGGATTTGTCTAGAAACCTTGTTGGGGGAGAACAGAGGAATGGCAGAGAAGGAGGGAGGAGAGGTGGCCACAGGGGGTCCAGGGGAAGAGCAGAGAGTAGAGGGAGGAGCAGGAGAGGTATAGAGAGAGGACAGGATGTCCTGAGTTTTAGTGATGAAATGAGAAGCAAGGGCCGTGCAAAGGTCCTGGGAGGGGACAGAGGTAGAGACTGCAGAAGGATTGGCCAGCTCCTTGTAGATTTTAAAGAGTTTGGCTGAGTTGTTGGTGCCACAGAGACGCGGGTTTGGATGTGGGCTCTCTTCTTGGTGTGGACAGAGAGCTGGTAATGCCTTTGGAGCAGGTGGCAGGCCAGTTTGTCAGAGGATGCACAGGAAGCACTCAATTTCCTCTCAGTCACCCTGAACTTGCATTTAAAGGTGAGGAGGTCTGAGTCGTACCCGGAGTCTCACTTGGCTTTGGGCTTCAAGAGGATCCTCATGACAGGGGCAAGAACATCAAGAGTATCAGAGATAGCAGAGTGGAGCATGGAGCGTGCTGTGTCAGGATGTGAGTCAGCCAGCGGAGGAGGGGGATGAGAAAGTGGCGGCAAAAGCTTCAACTGACATATGCTTCATAGGTCGGATAACCGAGAAGGTGGGTGGCAGTGATGGAGTTGGCTTTGCCAGCGCATAAGAGAGGGTGAGATGGGAGGAAAGGAGAAAGTGATCACTCCAGGAGAGAGGAGTGGTGAGAGGTATAGTGAGGGGAAGGTCTGAAGAGATCAGAACATCCAGAGTGTGCCCTACAGAGTGAGTCGGGCCAAAGGGAAGAATACAAAGAGAGAGAGAGTCGCAGGGGTCATGAAAGAGTCCATAGGAAGGACAGGAAGCATCCAGGTGGATGTTAAAGTCTCCGAGAAGGAGGAGTTGAGTGGTGGAGGCTAGGAGGGAGGAGGAGAGGTCCACCCACTCAGAAAGAAGGAGGAGAGCTGACTAGGTGGCCGATCGATGGTAGCCACAGTAAAAGAGTGGCCATGAGAGAGAGAAAGCCTGCAGATGAGGCATTCGAAAGAGGAGTAGACCAGTCTTGGAATGACAGAGGCAGGAATCCACTCTGAGACAATCAGATCTACACCCACTCCAGAACGGTTGGATCTGGGCGTGGACAGGATCTTGTAGCCATTATGGAGGAGAGTGTTAAAGCCTGTGACAGAGTTGGCCGTGAACTATGTCTCAGTGAGACCGAGGACATTGAGGTCAAGTTCTACAAGGAGGCGGCAGATGTCAGAGGAGTGTTTGACAGCTGAGCGAGAGTTGAGAGTGGCAATATAGAGAAGGTTGCCATCTTGAAAGACTTCCGGGGAGGGGTACAAATCAAAGGTACGTCCTGCAGAGGTGTAGAAGGAGCCTGAGGGGGGTCAGAAGAGGATGGAGGAGAGGGCAAGGTAGCCAAGGAGGAGACAGAGGGTGGAGGCAAGGAAGCCATTGAAGGGAGAGAGGGGACAGCAGGAGAAGAAAGGAAATTGATGAGGTGCGTCAAGCGTCTATCAAAGAGGAGAAGGTTGGCCTGGGGGCCTTGGACCATTCAGGTAAAAAATTATTTTGACCTTAGAGGAGTGGAAGGGGGCCACCGTTAATGGGAGAAGAAGAGAAAGGAGAAATCACAGAGACCATATGAAGAGTCCATAGGTCTGGTGAGGGAATAACAAAGAGGATGTCAGTGAGGGTTTGTCTAAAGAAAGCACTGGTATAGGTGTCAGCGATAGGGAGGCCTGGGTTGGAGACCAGGATGTCCTTTTTAAACTTCTTCCTACCAGACTTAGTAAGGAGAGCAGGATAGTCGATAGAGAAGCAGTTAGAAAAGATAGGAGAAACAGAGAGCACCATAGAGTAGGTGGGGGATAGGAGAGATGAAGATGGGGTAGGAGGGGGGAGGGGATGGGCAAACACTAGGGGAGGACACACAGAAGGATACAAGCAGATGAGACAGTGAGAAACGAGACAACAGTAGACAATTGACCGATACAACAAGAGCTCAGACAATAGTAGAACAGTTTGCTAAATGGATGATATGCTTAGAAGGCAAAAATCACAGACAACAAGAACAAAGTAGTTGGCAAATGAGAACCTGAAGGAAGGAAAAATGCAGCAGAACACACAGCTGTACAGTGTAGACAGGGCAGTCAGTGAAGTGAATACAAAGCCACAAAACCAAACCAGGAGAAGTCGGCGAGAGAGGACCTAGATGAGGGAGGAATATAATGGAAAAATACAAGGAAGTATAAGCAAAACAGGGCAGTCAGTGAGGAAAACAACAAGCAATGTACTTGCAGTGTGCACAAGACACGGCAGTCAGTGAGGAAACAAACAGCAACATACGAGAGCGGGAGTCGAAGAGTGATGACCTAAGGAGGCAAAGATATGGCAGAAAACGGGACAGTAGGACAATCAATGAACAGGGCAGTCAAGGAAGAAAAGAGGGGCACATGGGAACGGGGGGAGAAACGGGGTGCGTAGCAGGTGCACAGAACACGCGGTCAGGGAAACACAAGGAAGTTGCGAGGACACGCGATCAGGGAGTTGTGTTTGGAAAACCAACACCTTTAAAGAAAAATGTATTTATATGGTAATGAAAATAATGTGTTTTGTGAATAGATGCAATTATTAACTGCACTAACAGTAACTTTGGAAGATAATTATTGGAAACATGAAAACCAACTTTTAATTTTATAATTTCTTTAAAAAGGAACATGATCGGCCACCAGGGGGCGCAGAAATGCAGTAACACATCTGCGTCGCTCAGGATCCCACAAGGTTTGAAGGGTCCTGAGCTCCCTGAAAAACCTCCAAGTGGTGGGTAAAAAGTGCATTGATGGTCTTGGGGACACCTCCGACACCAGTGGATGAAATTTCGAGAGAAAAGGACCACAGTAATTGAAGTGGAAGGCGTGTAGCTGAGCAGCGGATTCCCACAATCGAGAGTAGTGGGTACCTGAGATGGGTTGGGCACCTGCCCCGCAAAAGAACACTGTGGGGCTGGCCATTGGGGGGGCACTAAGAGCTAGTGTCACATTTGAGTGGATTCCACCTCACCGGGCATGGTGAAGCGCTGCTCCTTCCAAGATCCCACCCTGCCAGAGGACCTAGATGAGCGGAGTGGATACAGGGTCTGAAGAAAAGAACTTTTGAGTCGAGAAATCACTGCGCCCTACCCTCCTGAAGGCCCCAAACTACCACCTGGAGGACCTAGGGCCATGTATAGCAGAGCAGCCCTGAACAGATAATCAGGCTTCCATGGAAGTGATCAGTGATCTCTGACTGACGAGCCCATAACCCTTCCCCTATGAATTGGGAGTCCTCCCTCCAGAGATACCAGTTTGCCCCTGTTACGAGCTTGTCCTGCTCCCCATGATAAAAGTGCTCCCTCCAGCTGCGCCACACCACCTAGGTACAGCAGGCACCCTGACACCAATAATACACAGGAGACCAGAAGTAGAGAGAAATGGGCTGTAATGCAAACACACACTAGTGCATAGAATGTGTACATTCTGTTCTGCCCCCCCTCCCCAGGCCTAGCTCATCCTTATGTACAATGGAGTAGCTAAATCTATTATACACCCATAAACCAGCACGTATAATGCCCGTATGATAAACAGGCCATTTTGTAGAACTTGGGGAACAAAGCCTGCAGGTGTGAAAGGTACGTAGCAGCCTCTGGCAGCCTTGGGATTTGAGCCAGCAGTTTCATAACTGTGCACTTCTCAGGAGGGGCTGTCCATGCCTGGCAGTCTGAGTCATCAGAGCATTCCACAGCTGAGCTGGGCTCTGCAACTTCGCTTGGCATGGGTGTTCAGCTGTTAGGCCAGTCTCTTAGGCAAGTCTGTAGGCCAATCCCTTTGCATCCAATGAATCTCAAAGAAACCAAAAGAATGTGCAGAATCAGAAAGGTAACAGTCCTTTCATCCCAGCATACACAAGATGTACCAGCCCCATAATGTCGGATGTTGAGAGGTCAAGGAAAAAGGATATGGTGGCATTGTTGGAGGGAATAAGGAGCTTCCGCACCGACATTGGGCGCAGAGTGGATGACTTTGACAAGAAGGTCGAGAATGTGGATGACAGGCTCCACGGTTTGGAGGCTTACCAGTGTTCTGTCGAGATTCTGGAGGCACAAATGGACATGCAGATCTCAGAGCTGGAGAAAAGAAAAGAGGAAACTGCGCTGAAAATTGACGATTTTGAAAATTGTGCACGCCGTAATAACTTATGTTTTTTGGGATTTCCAGAGATAGAGGGTGAAACAGCGGGACATCATCAGAGCAATCAACGAGGTCATAAAATACATATTTAATGAGGAAAACACCACAGACCTCACCATTGATAGGGCCCACAGGGCAGATAGGGGAACACAGGGCCCTCGCTCCGTTTTACCCAAATTTCACTACTACTCAGAAAAGACCAGGATCCTAGATAGGGCCAGAAAAGCATACCCAGTGGAGCGGGGATCAGCACAAATTACCATTTGCCAGGATCTCTCATAGGTTAGGCTGTCCAGACAATGTCTCTGTGGGCCCCTTCCCAAATGGCTTGAATCCAAAGGAGTCCAGTATAGATGGGGCTTTCCATTTTCTCTTGCTTTTGAATATGAGGGTGACAAATACAAATTGACCATGGAAGGCGACATCAGCAGGATATCTGGTGAACTGCTAGGGGAGGAGGAAGCAAGACCCTCAACCTGATAACTAAACAAGGTGGACAGAGCGATCACGAGGGACAAGGGACCAAAGCGCGGATGTTGCATTAGTGGGCTCCGAAAATTCAAGAAATTGAACACTCTGTCTCCCAGACAGTCCTGATGCAGGGTATATGCATAATTACAGGTTGAAAGACTAGGCATATTGAAATGCAACTGTTTAATTGAGTAATAGGGATTAATAGTTATTTATTTTATTTATTTATTTCATTTATAAAGGGCACAAACTGTCCGGGGCATCAAGGCGCTGTAACAACCAGTTATTTGCTGGTTTTACAGACATTCTCAGGAAAATACACAGAGAAGTGGATGATCAGAAGACATGTGAATAGCAAGGTTTTGAGGCATTTTCTGAAAGCCCAGTAGGAGGGGACAGAGAGTTCCATTCTTTAGCGGGGATGACAGGGAAACTAGCACCGCCAGCTTTGGCTCTTTTGAGTTTGGGTAGGAGCAGGTGATGGGTATAGGGGGTTCTGATGGGTCTGGCTGGTTGGGTATCTCATGTGGAAAGTAAGTGGAGCATACTCCCAGATGGTGTGGGGGAGCTGGTGTCGGTTGCAGGATACCCCCAGGCAGCACATGAGATAGAACAATAATCAGAGGATCCAGGGGTGTTGGTGGTCTGACCTGGTGGTGGGATGGACAGCGTCTCAAGGCCAGACGCTGATGGGTGGGGCAGGGGGGTAGCAGGGATTGTTGTTACAGTTTTTGTTGGGGGAGGGGGGAAGTTGTTTGTTTGAGCTCACACACTGCATAGTCACATGGAGAAGGGGTATCAAGGTGAAGGTAGGCTTGCTCATGGCTCAACAACGAGTGATCACTCCAGAGGACGTTCTTGGACCATATGGAAGGGACCCAATGACTGAGCTGTGCTCAACCCTTAAGGTGGGCTCCCTGAATGCACAGGGCCTCAACTCCCCATACAAGCGATCCCTGATGGTGTGAGAGTTCAACCGACTGAAACTGGACCTAATGTTTTTGCAAGGGACTCATTGGCAGAAAGTCAATGAGCCGTTGCTGAAGGCGAGGTCCATAGAGTAAATTTACTGGGCATCTGACTTGATCAAATAAATGGGGTAGCAATAATTGTGACTAGCAAGTTGGGCATGGAAATAGACAGTATATTGAGGGACCAAGTGACAGTGAGGCAGTTTATTGTCCAAACGAGGGACAAGTTTCATTTTGGGATTCTGTAAAAGGGAAGATCCAGCTATTCACAAAAGGGCTTTAGGTGGGGGGATTTAATATGTTCCTTGACCAGATGAAGGACAGGAAAAGAATGAAACCCCTGAGTGTACCCCAGACTCAGAAAATCCAGTCCTGTTGTTTCCAGCACATCAACGAAGAACTGGAAGGGTGGACTCACTTGTCCAGGTCGAGGGCGGCAACCTCCCTCCTTTACTTAATATTCACAGGTCTATGGGCCTCATTACACGTTAGGCGGTAAGGGTTTACCGGTACCGGTAAGGGCACCAGTACCGGTAAACCCTTACCACCTTTTACCAGCTGTTAAAGTAGGGTGCCGCAAAGGGACCTTGGAGCTAATTACAGTACCGCAATTTGCGGTACCATAATTAGCGCCTTCCCCATTCCCATTATGCCCTATGGGGGCAAAAATAGGAATGGGGAAGTGCCTTGGTGAATGGGGAATTACCGCCCCGCTCACCTTGGAGTAGGGCGGTAATTCCGCCATCCACCAAGGCGGACACAGTAAAATACCGGCAGCAATCATGGCGCTAACAGCGCCATGGTTACCGCCTACCGTGTAATGAGGCCCTATGACTCTTATATGAGAATAGATTCCATACTCCTGGAGGGAGGTTTGAAAAGTCAGATTACAGAATCAACTACAGTGCCCATATCGTGGTGAGAACACTACCTAGTGAGAGTGGTTAGAGGGGACTGGCCGAAGGAATGGGGTAAGGCTAGGTGGATAAGCAACAATCTCTTATTAAAGGACAGGGAGGTTACCTAGAGTTTATTATCAAAGATCAAAGAGTACTTCTGATTTAATGATAATGGGGAAGTGAGTGTGCCAGGCGTACGGGACGCCTTTATGTTGTCGATTAGGGTAGAATTAATCATATTGGGTGCCCAGAGGAAGAGGGAATGGACCAAACAGGAGCTGAACCTGGGGAGTAAGATTGAGGCCCTAAAACACAGAACACAAAGATGTCACCAGCAGTTTATGAGAAACTCTAAACATATAAAGCCCAATTGAAATCCCTGCTGCTATATCAGATGGAGAGAAAACTGATGTTTCTTAGACAGAAATATAGGGAAAAAGGGGAGCGAGCAGACAAGATCCTAGCCTGGAAGTTACGGGAACAGAGGAAGGCAAAATGGGTGATGATTATACATACAGGAAAATGTAGGACAGTCCACAAGGATGTCCTAATAGCGGAAGAATTTAGGAAATATTATGAACTCTTGTATACAGCTGAATACTGGGGAGATGGGTCGCATAGCGACCAATTTTTAGAGTGTTTACCCATTGAGGGAAATGGCGGATGCTCTAGAGGCTCCAGTGACTGACGTGGAGGTGATTACTACCATAGGGAAAATTAAAGCTGGTACGTCCCCGGGTGAGGATGGCTTCATGATAAAAATGTTAAGGCATTCTGCAGCACTTTAGGACCAGTCTCGGGAGGATAGCTCAGGGGCAACATGCTCGCCTTTTAAGCAAGACGACACAGAACAACACAGATTCAATCCCCAAGTCCATGCTTAGAAACCTCTGGGTTTTAAGTGCATTATAAATGATCTATCATATCATATCATATCTTATCATATCATATCATTACATATCATTGATGACTAAAATGTTTAACCATGGACTCTCTACTTGGAGCACTCATAGTGGTGATTCCCAATGAGGGGAAAGACCTGGCCCTCTGTCCGTCCTACCGGCCAATCTCCTTATTTAACACAGACGTAAAAATCTTAGCAAAGCTATTGGGAAACAAACTAGAGCGAGCAATGCCGAGGGTCAGATAATATTCGGAAGACAATTGACTTAATAAACTATGCTCAGGAACAAAAAGTGGACGCATGCCTGGTATCTATTGACTCAGAAAAAGCATTTGATCGGGTGGAATGGGGCTACTTGGCGAAGGTGCTTCAGAAATTAGGGTTTAGCCGTCATTTCCGTCAGTGGATTTCAGCCCTATACAATGATCCGACAGCCAGGGTGTTAGGTAATGGGATTTTATCTTAATCGTTATTTTAACGGCTCCTTTCCATCTTACCAGGGGCACCAGGCAGGGGTGCCCTCTCTCGCCTCTAATTCATGTCCTGTCTATGGAGCCGCTAGCAATTGCAATAAGGGAAAACCCAGGGATTAAGGGGATTGAGTGTGGGGAGGTAAATTTTAAATTATCCCTATTCGTGGACAACATCCTGAGTTACCTTCTCGATGTTCATCATTTGCTCCCTGAACTCCTGGCACAGATAGAATCCTTCGGTCAGTTTTCTGGTCTTGAAATGAATGTGGCAAAATCCAGTGTAATGATGCTGCATCTTGCCAATTCTGGGATATTGAAGCTAAATACCCTTAGAGGTATGAAAGTCAATTCCAATAGAATCACATATCTGCGAATAACCCTGCCAAGACATCGAGACTTGCTTGCCGATGTCAATTATGTTCCTATGATGGAGGATATTCGAGCTGAGCTCTCTCGATGGTCACCTCTCACGCTCTAGTGGTATGGTAGAGTGACTTCAGTCAAAATTAACATCCTGCCATTCTTGCTGTATCTGTTTTCTGCACTCCCGACGGAACTTTCCGAGTCCTTTTTCAGGAACTTGAATGCAATGGTGGCCAGAATTGTTTGGCAAGGGAATCGTCCCAGAATCAAGAGAATTACTTGACACTATCAAAAGAGTTCGGGGGATTTAGCTTCCCAGATTTTCAACTATATTATAAAGCAGCCCACATGCGGGTGTTGCTGGTGCACATGAGGGATGACATTGGCACCTATTGGACATATGTGAAAGACATGCTTACCCGCAAGGGAATCGTCCCAGAATCAAGAGAATAACTTGACACTATCAAAAGAGTTCGGGGGATTTAGCTTCCCAGATTTTCAACTCTATTATAAAGCAGCCCACATGCGGGTGTTGCTGGTGCACATGAGGGATGACATTGGCACCTATTGGACATATGTGAAAGACATGCTTACCCACCCTAAGAAAGTCATAAACATTCTATGCTCCCCACACAAGGCTGTCCCGGGTAGGGTGAGTGCACACCCAGCCTTGGGTGTGTTCTGGTCAGTATGGAAGAAAAGGGGGGTATTAATAACAGGCTCTCTTTCGGGCCATCTCCACTGAGCTGTATTTGAGGCACCCTCCCTGTATTTGGAAACACGTGGCTTTCGGCACACCCAGTTGTGGTCCGATAGAGGTCTTGAGAGAGCGGGGCGGCTCTTTTAGGAGGGTAGGTTTTAGGAGTATGAGGTGGTAGCCGACATGTTGGGGCAGGGGGTATTAATTGTGTTTGCGTATATACGTTTGAAAGGAATCTTAACAGACTCTAGAGGGGTAGCGCACTGGCACGCCCACTGAACCACTTCGAACACACCATATACAGTGCAGGCTCAATGAAAGGGATTTTTTTCTAAACTATACAAGGTGATGGTGACAGCTGACATGACAAGGAGACAAAATTACAAAGAGCATTGTGTTTAGCAGACTAGGATGGACATCTCGGAAGACACATAGGGGAGAGTTCAGAAGGTTATGTTTCATGGGAATCTTTTCACCTCAGCGATGGAGCACCATTTTTTTTAAAATGCTCCATTGTTGGCATCTGGCCCCCCTAAAACTATCCAAAATGTATGGCAGAGTGTCCCCACTCCGCCCCACAGCTTGTGATTAAGTGGGTTTGCTTTTTCACATGTGGTGGGCCTGCCCCAAAATTCAGGTATTCTGGTCCGAGGTCCTCAGCTGGATAGAGAAAATAGTACGGGTAACCCTCAGCCTTGATCCGGTATAAATGTTGTTGGGTGTCAGTGGGGGACAGGGAGGAGTGCCGATTCCTTAGAAGGTGGGAGGCTATGTTGAGGCCAGGGAGACTGGCAATAGCCCAAAAGTGCAAAGGTACGTCCATACCGACAAAAGCAGACTTGATGAATAAGCTGTGGTACATTTCAAACTGATGGCACTGGTTAATGACTTGGTTGCTGGATTCCATTAGGACTGGGGTATGTTTCTGCTGAAGTGGGAAAAAAGTAGAGCAGTGGTGTAGATGACGGGGTGAGTGATCTTAGAAATGTTACAGGGTCCCTTGTTCCGGGAGCGTAACAGTACTTCCCTGGGGGGGGGGTCTGAGGAAGGGGTGTGTGCCATAAAAGGGACCCAAAGGTGTTTCAGGGGTATAGGGAAGAGGGCAAACCAGGCTGCCTGGGAGGCAGTGGCACCGTTTAGCCTTGGTTACCTTTCAGATAGGATGTGTTAGGCAAGATGACCAGCAGTGAATACGTTCAATGTTAGGGGGGCGGGATATAAACATACGTAGAATATGTGTTTACTATGATGTTTGTATTTTCAAAGGGTTGAAAACCTAATAAAGACCAACGTTTTTAAAAATAATAGGACCATGTCTTACAACATATGAAAACGTCTAATGTATTACAACCTCTCCACATTAAAAGGTATAGCATAAGAAAACCTTTGTAATGCAGTGAACAAAGGTTTAGTTGCAAATGAGTTAAGAATAATTACTCATAGTAACAATACCCTTGAAATTCATTGAAAATAACTTCATTAAAATGATGTTACAGTGATGATTTAATGTAACAAAACTTGAGAAATTCAACAGGCACCTTAACACCATGCTCTCTGTTGCACAGAGCATGACTAAAATGATGACATCACAGATGACATCACATGTGACATCACATGTGACATCACAGATGGCCTCACTGATGACATGACTTATTGCAGCACATTTTTCTGTACTGATGACCTCGCTTATAAGATCATTTATGACAACACTGAAATTGGCAGACTGTAACTATGAAGGTATATCATTGTTTAAAGGAAATACATATATGCATCGGCTAAATAACCATATTACATCATATTTTATATGCTAAAATACTGTCACTTCATTTCACTTTATTTCTGATATATCATCCCTAGAAGCAGTCACAATTAATAAAACAAAACTAATCTTGCAACTGTAACCATAACATCCTAAAAAGAATAAAATAGCAATTAAATACTTCAAATAATGAATACAATGAACGTAACGTCCTTGTTTTCAGCAGTGCATTTGTAGTACTATAGTCACAGTGTTACCCATATTTGATCATTAGATTGGGTTGGCTCTACTGATCTGATTCTGTTCTGCCTGCCCAAAGGTTAGTACATTCTTAAATAACACCCAAGTGACCAAGTAGTCCCAGGCATATAGATCTATGTTCAATGCTTACATGCTGACAGAGACTGAGTACATTTTAAGTTCCTTACTATTGTTATTACAAATGATTGCCTTGAGTCATAAAGCAATCAACAGCCAAAGAGAGAATATGAAAAGAGCTTTCAGGGATATGCAGTAAAATGGGAAAAGTTGAAGACAGATCCATGACCTGTCAAAGATGACGTTGTTGCCTTATTTTTCAACATGTTAAAGCGTAGTCTTGTTATCATCCACCCTTCTTTCATGTGTGGGCCCCGTGTGAATTACAGCTGTATTACTGAGCCGAACAAAACTGCCGCTGCTGCCCTTTTCATGGGTTTTGCCATTTCATGTTCTGCTTTAAGGTCCCTATGATAAAAATCCAATTTAGCTATTCTTCTTCTCGGCAGTGCTATGGTCATAGTTAGTTGTAAATTGTGGAGATCAACATGTGCTCGTTCTGAAGTTAAACATCTCAGCCATGGTTTTGCTAATCGTAATCCCTTGTTAGTAAGTAATCTAGCAGCAGTTTATTTAAGTAGGCTCTTTTCTATGTAAGGGTACTTAGAAGAAAACAAGCCCAGAGCTAATTTTATCCTGCACGCTAAGTAAGCTTAGTTCAGAATGAAACAAGAAAGTGGGTGCTGAAGAAGGGCGCCCCAGATGTTTTTCACAGAAGTTGTTTTCGACCTTCTGTAAAACATCTGCATCTTGTGTTTCACTTGTCTCCATAAAGTACAAGTGGTTTTACCTTTGCTTTGTGTATATGAATCATAAGAGTTATCAGCTGTGCACTAAAACATTTAGCACATTTTAAAACGCCTCAGATATGTTGCAACTTCGGGCATGCCTTTTTTTCTGTAAATTGCTTTATTAGCGAGATCCAGAGTTAATCTCACTCCCAGATCATCAAACGACTTCATCATGCAATGTGTGTGACATTGGGGTAAAAATCTCTCACCTATTTAGTGCATTTTTGTGTGACAATCATTACAGATCATTTTTTTAACATTGATAATTAGCCTTAAGTTGTTCATACATACAGCATAATTATTGATTATTAGTACCCGACGATAGGGGTGTGGCAGCCTCCCAGCCAAAGAGGAGGCTCAAACGGGGTCTTTACCACACTAGGAAAGACCCCGCTCAGAGCGAGAGGCCGCCATCTTCCTTCGCTAGGTTCTGCAAGTAAGTGTGCTTCCCTGCGCCTCTGCGTCCCATCCCCAACCCCCTTTTCCACGCAAGGCAACCCAACACCTCGCCACCCATCTTCTGCAACCATATCCGTTGGCTGCGCAAGGAACAGTAGTGTTCCCGTTGCAGCTCCAACGTCAGCATGGCTACTATGGAAAAGTTGCAGGGACTATGCATAGTCCCTTCTCCGTGATCCATTGTGGGCGTTCCATTTGTTTTTTATCTTTTTTTTAAAGTTGTGAAACACAACTTACAAACTATTAGTATCTCGGTACAATGTGCCGGATTACTTAAAGCAATAAGCCCCTCCCCTGTGGGGGGGCGCCCTACCTGCATAAAGACCATTGCTTCACTCAGGCCTGTAACTATGGGCCCCCGGCCATTAACTGAATTGGTAATGCCCCCCATCTGGGGGCATATTGCTTAAATATTAGCAAAGACTTGCAGTGTTCTGCACACCATCATTGGCAAATGACAAGATCGGAAGTGGAATGCTTGGTACATGTGGGACATCTGCAGAAGACTTACACAGTTCTTAATATAATCAGTTTGTAAATAGGTTAAAAAGGAGAGGGGCATGAATGCAGCCTTGTCGAACCTGTGATGTTACTTCACCTTTCGTTCTGTATGAGTAACATATTGTTCACATGCAGCTCCATAAGCAACTGGGTTCTACGATATTTGCAAGAGAAAATGCCCATTTGCTCAAATTTATTTTTTCACAGTTCACTGCAAAAAAGCAACCCTTTCACATCCCTCCGACCATGATATATACATAAACCTAACACCAAGCTCGTTTAGTGCTCCAGCATCTCTTTAAGAGGAGCCAATGTTTACGCTGATCCACAGAATACAATGCAACTACCAGATCCATAAGTGCTGCACCTCGGTTCACTTTCAAATGGTAAAATGGCAGTCCACCACAGATTCATCACCTGAAGAGCTGTTCACAAGGCGAAACACATCTTAATTGTGTGTGGTCAAGAACAAGAATGCTATTGTCCCAAACCCAACATTGTAGTTGGTCCAGAACTATTTTACCAAACATTTTGAATGAGGTATCTAGTAGAGATATACAGCCTCATTACGAGTTGTCTGGTATCCTGGTGGTAAATCTGCCAGAATACCCGCCAACTGAAATAACGTTACCGCTACTTGTTCCGGCAGAATTACTACTGGATTACAAGTGGGGGTGTAAATCCCCATTATTTTTGAGTCCTTTGAACTCAATGGGGCTTTTTTGGCAGAATTAACACGGCAGAATTTCTGCTGCAGTTATTCCATCGATTCTGACAATTTGTCGGCGGTGAATGCAGATTTAATATCCAGGATTTTCCCGGAGGTAAATCCTCCTCTCCAAGCACGATTTTATAATTTGGCATAGTGGTAAAATTGGCAGTAACACTTACCGCCATACTTGTAATGAGGCCCATATGCTTGTAACAAGGAAGGTTGCTATTGTGTGCGGGGTGCTGCGGTTTAAGAGGCGTGGTTGTGTTTAGTTAGAGAGTGAGGCGTATGTGAGGAGGGGAGAGGTTTTTAGAAGTTTTTGTTGTGTTGGTTCGTAGCCTTGTTGTCCGGAGAAATGCACACTCTTATTGAATGTCTTTCGGGATTTAGATAAGGTTGTCTTCCTTTAAGTGATCTGGTTTCAGCATGATAAGGATGTCTCTCATCTCTCTGTCATTATGCTAAATTAGCTAGTCTTTGCATTTCTATCTTTGTTTTTGGCCAGCCCCTACATCCCAGTTTGTGGTTGGTGCAAACTAGTCCTCTCGGATCGATCTACTTGCGACCTACACCCGTACCCTACACCCTGTCTGAGTAGGTAAGGTTGGTTGTGCCTTTGTGTTAGGCTTGTTTGCTATTTTTCTGTGCTGATGGGGTAGTCGCTCGTGTTCTGTTCCACCTAACATTGATTCTCTTGTTCTTGCCGGAGTTTCCCTTAGTCGGTTCTAGGTGTTGTCTGTGCCGTCATGGATTCTGTCAGCCTATTCTTTTGTATTTCCAGTTTGATTGTTTCATTTGTTTCTGTCTAGTTCCGAGGTTTTGAAGGGCCAGGTTTCTAGTTGTTTTCTAAATTTTAGGTGTTTTTTGATATTTCCTATTCCTTTTGGGAGGTTGTTCCAGGTTTTTGCAGCTAGGTGGGAGAAAGAGGAGTACCCTAGTTATTTCCTGATGTATGATTTTGGTTCCAGACAGATTTCATTGCTTGATCTGAGGAGTCTGGTTGGCTTGTAGACTGTTATTTTCCTTTGTAGGAATTCTGCTCCCTGTCCGTCGATTGCCATGTGTGTTATGCACATTGTTTTGAACGTGATATGAGGTTCTATTGGAAGCCAATGTAACATTTCTAGGGCTGGAGTGATTTGATCTCTTCTAGATAGTTTGAGGAGGAGCCTAGCTGCTGCATTTTGGATGCATTGTAATTTCTTCAGGAGTTGTTCCAGCATCCCGAGGTAGAGTCTGTAGTCCATTCTTGACATGATGAGGGTGACGATTGTATGTGTTTTGTGAGTGAAGGATAGGAAATGTAGGATTATTTTTGTTGGGTGGAGGAGGAAGAAGCATTTCTTAATTATCACGTTTACTTGTGGGTCTAAGGTTAGAGCGTTATCCATTAGGCCTCCCAGGTTTTTGACTACCTTAGATGGTGTGGGCGCGGTTCCAAATTCTATTGGCCAAGGTATGTAGGTGTTGTTCTCTTGCTTTTTGGATATAATCATGATTTCTGTCTTTTCTGGGTAGATTTTTAGGTTGTTGGTTTTCATCCAGTCATAGATTCCTTTTAGACATTCTCCTAGAGTTCAGTGATCTGCTTGTGTATCTTCGATTTTGTAGATGATTTGAGTGTCATCTCTGTAGTTGTAGCATGTAAGCTTGTATTTTTTTAAAATGTTGATTAATGGAGTCTGGTAGATGTTGAAGTATAGTGGTGATAGTGAGGATCCTTGTGGTACTCCACATCATTAACTCGTGGAGTAGATCTGAATGGTTTTATCCAAACCGTTTCTGTTCTGTTTGCTAAGAATGATTTAATCCAGAGTAGTGCCATGTCTGTCATACCTATATCTTCTAATCTTTTGATCATGGTGTCATGGCTTAATGTGTCAAAATCTGCTGAGACGTGGAGCAGAATCTGTGTTTTTTTTTTTAGGTCGTCCCAGATGGATAGGGGTGCTGATTCTGTTCCTCTTGCAGGTCTGAATCCTACTTGTGCTTGTTCTAGCAACTGGTGTTTTCTACCTGTTCTTGGGTTAGTTTGTATACGTATGTTTCTAGGAGTTTTTCCGGGTAGGGAATGTTTGAAATTGGCCTGTAGTTGGAGAGGTCTTCCACGTTGCCACTTGTGTTCTTTAGAATTGGTTTAATATATGCTGATTTGAACGATCGTGGCATGGTCACTCGCGAGCGACAGATTCAGTAGGTTTCTGTAATATTCAGATGACGTTCTTTGTGTGAGGATTAATTTGTAGATGTCTGGGGGGCAGGTATCCATGGGCGATCCTGCTTTCTTGCTATGTTTTACCAACTTGTCGAATGTCTCTACTGATATTTGCAGGAAGTTTTGGAGTTTGTGCTCTGGTTCCTCATCGGGCCAGTTGGTTGTGTGTTAGGGTTGGTCAGTCTGTTTTGTCTGATTTGTCGGATGTTGTTGATTTTGTTTTTGAAATGGTCTTCCAAGTTGTTGCATAGTTTCTGTGAAGGTATTGGAGTGCTGCCACAATCTGGTGGGTTTCTCATTTCGTTTATGATGTTGATAATATAAAGTAGGAAGTCTACTTTTGCAAAAGAAATCCTGTTTTCTGCAAAAAATTCACAGATTCCTAAATTTGCTAAATGTATTATTTAGAATTTACATGACAGAATAGGGAAATCTCGTATCAGAATATTCATATGAGAGAAATATCCACAAATTCAATAGAAATTGGATGCACAAATGTGTATAAAATTAAAACAAAATTGACCATACTCTGCTGACTGTACTCATAATGAGATCTAAGAAAAGTTAGTTAAGTATAAATAATGATTTTTGATAAACTAATGCATTATTGATTTATAAACTTAACAAATAGTGATAAAGTGTTAAAAGTAAAGTTTTTCCATTTACAAACTTCATACTTGAATTCATTCAGTATAGGATTCATACTCAAGTATTAACATAGTATAAGATATATTTTAACAATAAAGTAGGCATTGCTCAGCATATCTATTGATTAATAGAGATGCCGTGGATGACCTTGCAAATTATGTGATCACTGATGTCTTATGTGAAGTAATAAGTGATGTCATCAGGGATGTCTTCTGTGATGACATCAGTGATATAATCTGTGATATCATCATTGTGATCATGGGCTACCCAACAGAGGGCACAAAGGTACGGTGGCATTGCTTCCAACACCTTTCTATGAACGGTTCGTATAAGCTGTGCTTTTCATCTGTCTGTAATATTGCACTTTATATTTTTCATGTTTTGCACTTTGACTGTATTAGTCTGTACTTTCTTCTTTTGATAAGGGAACTACAACATACCAGATAGTATATTATGTGTTTGTGGGATATAGATTGCAATGACTGGTATTTAAACACCAGTCCTTCTTTCATGTTTAAAAAAAATAATGCAGGAGGCAGTAACCTTGGTTGTTTGTCCATATTATGAAATAAAATGAATACTGAACGAAGACAGTGCATTGCATTTTCACCCCTTCACCATAAACCTTTTGAAATTGTATTGATATATAGCATGGGTTGCTGAAGAAGTGCCCACCAAACTACGACAGAGATTGTTGTCTTTTGTTTCATAAGTAGATGGGTCAGGAGGATAGCTCAGGGGCAACGCGTTTGTCTTGGAAGCAAGACAATGCAGAGCAATACTGGTTGTAATCCAGGTCCTGTGCTTAAAGATTGGTCTCTGGTATTATAAAATATTAATTTTATATTTATATACATATATGCAAAACAGGTGCTGAACTATGTGTCAACTCCAGTACCCACTTTAGGTGGAGAGCATCCCAAGTGAGGTGTATCAGATACACCAACGAAACCCTATTTTGCCTCCATTCTGGCAAAATCTTTAAGCATAAGACTAGTCAAATTCTATCCACGCTTAACCAGGATGTACCAAAAACCTTTTTTACTATTCCAGGATCAGTGTTACACCGTCTGGATTGGTAAATACTGTCCAGACCAACCTGCAAGAAGGCAAAAGCAACTCCTGACACATGTTTTGATCCCATTAGAGCTCCTCGGCAGAGAAAAGCTTGTCCAGGCGGAAGGTGTACACCCGGTACTCATGAAAGCAAAATGCTTGAAAGCATAGGCTGATGCATAAAATATGCAAAATCGGAGGGGAACACTGGCCAAATGCCTATTTTAGTCCTATGCTTAAAAATGTTGACAGAGCAAAGACATGTGTGCGGGTAAGGTAGGGTGCAATTGGTGTAATGTATATTTTCTAGCAGTGGTGGTAAGGGTCAATTGAAAGAAGGAAAAATCAGAAAATGTACATAGCATTTTAAAAACAATAAGATGATCATATGGCCCCTAAAAGCTTATAAATGTGTTTTGTGCATATAAAGGATAGCAATATAAAATCTGCCTAAAGTAAAACAATCAAATGACGTTCAGTCCGCCCTATGAGATCAGGTTAGATCATATCTAAGCTTGTAGTCAATGCTCTTTTTCAAAGGGCTCTTTCAATGGACGGGCTCCCTTTTATTAGCACTGCATCAAATGAACACAATACTTCAAATCAAATTGTTTTCAGGAGATGCCCCAACAGGTCTTTCTTGTGCACTACTCCAATTCGCAGTCAACACTTGACTTCTAATAATGACTTTACAGTCTCCTATTTCCTCAACGGGATTACAAGCAATCTTAAAATAATATAAGAACACATGTTTAATTGGTGAGCACTTTCTGCTCCTGTGTGGACGAGTCTAGAGAAACTGTCCTGCCAGCATTGTCAGCAGGTTTCATGGTCAATTTGAGATTTGAAGATTAAGATTTGATTGCAAGCACCTATTATTTTGATGGATGACATTTTATGTGTCTATATTTGTTTTCTAATGTTCACAAATCGTAATGTACACACATTTTAAAAATCAGACTTTCCAGTCAAACTTGATCTAGTGGCGACAGTATTCGGCTCCTGGTCTATTCTTGCTCAGGTAAGAGATGTGCCGTAAGCTGTGCAAAGTGCCCGCTCTGGCGAAGCCCCAGGGACCATTGCCTGAGAAGTGCGGGATGCAGGGGCCTGTGGCTCAGTGGAGTAATGCATCCACTACAAGTGCCTATGTTTGACCTCATGATCACATGTTCGAATCCCGGCAGGCCCACTCTGCCCTACATCTTTCTGAGGTCGATGCAATGACTACCATTAAGTTGGGTAACAATAAACATCGGCTATCTGTCAATAGCGCCAAGATGCCCCTGTGTGGTTGAACATGTGCTTTACACATATACACCTGTTATATTAAGGTGTAGACCTTAAAGTATTTTTTAATCGAATTTTCCATTGTAGGGAAGGGCAAATGGAGTTGCGGGGGGTCTATCCCCACTTTCTGTGGTTCATAAAAGTGGTAAAACAGTGAAAATAAATTCGGTTGTGATGGCATTTGACCCAAAAAGAAAATCGACAGACCTTCATAGACCCATTTCTCTGGTAATTCCCGAGTAGAAGCTCTAACAAGCTTGCATTATAGTGACAGTAAGGTCCTTTTCGGGACCTCTGGTATGTTTGCTGCTTGAAATGTAATTGCTATCCTTATACACACTGTGTAGGTTGTTATTAAAATATCCAAGTCCTAAACGTCCTTCTAAAACAGGCCATGACATCTTGTCACTTGATATGGGACATCAATGCTGTGTACATGTGCTTTCATTGCTTGAGGTTTTAGTAAGTGTACATGCAGTCATTATGCATGTCTTACTCCCCTTTGAACTAAGAGCTTGCAGAGAGTTGCAATCATGAAACCGTTATATATTTCATTTTTGGCAATTAACCGAAGCACCAAGATTGCATGATCTAAAATTAGGAACACCTAAGTATGATACAGATTTTATATGTATTTATTTATTTGTGTTAATTTATAAGGTGCACCCTCTGAACAGGCTCACTTCGTCGCGCCAAAGCTTTCCCAATGCTGTAGCCATCTGATGTCAACTGCACTTGTCCTGGATATTTGTAAATTCCTTTAGATATCCCAACTGAGTAAATTGCTCACATTTTAAAGAGTATTCAAGATTGTGAAGCACACACAAGTTTTAGTCATGAGGTGTCCAATCGCACAAAGCAGTCACTGGGCCTCATTAGGACCCAGGCGGTAAGGGGTTTACGGCGGCGTAAACAGCGCCGACCCTTACCGCCTGATTCCGAGGTCCCTTAGCGCCATGGAGGTTTTAACACCTAAAATCCATGGCGCTAAGGGACCTTGTTGTTAATTACGCCACCGTAATTTACGGTGGCGTAATTAACGCCTTCCCCACTCCCATTATGCTCTATGGGGCAAAAATGGGAATGGGGAAGGGTAAATGGGTTAATGGGAACTTACCGCCCCACTCACCTCGGAATGGGGCGGTAAGTCCGCCAACCACCATGGCGTAAACATAGTTTACGCCATGGTGGTAAAGGTACGACCCAGGCGGTAACTTACCGCCTGGGTCGTAATGAGGCCCACTGACTTGTTAGTATCAGTGGAGTCTCGGGAAATACTTTTTACGGGGGAATATCAGTGGCCCCTTGTGCCATTGAGCTGGAGGTGGTGTTCCACTCTTCTCTAGTGATATTGATTATTTCAGGGTTATGCCCTGTACACTGTCATCTACTGTATCTGTGGGCTAATAAGAGCCCAATGAACCAGTGCTTACTACGGTGCAAAGGGAGGCGGGGAACATATTTAGGGGCAGCACTTACCCAAAATGCCAATTGTAGTGGAAACATTGCATGACCTTTGGTCTTACCTTTGTCAAAGGATGTGATGGCAAATGAGGTTTGACCCTGATAACACCACAGAAAGTGGCATCCATGGTGTAACAACAACCACATGAAGTGCACACTAATAAAATAACAACTAGTAAAGCAGACAAAGAGTTATTCAAACAGCTACCATCTAGGGTGATGCCTTGATACCCCTTGGGATAAGGCATGCTATGGCATGGAAACACCTAGCAGGACCATCGAAGGTCATCGGGCAGTGTCTTCATATTCCAGTACAGCCTAAGAAGGCCAGTTACTGACATTTTATACCAGATGTAGCGTCAGAAACCAGGCATGGTCGTCATATGCCAGGAACAGCCTCCCACACCCAAACAATAGCTTCAAACTCCCAAGTGTTTTCTCCAATACCCAAGTACTGCCATAGTATACCAGGCAAAGCTGCATATGCCAATAAAAGTCTGAATGTTTGAGGCACTTATATGTGTGTCCTGGTGGTCCTTCTTATTCCAAGCGCAGCCTAAAGTGCATGAGTGATGCCAACTTGTTCTGGTTTATCCTTATAGCCACTATGTGTAAGCTACAGCCGCGGGCATTGTCGTTATGGATCACGTGAACAGGTTTTGCCATCATATGCAAAGTGCAGCATCGCAGGCCCCACATTGGAAGTATGCCGGGAGTACATGGATTTATTGTATAGATATATGGCATGTGGATGGGAGGCGGGTTGTGCTCCTTTTGTGGGGCTAGATATGCATATGTTGAATATACCACAAAATATGATGGAACAATATCTGGCATGTGTCGTGATACCAGGCATACGTTGGGACGACCAGGAAATATTCTACTGGCATATGACATGAATGCCAGGGAAACAGATTGACACGACGTCGGCATGTGAAGGTAATTGCGTTTTATGGAGATAATACCTTTATACATTATGGGCCTCATTACGAGGCTTGTGCTCCCGTAATGAAGGGTGTTGGTATGGGACCGGCACCCTTCATTGCGGGATGCGCAATTACGAAGTTCCCTCGCGGGACCCGGAACAGATGTCTGGTAAAACCAGACGTCCTTTCCGGGTCCCGTGAGGGGACCAAGGAGCTAATAACGGGCCTGTTAAAAACGGGCCCTTTATTAATGACCCGGTTATTCCTCATTGAAGGAACCTGGTATTGGAGCCCAGTATGGAGGCAACCATGCCCTTATTAAGGGCATGGCTACCTCCATAGTCATAATGAGGCCCTATGACAATACTTGCTCTATGGTGGTAGTAGTACCTGACAATGAATGATATATCGTAGTAGTACCCCAAACGGGACAAGACAGTGCTTTCATGACACTCCCCACTGGAAACACGATATGCCAGCAGCTTCCGGTATTCCCATCACTCCACCTTCCACTCTCACAGTTTATCCCTTTGTCACCCTCACCCTATATCTGGTGGGGATATTGCAATGCCCTAGTTCAGGGTTGTCCAACTGGAGGCCTCAAAGGCCAGATCCATGCCGGCTTGTCAGAATACCCCTTATTAATATTCATGAGAAAAATGTGCATACACTGATTCTAAATGTATGCACATTTTTCCTCATGAATATTAATGAGTGATATCCTGAAAACCCATCAGGATTCTGGCCCTCGAGGCCGGAGTTGGATATCATCGGCATCAGCTGCTAATGGACTATTCAATAGCCCCATCCCCACACTGTCTGTGCATGGCTCGCTATGTGTATGTTAATGCGTGCATGCGTGTGTTTATTTAAAAGTTCATGTGTGTTTGCCAGCGAATAGCTGTGTGTCTCTCATCCATGTGTGCCAGCCTCTGTCCGTGCTTGTTTGCCTTTTCGATCTCCGTGCATGTGTACATGTAAGTTGTACATAGGTGACTGTGTGTGTGAGCGTGCAACTCCAGATGTGTGATGCGCATGTGTGTGTGTTTGTGAGAGGGATGCTTCTTTTCTTTCTAACACCTGAGCAGGTGATTGCATGGAGACCATTAACCTTCTGCCCCAGTCGAATTTTTCCCACCGGTGAAGGTTAAAAGCACATTGTCAGCTGGTGGCGCTTCCTACCTGGTGCACGGAAATAGAGAACGCCACCCATCGGTGGTGGCAGTGTGACACTGCTCATTACTCAATATTCACACATTAAAAATGTGGGCAGACCGCAAGTAGGTAAATTAATGTTTTCAGAATTTAGAAAGACTCCCTTTGTGACATGTAGCCAGTAGAACCAGCTAAAAAAAAAAAATCAGAGTTAAATACCGCATTGAAAACTTAAAATGGTGAGAACATTCGCATAGCACTTTTGAATAACATCTCACCTTAAACACAGCTCTCTGTATTAATTATTCGCTTTATTGAGAGAAATCAGGCGGCACTTAGTAAAATGACAAGAACCCTGGGGAACTGCTTCATTGCGGTTCTCCTATTTTTTCCATTTGTAATAGACTGAAACATGGAATAACAGCAAACAGCAATGATGTGTCAATAAAACAGAAATAGAGACTTGGGTGACAGGAGCGGTAAACACTCCAGTCCCCTGTCCTTCACTATGTGGCACATGTCTTTTCACATCCTGTGTTTTGACAAGCAGGAACAGTAGAGCTCTCTGTATGCATCCTTGTTTATTCATCCTCCTCCCACCGCGGGTGTATCCATGACTCAGGGGAGAGGTTCGACCGCCTCCTACCTCCTCACCCCAATGCGCCGCTGGCGATGGCATGCAAAATAATTGCTGAAGAAAATGAGTGCAGTGCTTGTCATCCAGCTCCGATGGTACCCCACTGCGTGTTGATGGTACCCCACTGCGTTTTGATGGTACCCCACTGCGTTTTGATGGTACCCCACTGCGTTTTGCGTTTTGAATAAACATTCATCACAAATCCACACTGTGGCATGGTGGGCACCACTGAGAAGTAAAGACAAAAATTCTCCACCCGCTTGTCGGGATACCAAAATGTCCAGCACCAGAATTAGACTTAAGTCCAGAGCCCAGAATCCTTACCCTCTCAATCCTAATGACCCCCGCTCACCACCCTTTCTCAGCTAACCCCATGCCTCCCCTTCCTGCTACTGCCCCACCACTTACCTGGCCTCCACTTTCCCCTTCCTCAATGACAGACTTTCGGCCTCATTACGAAGCTGCCGGTATCCTGACGGTAGATCCACCAGGATACCAGCAAATGGTATTACCGTGTCCGGCACTCGGTCTGATGGCATTGCCGCTGGATTACAACTGCCGGCATGATGGTGTTAATCCCCATGTATGGAGTCCCAGCTTTTTTGCCGGTAGGATGCTTGCCTTGCTTGTAACACAGGTGCCCCACCGGCAAACCTGGAGTTGGCCGGCCGGGTAAAATGCTGGCAAACATGAATACCAGCATTTTATTACCGGGTCGGCTGACTTATAGTAAGGCAGTCTGTTTTTTTTATTTTTTATTTTAACAAATATTTTAGTTGTGGTGATTTTATTGCGAATCTACAGCATGAAAGAAATGCTGCATGGTCATCTTCTTTATATTATTTTGGTGAATTGTTTGAAAGGCCTTAAGTATGCTATAGAAACACCACTACGCAAAAAGCCATCACTTCACTTGCTGGGTCCAAGTCATTATTGACAAACCACTGGTTTTTCTCGGATCTCCAAAATACTAGACAAAAATAGTGATTGCTCCACTTCAGAACCACATTGAAGCTAATCGTTACCATTAAGTGTCTGCCACACCCTAGTAGCACTATTGGATCACCTTCTAGATACTGAGCATCCCCTCTGAGGCTTTCAGAGCAGCCCTGCAATAGTTCCAATTATTCCTGTCTCACTGCACACAAGGCTTCAGACTTGAAGACCTAGGGCCTCATTACGAGGAAGGCGGTAGAGGCTTAATGGCGCCGGTAGAGCTGCCGGCCCCGATAACCCTCTACCGCCCCATTACGAGGTCTGCTCGCGGGACCCGCTAAGGACGTCTGGTAAGACCAGGCATCCTTAGCGGCACCCGCAAGCAGACCAGGATGCTAACAATGGGCCGTCATTAACGGGCCTGTTGTTAGCATCCTCCCCATTCCTATTGAGCCCTATGGGGGCTCAAATGGGAATGGGGATGTACCGTGTCCGGGTTCCTTGAATGGGGAAATACCGGGCCCTCCAAGGTCAGAATGGCCCCATTCCCATTCCAGCAAACCGGACCCGGTACCTGGTACCCGGTAGGCGGTATGGGGGTAGCCATTGCGGCATGGCTACCTTCATACTCATAATGAGGCCCCTAGTCTTACTCACTGGAGCAGTGACCTGCATGATCTCTCAAAGCTCACCCCTATATCCAACGAGATGTACCATCTATATTCATTTTCCTTATATACGCACCTCCACATCCAGAATCTACAATTCTACTCAGATACTGATGGCACAGATAAGTACCTGCACTGGCCAGAAAATAAATTCACCTGAAGTCTTCACGGCATGGATGGGCCAGCTCAACCTCCCGCTGAAGGGCTTGAAACCAGAGAATATAGTAAAGGGTCACAAACATCAGGTAAACAAAATGCACTCCACCTGCCCACCCACTACCTTCTTCCAGGGAACAATCTCTATCAAAACCGAAGTCGGAAACCTGGGGGGTTCTATGGGAGGTTGACCACAGCTGAAATTCAGAGGTGGGATCAGTGGTTCTTCCAAATGAAACGACTCTGAAAAAGCCTCCCCTTTATTCCCAGCCACAATAACCACACGGTAGCAGGTGCCCCTGGACAACCCTCGCATTGACTACGCAAGTGCCCATTGTGTAGGCCCAAATTTAACACCAAATCAAGAGAATTCAGGCTATTCAAAATACCACAGGGAGACTCATCTTTCGCCCCAATAATAGCAAATGGTAGCCAACTGGAAGCCGGACAACTAAAAAGCACCCGATGGCTGCGTGTAAAGCAGATGATAGTTTAGAAATCCTGTGACTCATCTAGAAATGCTTTGAGAGCTCAGCACTCAAATAATTCTATGATGGAATAACACACTACACCCCACCTTCGGCAGACAGATCATAACAAGCAGACCCTCCACAATCCCCATAGCCTTATAGAAACACTGGGGTGAGTGACTATTATTCTCCACAGAGACCTGTAGCAAGCACGCCTACTTGTATTTTTGTAAAAGAGTAAAGCATTTATAGAATTGGTTTTGTGAAGCCTTTGAAAGAGGTGCTTTTTTTCAAGGCTCTTAGGTTATGATTGGTATACATATAGATAGTTGGCTATCTTCAAAGCCAATGGTCAAAGACTGATAATAGTGGAGGACAATACATTTGATGTAGCTCAGTTGACACTCGACACAACATCAAGGGCCCAAATCTTAGGAAATGGGGCATCTAAAAACAGGGCAGATGATGTGCTTTTTAAGAAGCCCATTTATTGGATATGTGCAAGTCACCTCACCCGAAACAGTGACATGCACATTTGCAATGGCCCGTGGTGCAGCACAAATAATATATCCTCCAGCTCCCTTGCATAGATTAGTGTCGGGAGAGTGCTCCAGCGGGTATGGATGACAAGCTCCCAGTGCCCACGTGGTCTCTGGAGCACATTTCACAGTAATGGGCCCTTAATCGGCCTGTCACTGTAAAATGATAAAACATGAAAAAATGTGTGTCCCTGTTAGAGTGTTTGTAGAGCAAGTGTTTCTGTGGTGCTACCATTCCACTGCTGTATCACAAACAAGTATGAAAGGGTGTGATAGTGTTAGGGTCATGACCCTGTCCAGTGGGAACAGGGACGCTGCCTGGGGTAGGCAGTTACCAGAACTGGTCCTACCTCAGAGGCGGAGTGAGGGAGTTGGGGGGGGGGCAGTTCCTGGACACCATGTGTTTGTATTGTATATGACTGCTGGAATCGCTGTCCCTTCCACAAAGCCTGTGAACCTCTCATCTGCCCAGAGTTCTCTTTGGTATTTTTCAGAACAACTCCCAGAATGCACCTGTGCGCAACCCAGAAAACCCAGTCTGGACCCATGGGAATGGAATGAAGGACAGCCATGGATTGCACCGGTAGTTTTTCTGCCCAACAAAGGTGAGATTCCCAAAACCTGACCCTCCAACCAGAAACAGACTCCAGGAGAATGGTAGAGTAACAGACAATTAAGTCAGGCAGATGATAGTGCAGGAAAGCAGGGGAGAAACATACATCTTCCCCAAACTTCAAAGGACAGCAAAACTCACCAACACAGGAGAAAGCCACCAGGAAAACAAGCAGCCCAAGCACTTGGCCGTCACAGTGCAAATGGAGACTGGAGAAGGGATGGGATAGCCAAGACAGAGATTGGCCAAAAGAATCAAGGGACCATGGGGGCCATTTGCAGCCAGGGTGGAATGTTGGAAAAGGGAACTCTTGGCTTTTAAAACCTAGCCAATGCAGAGCAGATTGACAGGTGCTCAAGTGAGGTAAGGTGGAGCAGTGATAGACCAAGAGGCCAGGTGGAAGGCAGACAGTGGAGTGCTGAGGAGACTGTAGCTGTGTTCTCAGATGCCACACCTAAGGTGTGATTGAGAGAGTGGTGCAAGTGGAGTGTGGTGGGGGATGTGAAAGGTGAGTGAGAAAGAGAGAGGGGGAACAGTGTAGGGTTTTAGAAAGGGTGCAAGATACAGAACCAGTGATGGAGAGCATGTGGCAGGAGATTGGGAGAAGGAGTAGGAGGTGGTAGTAGGAGTGGGAGGGCGGGGAGAAGAAGGAAGGTAATTGGGTGAGACATCCAGAGAGAGTGTCTAACATCAGGAGGCACAAGAGCAGACAGTGGTCATTGAGGGAGAGAGTTGAGAGGAGAGGGGTGCAGGCAGTGAGACAGAGAGGGAGAGAGAAGGAAAGAGAAAAGGCCATGGCTTTTAGGGTTTCCTGTTAAGATTAGAAAATACCTAGCCAGTAGGGCTTAGCATACTTTAGAAGACTTTGGGGGCTTTCTAGGGGTTAGAGAATCCTGGGCTAGGGTGGAGAGAGCCCACTTGGGGGTTGAGCGATTGGCAGTGATCCGTTAGTTTCCGGAGTCCCATCCTTCATATAACATATGTCTACAATTTTAATAAAGAACCATAAACCTACTCCCTTTGTCCCTGGATTATTGAGGCCTTCTTTCATAAAGGTCAGAAATGGCCCTGTTTATTATTTCAGGGGAATGTGTTTGTTTTCTGTTGGTAAATTTAAGGTGTGCTTTATAATGCACAGAAACGGCCCATGATCTGCGTAATTGTGCAAGCGGGCTGAAAAATGACGTCTTAAAGCCGTCCATCTATGATCCTTTGAGAATTCTGTGCAACTTTTCTTTGCCCTTGCGCATCCCATCACTTGTTCCAAAACCTGTTTGAGAATCTGGCACCTAAAGCCTATTTTGAAATCTTTATACATAATCGAAGAACAAGCAATGATGCAATGGAAACACATTTGAATTGTCAGACCATGGGGTGATGTGCTCTAAATATGTGCTTGCCCCAAGCTGAGCATGGGATCTACTTCTCTCCTATATTTATGTATTAGTTAAGGGCAGACAAATCCTTTCAAATTCATTGCGTGAAAAAGCTTTCTTATTTAGACAACTGTCTTCGAACTGTACAGTCGCAATTCAATAAAGTACATAATACAAGTAAAAACGAGCACGACAAGATAAACGTTGAAACATCAATTAAAAGACCTGCTCGAAAGCTGTGAAGTCATGGGCAAAGTCTTATATGGATCTATGATTGAAACCCCAAGAGTAATAAGAATGAACGCCATAAGAGTAAAGGCTGAAAAGGTGGTCAATTCTGTACCCAAAGGTTCATCTTGCTGGAGGCTCAGACTTACAATAGTCACTATTTATTTTAGTGTTGCCATTAATGTGGACCTATCAGGAAATGCACGGGCAAAGCCAAGACTTGTGAGTGTGCATTTAAAATATTGAAGCCCTTTCATTTTAGACCAACCGTCGAGGGCAAGCAAATCCTTTAAAATTCATCTTGTAAAAACAGCTCTGTCGTTAAACGACAGAGCTGTTTTTACAAGATGAATTTTAAAGGATTTGCTTGCCCTCGACGGTTGGTCTAAAATGAAAGTGATGGTTCTTATTTCTCTTGAGTTTTTAGTTGTAAATCGGGAGTACGAATTCCAAAACTTAGATTCTATCATCCAAAATATAAATAATTAAGTAGTCATATGAAGCATCAAATGTCTACAGTTGGCATTAGCTATTGTGACAAACTTGCATTTTCTTTTATAAATGGCATACTACTCCTCAAAAAACATTTTGTATTCCCCATTAAGAATTTTAAAACTTGATCAATGTCGTGCAGGCTCTCCTTTTTCTCTTTTCATTGTTTGCACTGAAACACAAGTCAGCAACATAGACGTGTAAGCTTAAAGACAGCGCAGAAAGTACCTCACCATACACTGGGCTTCATCTTGGCATGGTATTCACTACCCATGGTACAGGATAGGAGATAGTGTGAGGTGTTGGGTAGGGGAACAGCCCTGTGTAGGGCGTTGCGTTTTCAGTAGTGTCACACCGTGAAGAGACTATAGAGGTGTCATTATCTGTCTTTCATTTCTATCAAAGATGAGAGAAAAAGAAATAAATGTGTGGTAGTCAGCTCGCTGAAAAAGGGGGTTTCCATATTACAAATGTTGATTGCAAATACTGTATGTACTTTTACTGGATATCAGCCCTGCTCTGGTTCTGACTATTTAAGATGGAAACTGAAGTGTGACAGGGGCAGGGTCTTAGCCCTCTTAGACGGCAGCACAGAACTCTATCAACCTCGGGTGGGAGGTCTAGAAGGATATTACCAGAGCCTGTCCTACCCAAGAAGTGGTGCAATGAAAGGGAAGGGGACGCCAGGCCATAATGTCTTGCAGCCTCTTTGCTGGCTTGGTCTCCTCTCTTCTACTTAGAGAAACCCCCCTCATAGAAAACTCCAGGCAGCTGGAAAGAGATTCCAGACTGGAGCCAAATGAGAAAGCAGTACACCACATGGCGCTTGCTAATTCCAATCACCTGCCAGTCACGTGGAGTCTTTCATCCTATGCCGCATCAGATGAAAAGGGAAAAAAACTTTGATGAAATTTCCTGGTGGGAAAAACCTATGCAGCAAGAGCGGACTATTAGCAGAGAAGTCTTCTGCGGAGGACAAGAAGAGGGTGGGGCTTGTCAAGATTTTTAAACGCTGTACTGTACCCTACCCAACTCCCTGGGGAAAGGAAAGGGTTGGATTGGCCCCAGACGACTGCTGACGGCAACAACTAGTTGGAACCTGGGGAAGGAAGTACATCGGGCAGGCTTGGCGGTGGCGGTGCTGTTTGAGAATGTAAGTGAGGTATTGTGTGTGAACGAGAGTTGTACCAATTAAAGTAGTATAGAGTATCAAGAGTGTGTGAGAAAGTGACTGGGACGGTGTGTTAGAGAGAAAGATAGGCAAGGGATTATGGGTAGAAAATGTTAGAGGTGTGTGAGAAGGTAAAAGTGAGCTGAGAGCGAGACAGTGAGATTGGAGTGTTGGTGATAGAGAGGAGATAGGAGTAGTAGGAGGAGGCACTGTATAGGTAGAGGAAGGTGGTAGAGGGAGAGAGATAGGAGAAGTTAAGGAGAAGGAGGAGAGTTTGTGGGTGTCCGAAAGGAGAGCAAGAGAGAAGAGGGGGAGAGAAGGAGAATAAGAGAGAGGGAGAGCAGAAAGATTGAAGATGAGGAGAGTAGAGAGCAAGAGGGATAGTCAGGAAGGTGGGAGGAGAGGAGAAAAGGCATGAGAGAGGTGGTGGCACAGCGAGAGAGAGAAGAGAATGAGGGGGGAGAGAAAGAGAGGGCGAGAGAGAGCGCGAGAGAGAGAGAGAGAGAGAGAGAGATAGCAAGAGTGAGAGTGGTGATAGAAAGAAGAATTGAGAGGCAGATTGTCCTACACGGACTGATAGATAGATGACTGTACCCTTCATCCATCACCACCATTCCTGCTGATGCCCCAGCACCAGCACAAATGATCACTAATGATCAGAAGTTGTGATCAAGTTTGGACTCCCTGTTGAGCGTCATCCCAGAATCTAATGCTAACGCAATCCCTCCCTGTGCGACAAAGAGTCACTTCCCCACCTCCAGCTCCTTGTGCCAAATCGTACAGTTGACCTGCATCATGGAAACTTTTCATGATGATTTTGATAATGTATCAAATTTGGGGAAGATAGTGAAAATCGAGTAAATTAACCCTAAAGCCGAGAGACCATTTTTGAACAGATCATTTTTGCTAGCTTTGTGGAAACATCTTCCAGGGCTCTCGTCTATTACAACTGCTGACATCTTACATGTTGAACTCCCCCATTGGTCTAGCACCACAAACTGGGTTCTAAATGAGCTTGCATCAGCAGCAGTAACAACATTGTTATAGTTGTACTCTAATGTATTGCAAAACATGGAATTTCGGCTAATAGTCAGCCATAAGCAACCACCTGAAAAATTGGTTGATGTTAAAGCTAGAGACCCTGCCAGGGGCCCTGTGCCCATTCCTTCATACTACAACGTTACCACTGATTGTTCCTCTGAAAGGCCTAGTTTGCCTTTCCTGGTAGAAGGTGTGCCATACACTGGATATGGGACACGAGAGACCAGATGGTGGACCCCTGAACTCCACTATATGAATAAGCATTCACAGCAGTTTGCACTAAGGGCCTGGGGGGTATTCACATGGCTATCACTTATGTTTAGAACACCCTTCTCTCATTTCAGATAAAGATCGAAGCAGGGGTTCCGCACCCCAGGAAATGTGGCCCATCAGTGACTCTTCTAGTGCTACTGTGTGGTGCTCTTTAGGTTATTCTGGCCCTCCAGACCCCCGTTAACATCCTACAAGGTCACCCATTGCAACGTTTTGACAGTACCTTTTGATCCCCCTGTTTGCTCATCATGAAACGTTGCATTTGATGTCATGGAATATAGCCAGTCTCCAGAAACATCTGAAAGACCTGCTCTGGTTAGAATTGGTGCGCACCCAAGACATAATAGCCATACAATAAACTTGTTCCCTGGTAGCCCATGACTTGGAGGGTTTTGCAATCTTTCATGTACCAGCAACAAAGGGGAAGGAAGGGTGGCTTGAACCTCTGGGTTAAGATGAGGCTATTCACTTCAATAGGCATGCACCAAATACCCTCTAGGGATCTTATAGAAATACACGTGCATTACCTTGATGGGTCCATGCTCTTTCTTATTAATTTGTACATTCGCTATGATAGTACCGCTAGTATCTCCTTGTTCCCACTGTTGGAGGAAAGTGTCACAATGTGGAGGGAAATTCAAGCTGGCCAGATAAAAATCGTTAGTTTTGTAGATCTAAATCTCCAATTGGAACCGCTTGAAAGCATGCGGGGGCTCTGTGATGAGTTGTCAGGGGAGTTGGGGATCTGGTGGCGGTTTGCCCTAAAAAGATTCACAGACTCGCAGGTGCAGCAGCTCGTATGCTTCTGGCACTTGGCCTCAGGGCCTGTAATGGAAGATTCACAAGCAATCGTCCAGCGGCTGCAACTTTTGGAACTCTCACCAAATGGTACTTGAAACACTACATCCTGGTGAATGTTGAATCATAGGAACATCGACAGGATTTGAATGTCCTGAAAAGGCTGGAAAGTGAGCATCACCCTATTATGGCCCATATAGTAGGATCGATGTTTGGCATAAGTGGGAGTGGCAACAGAGAAAAAAGGCACCTATAGGGTCCAAGGTGGAGCCATGCGTGCCATTAAGTGGCATTCAATAGATCTAAAGACCAAATTGCCAGGCATATATGCATGCATCCAGTCCCCACCTGAGAACCTTTGTTCTAGGGAGCCCAATGAGGTTGAACAACTGGTAGAGGCACACAAAACCATTGCTTTCATCGTGGGTCATTGGCTGTCTAGACCTTTAACTACTGTTCGCAACAGGGCAGCATGCAGTAACCCATGGTATGATGGGGAATGTCAAGCTGCCAAGAAGGTACTAATTGAACATGCTAAAGGGCTTAGGGGAGGAGGTATATCAAGCTTGGCTGAAACAAGGGCCTCATACCGTGAACTACTTAAAATTAAGATGATCAAGTACTTGACTCAAATCTGGGACCACCTCCTTAAGGCCTAGCTATCAGGATACTCCAGGGGCTTCTGGCAATGTCTTAGAGTTGGGAGACCACCGACAGAAACTCAACCCAGAATAGCAACTCAGAGGTGGACTGGTTGGCCCACTATGAAAATATTTACAGGGCGGGCAACTAGGCCCTTAATAATAAGGAAATGAGGGCTACCCCCGATAGCCTTTGGGGGGGGGGTGATTACTCTGCTGGCGTTTTCCATGCATGACATTGAGGAGGCTCTCATGACTGGTATCAACAGGAGGTAGTTATATGGCTCCCCTATTTGTCAAAACTATTCAATGCCCTACTAAGCGAATATAGTGCCTCATTCATGGACCTAAGGAATAATTGTCCCCATTTGCAAGAAGGGAGATAGGGGTTGCCCAGCTAACTATGGGCCAACCTCCCTTCCTGATGTGGGGGCAAGGTATTTACAGGCATCATTGGGACATCTGGATGCATTTAGTCAGGGGGTGGGGGTTTTGCACCACCTCCAGGCTGGTTTCCAGTGAAATATTAGCACACTAGATTAAGTCCTAAGGTTTTATTTGATCCTGGAGAAATATGTGGCATTGTGCTCCATGAACATCTACACAGTCTTTGTTGACCGCGTTTGACGGTGTACCTAGAAGAGGCTTGTGGGACGCATTGACAAAAATGGGTTACAAAGAGGGATCTAATCACTTTACAACAACAATTGGGCTGTAATTAGGTGTGCACTGGATGGCCAAACCACCCCTAGAATAAAAATAGATGTTGGAGTTAGGCAGGGCTGTGTCATTGTGCCAAGCCTGTTCTACCTTTTTATTAACAAGGTCATTGATCTGCTAGTGGCTGAGTATACTGATGCCCCATCGTTGGCAGACGAGTGTATCCCAATCCTTTTATTTCCCGAAGATGCGGGACTCCTTTAACTGACACCGAAGGTCTTACAGAGGCAATTGGTCCTTTTTGAGAGCTTCTGTGAGAAAAGCAGATTTACATTAAATGCCCAAAAAAACACTGTTGATGATGTTCACCAGAAATCGGGTCAAGAGAGCGCCATTGGCTTACAATTAACATAAGAGGCGGGGCCACTGAGCAGGTAATGAGATACGATTACCTGGGGATCAGGTTGGCGGCTAATTGTGTATGGAAATACCAGGTGAATCCTGCAGCTTTAAAGTTGACCAAACACTGTGGGGCCTTATCCAGATTTCTCCAGGCCCATGGGATGGGTTCGGTGAGTGCTAGTCTGCAGATTTATAAGACCCAACCTAGGCAGGGTGCTCTTTATGGAGCTAAACTGTGGGGTATTTGTAACCTGGTATGCTCCAGATTGTGGAGGAGAAATGTCTTAAATCAGTCTGGGGCATGCCGGTCAATGCCCCTAACACACCGGGCCTCTGGGAGCTGGGCCTGCAGAGCATCAGCTTCATATGCCAAATGAGGCCAGTGTTCTTTTGGGCCAGGCTAATAGTAATTTGGTCCCTTACGGAAGAGTTGTCAGAGATGTTTTGGGTGGTTCTAATTTGAAATGGTTATTGGCAATAAGAAATGAACTGACCATCTTGGGGATGGAAAGTCATTGGCTCCAACCAGAATTAATTCCAGGATATTTTAAAGTGTATTTATAAAAGGCCTATAGAGCATGTGGGAGAAAGAAACTTGCGAAATACTTGTAAATTCAGTTTGCCTCGCCCCTTGCTTGTTATGGAAAGAGAATCCTGGCTTTGAAATTTATTTGGATATATGCAGCTGAAAACTATGAAGGCCCTCTATATGAAGCTTCGTTTTAGTTTCCTCCCCCATGGCAGCTTAAAGCACCAGCGGCATCTGAGGAATCCAGTAGTCTGCCCATTTTGTCCAAATGAAATTGAAAGTCCAATCCATTTCATCTGGTTCTGTCCAGAATAATTTCATATTACGAACAAATATTTGATATCACTTTTTAAACCATTTTGTGTGAGGTTAATCATGCGCTCTATCTTTGTCTAGAGGGGACTAGTGAATTAGCAACTCACAGTATTGGGAATTATTTATTTCAGGCCTGGAGGAAGAGATCAAAACAAGTTTCTGCAGTGGCAGAAAATTTCCCGGTCCTGGATGGTTAGTTGTTTACCTCCAGATTTTACTTAGATCTTAACCTATCTTTTCTCTTTCAATTTGCTTATCTGAAGTTTGAATGTAGTACGGGATGTTGCATTTTTAACTGTGCCGGTTCTTCTTTTGTTTCTTTCTTTTATGTATTGAGATTTACCAGTTGTAAATCATTGTATATGACTTTCATGATCTTTTTGGGATCGAAATAAGGTTTAACAAGAAGAAGAGAGGAGGTAGGAGTAGAAGGAGGAGGCACAGTATAAGTCGAGGAATGTGGTAGATGGAGAGAGAGAAATAGGAGAAGTTAAGGAGAAGGGGGAGAGTTTGTGGGGGTCAGAATGGAGATCAAGAAGAGTTGAGGAAGAGAGAAGGAGAGCAAGAGAGAGCAGAAAGATTGAAGGTGAGGAGAGTAGAGTCATGGATAGTCATGGATATGTCGAGAAGGTGGGAAGAGAGGAGAAAAGGCATGAGAGAGGTGGTGGAACAGAGACAGGGAGCTAGAGAGAGAGAGAGAGAGAGAGAGAGGGAGAGAGAGAGAGAAAGAGAAAGAGGCACACACAGAGGAAAAGAGCATGAGAGAGAGAGAGAAAGAGAGAGAGACAGTGTTGATAGACAGAAGATTTTGAGAAATCTTTTTCTTGGGAAACCAACTGCAAAATGAAAAACCTTGAGTAAAGGGTTCCTTTGGAAAATCCTGTGAGGGAGAGAGATACTAAAGGCCAAGACTTTTAGTCTTCCCTTAGACCAGAACGACCACAGACAGTAGGAGTTACTGTCAATGAGATTTGTAGATCACAATTTGTTGTGGGGAGTAGGAACATATGTGATAAAGGGGAGGGAGGCAGTGGGAATATTGACAATAGACCAGGGTACACCTTAGTGCATCTCCACAGCCTCCAGGGGAGCACATTTCTATTCACAACAAATCCTGGTGAAAACATATACTCTGCAGTCTGTGGATTCTTGAGAACACTGCATCCAGCTCATATGAACTCTTCTCCATTCTCCGTGAGTTAGAAACCCCTGTCTCTCCACTGGTTGCCATCCTGAAAGACAATGCCTGGTGTAATAAGATCCCAGACACCTTCACAGGCAAAATCACGCAGCTACAATCTAAAATACAAATTAAACAAGCCACGCTATCAATAGCTTGCCACCTACCTTGCCCATCTTGTGATGACATACCTCTGTTTATGTTCCGACCTATCAGCAACAGTGTCCTTGCCAACATCATTGCAGGGCTTAAACCATCCCTTCTGCAAGGGGGACACATTCCCACCATCACTGGTCAAAGAATGCGCTGAACCTTTACTCCCACTCATTGCCGCAACCATCAACTCTTCCTTCACAACCTGCTCTGTCCCACTGGCACTAAAGGTATCCTGGATTTCACTTCTGAAAAAACCACCCTCGACCCTGCCTGCCCCATGAACTACGCCCCATCATCACAGTCCCCTTCCTCCTCAAAATCATGAATAGAGTGGCATACATACAAATACAAGCTTTCTTAGAATGCCACCACATTCTAGGATTCCATCAGTCAGGCTTTCGCCCGAAACATGGGACTGTAACATCAATCCTTGAGGTACAAAAACAGCTTGACCATGCCAATGACATGGGCAACCTCTCCCTGCTCCTACTCCTTGACCTGTAGGCAGCATTTGACCTTGTAGATCATAAGATCCTCTTCCAATCCTTGGCCTTTGCTGCCTATTTCTCCCCTGAAGCCACCAAATGGATCGCATCCTTCCTGTCAAACAGATCCTCTAGAGTTTTTGCAGGGAAGACCACTGCCTCTCCCACACCCAACTCCTACGGAGTACCCCAGGGCTCATGCGTGTCGTCCACCCTGTACAGAGTGTACACTAAGCCTCTGTTTGACCACCTCGATGCCCAGGCAATATCGTACACAAATTCTGCTGATAATACAAAAAAAAATATGGTATCACCCTTTTCCAGCCACCACATGACAGACACGCCCCGAATCAGTGAAATTTGGATGGCCACACACAGCCTCTACCTCAATGATGATAAAACAGAACTTTTACTCGTTGGGCCTTCTGCCCGCTTGAAGAACCTGCCCCAGGAGTGCAAATCCTTCATCACTGATGGACACACAATATCTGTTGCTCCCAATGTCAAGACCCTTGGGGTCTACCGTGATTGTTCTCTAACTATGATTTGCCAGGTCAGCCACATTGCATCAGCATCGGGATATGCTATCAAATTGATCCACTCCCGTAAACCCTTCCTCTCTAACATTAATCACTTGGAAGTTGCCCGGGCACTTGTAGGCTCAAAACTTGACTACTGTAACTCCTTACTCTGTGGCACCTCTGAGAAGAACCTCTGCAAAACTACAAACTACCAAAAACAATGCGCTCAGAGCTTCCCTTGACATTGGCAAACAGGACCATATATTTGATGCTAGAAAAGCAGCCAACTGGCTCCCAGTTAAGGACAGAATCAACTTCAAAATTCTCTACCTTACCCATCAACGTCTTGCAAACTACGCACCAGGTTACCTTGCAGACAAACTAAAAAAACACCTCTCAGAAAGACCAATGAGAACCGCCTACAGACATTGCCTGGTCGTACCAAGGTCAAGCGCTCAAAGCTGGAGGATCGGGCTCCCCAATCCGGGCACCATCACTATGGAAAAAGCTTCCCCCTCACTTGAGAGGCAAACCCTCCTACAATGTCTTTTGAAAGCATGTCAAAACCCTGCTTTTCAACTAACCTACTGCCCTACTTCCCTACCACTTCTCCACTTTTGTCTGATTGCCTGTAACTAGCGCCTAGTTGTCCATGGGCTTTGAGCGCTGCTATAAATGCACAAATAAATAAATACATCTGTGACACACGTTACTAATACCTTACTGGCTAGAAGAATTACTTGCCTGTATATGTGGTCTACTACCATGATGCTCCTAAAGACACATACCATTTGTTTTCTTCTTTTGTTGATAAAATTCTAGGGAGGACCACATCAATTTAGTATATCATTTGTTTGCTATCCAGAATGTCACCCTTTCTGGGAGTTGCATGCCTATTGGCTGAATGATTACGTGAAAATTTGCTGGATTCCAAAAATACTGTCAATAAAGTTGTGTAGCAGTCCAAGGAAAGTCCCTTGTTAGGCAAACTCTGCCAATGAGTTTCCATCAAACAGAATTGCAGCGCAAGAAGGGCAAAAGGGAAATGTTTATATATTTATAACCCAATGTGAGCACTGGTGCTCTTGTGGGATTTAGTGTAATGAGGATTTTGTAGTTTCCGGATGCTTTCTTGCAGTTTGTTGTCATGGACAATATTGCTGCTTCGATGTGCCAATCCTGCTATCTTCATCCGGCCACGACAGAAGTCAAAGTTCTGTTGAATGTTTCTGGACGCCGGGCTCTGTTGATTTCTTAATTCTGTATTCCCACAAATAATTACAAATCATGGAAATGTTATTTTACACTCGCGGAATGCTTGCCGTATCCTCCAAGATCTTGGGAGGCATTCTGCAAGCTCTGTCTGTCTGCATGAAGGAGGTGGAAGCAATCTTTGCTGGTGTCCCTGCAGGAATCGCAGGCATATTCAAGGTATCGGTTGCGGCACTGACCACTGATGTCTCATTAGGTGGTATTTCTTTCATAGTCTGTTGGATTTGTCAAATTATCAATACAAGAGTTCTTTATCAAAAAAATCAGTTGACTTTATCTGAATGGATTCTTCAGACCACAGTGCCAGGTGTGCAGTACATTCCTTTCTTCTGCTGTTGCACCTTTATATTTTGTTACCTAGGACACACTCTCAAGCATTTTGCAACTCTTACATGAAAGGTAATGATTCTCTGCTAGTCTCTGTGTTTGGGGAATTGTAAAGAGATTTGTCTGTGTTGATACGCATTATACAGTATGATGGCTGTTTGTGGCCCTGTGGTCTGGCTGTAGTTTTGCGGAGGTTCTTTTCAGAGGTGCTGCAGAGCAAGGAGTTACAGTAGTCAAGTTACGAGCCTACCTGTGCCAAGGCAACTTCCAAGCAATTAAAGTTAGTGAGGAAGGGTTTACTGGCGTTGATCAATTTCGTTGATCAATTTGATTGCATATCCCTCACCTCTGCTCTGACAATGATGGAACAAATAATGGGCCTTCATCCAGAGTTTGCACTTGCTGAGCCTTTGAACTTTTACTTTATTACTTTATTTTACATTTTTAAAGCGCTCACACAACCCACGGGCATCGAGGCGCTGTTACAGGAATTATTTGTTTTCTTAGTTGCGTAATTGTTTTATTTTATTTTTTTGTCTTAGTTACATATTTATAACGCGGTTTCTAAGCGCAAACCCGGGATCGAACCTGTGTTGCTTCGTGTCGTCTTGCTTCCAAGAAGCGCACGTTGCCGCTGAGCTATCCTCCCTTTGAACTTTTAACTTCGACTTCAGGAAAAAGGTCCACCAGGAGCAGCCTTAAATGGGCCAGGAATAACCCATCACAGCGTTTTATCCTCTGTACCCCCATACCAGTCGCCCCGTTGAAGTCCGCTCTGTTACACCTCTCCGCTCGCCTTGTGCTTATCTCCCCCCACTGAACCCTTTATTTTATTCCTCCTTCAGAACCCCCTACTTGCAGCCCCCCTGCCTAGCTCTCCACCACCCCTCGAACCCCTTACCTGCTCCAGTGCCCTGTTCTCCCATCTTTGTTGACCTGCCCTGCTCTCTGCGGCCCTACACTTCTGTTGCAGGCCCCTTTTTGGGGTTGTCAGGAAATGGGATCCCAAGACCCACAATGGGTAAATAACCTATCTGCCTAAAGAAAAGTGTGATTAGAGGGAGCCTTTAAAAGGATTACACAATCACCCATATGCCATTTGGCTGTTGCATGGAATCATTTGTGTGCATTGATACCAAGGTTTTCATATTAAAAATGCAGATTACATGTGCAGGTGCTGTGATCATATGTTAGCGCAGCCTCCCAATACTCGAGCAATGCCATCCAATGGCAGGCAATATCTTCCATGCATGCTATAGTCACCAAATGAAAGGTTTAGACTCGCATCTCCTGTTGCTGGCATGTGCACCCTCAAATATCTTAGCAATGCCAGTTAATACGTTATGCAATGTATAGTGACCATGTGTAAGATTCAGCCCTCACATGTCCAGTTGCTGCTATTATACCTCAAGTGTAGGCTCAAATGCTATGCTGTGTGATGTGCTGTTACTCTTTCACTACAGGTGGCCTCTTGGCACTATTGCTAGTGGCGCCCATGAGTTCAGTGAGTGAGAGAAAATCCCCTAAGCATTGGAATAATATTGAAAGAGATGTGATTTAATTTCCATTTAAAAATTAAGATCTGGGATTTTTCCCTCAAATACAGCAGCAATGGCACACAATGGGATTTAATGCCTGATAGCCGTGGTCCTGGAACAATCAGCCTCATTACAACTATGCCAGTATTCTGTCGGTAATACCATTACCGTCACTCACTCGGGCAGTATAACCACTGGATTATGAGTGCCGGTAACACCGGCCATTTTTTGCAAGTAGGATGGTGGTATTATCTCCATCTTTTAGCTGGAAGTAATTCTGGCCACTCCACCGGGAGATTTGTACTTTGCTGGTGCAGAAATGGGCTAGTATATGGTAATACCGGCAAGTTATTTCTGCACTGACAAAGTTGTAATAATGTGTGTTAAAATGCAAGATAGTCAAATAATGTTTCTAAATATGTATTTGTGAAGTTCTCCAGCTCCTGGGTTTGTTTTTAATCCCATTATGTTTTTGGTCAGTGTTACTGGCAGGATTTGCTTTGAAATGCATGACTTGGCACAATTTCAGTTTTTCGCAATTATTGCATATTGGAGTGCTCCCAACCCTCCACATAAATTGCTCTTTGCATCCTTTGTTTACTAATATGAATTCCCCAATGTAATGTAACATGCTCCATTTGGCACTAGCTTCAACCAAACCACCAAATCCTGCCACATGGGAGCTTTGATAGTTGTGGCGGTAAATCAGATACCACCTAGATTAGTGCCCACTATTAGGGGTGAGTGAAATTTTCACCCGCAAAGTGAAAAATGCTGAATCTGCACTGGAATCTGCTTCCGTCCAGTCCACGAAATCAGCATTACTGTTCCACCGCGACTGCATTTTTGCCAAGTTTTGCATGGAGCATGGTGTTTCATTCCCATGTTAGCTTTGTGTAGCGCAATGAGAAATGTTCACTGGTCTTTTCTTTCGATCCTTGTTAGTTTTGTGCATTAACACGAGAAACTTTGTTCAGGTTTTTCCAAACCGTGCTAGTTTCGCACAGTGCCACGAAAAATGTGTATTTTTTTTTTCATTCATGATAGGTTAACGCCTCATTACGAGAAATTTCGTACAGATCTTTTTTCGATGCGTGCAAAGTGAGTGATATGATCAACTTTGTGTGGGTCTTTTCCATCCGTGGTTGTTTTGTTGAGCGGCACAAGAAACTTTGCGTGGTTTTCCACAATCCTTGCTAGTTTCACACAGTGACATGAGAAACTGTGCACTGGCTTATTTTAAATCCTTACTAGGTTCGCACAGCAGCACGAGAAACTTTGCATAGATTTTTGTTCGATTTGTGGTAGGTTCACGCAGCAGCATGATAAACGTTGTGCCGTTCTTTTTTATTTGTGCTATGTTTGCGCAGTGGCACAATAAACTTCACACAGCTTTTTGTTTGGTTCATAGTAGGTTTGCACAGTCGCACAAGAAACTTTGTGCTGCTTTTTTTCAATCTGTGCTAGGTTCGCGCAGCGGTGATAGCAGCAAAACAGATCAAAAATCTTACACATTTTACTTCTGTGGCAGGTAGAATGGAATTTGACAATTTCGGCCAGCCCTATACACCATATCACAAGTCTTTGTCAAAATATACTACAGGGATCATTGACTTGAAATGCCATTTCTGGTAAATAACACTGTATTACAGTGAAACGGCGTGTTGAAATACCTCCAACTTTTCCCTCACTCCAAAAGGTGAAGGTAAAAACTTGTAAAATCTCCCCGGATAAATGTGAAATGTATTTACTGATACAAAAGTCAAGCAAGCCACTCCTCTTCAATACAGGGGAAACGGTTGTTCTATTACAACATTGTAAATGAATGTAAATGTGGGCACTTCTGATTTCCATATTTACCATGGAATGCATAAGAGGGTCAAATGTAACCCTTCTGTGCATTAAATATAATGGGCAGTAGTGATGTTTCCCACAAATCATTTTCATCCTCTGGATGGAAATATGTTCACATGATGGGTGTGGATTTCTTGAAATACTGCCAGCAGTATTTCAGCAAATCGCCTGCTGTTACCACTGATGATGGAAAACCTAGAAAGAAGGGACACTCAGATTGCCTCAGGTGGTAATCATCAAGAATATCACATTTGCCTTTATTGAGACCCATAAAGTGATGTTCCAATTATTTAATGTTGTAACAACATTAGTGGCTCACTGAGCATCCCTTAAGTGCGGGTAATGATACATCTGTATGTAAATTGACTTAAATACATGCCCCAATGAGTCTTATTCACTGACAGACACCTATTCTCAACCTCTGAGTCATATTGACTGACAGACTGACAGAAACCTATTCCCAACCCCATAGTCATATTCACAGACAGAATTACAGACACCTATTCTCTACCCCAGGATCATATTCACTGACACCTATTCACAACCCTTGAGTCAAATTCACTGACAGACATACATATACCTATTCCCACCACCTGAATCATATTTATTGACAGATTTACAGACACCTATTCTCTACCCCTGGATCATATTCACTTATACCTTTTCTCACCCCATTGAGTCATACTCATTGACAGAATGACAGACACCTATTCTCAACCTCTGAGTCATAGTCACTGGAAGAGTCAGAGATCTCCTCTGCTCAACTCCCGTGTTGTATTTACTAAAGACTGGGAAACACCTTTTCTCAACACCTGAGTCATAGTCACTGACACACTTATAAAACTCAGGAAAGAACACTAGAGATCTATATGCCATTGGATGACGTTCTGTGGTATTAGGCTGTCACAGAGAACAAAACTGCTCCCATGGCTACCTGAGAGGATATGGTCTACGCCATAAAAGGCAAGGGCGAATCAGGGTGATGCAGTATCGGTGCAGTAGTGTTTTCTGGTTTTCCGGTGTAAACTGTCCTTTCCACCACCTTCGTCCAGCGTAACAGATTGTCCTTTGTGAAGGAGACTAGTAATTAAGTGGACAACAGCCAAGAAGTATGGTATGAAGTGACAATAGAAATTTGCAAAATCCAGGAAACTCTGGATTTACTTAATGGATGTGGGTGAAGGTAACTGCAGTATGGCTTTCACTTTGTGTTAGTCGATGGAGATCCCAGCTTTAGTCAGGATGAATCATAGGAATTCCTCTTACTGCACATGAAGACGATGGAACACACATCAAGGTATTCTCTATGTACTCCATTCAGGAAGTACTGGAATGTAGCAGGATATACCGAAGGGCATAACCCTGTATTTGAATGATCCAAACTTTGTCCAGAAAGCCATTTTCCAATAGTCGCCAGCCTTCACCCTAACCAGGTGGTAAGTTCCTCTCAAATCAAAGCTTAGAATAGATGGCTGCGTACTTGATTTGATCAACAGCTCTGAAATGCAAAGAATAGCAATTGTCAATCGTGATTTTATTTAGGGCACTAAAATTGATACACATGCATCAATCCCCATCCTTTAAAAGTATGAAAAACACCAGTGATTCTGCAGGGGATTTGGATGTTGGATAGATCTATTTTTGAGGTATTGGTCCAAGTATTTGTGCAAATATCTGGTTTCTCGCTCTGTCATCATGTACACTGGGTTGCAAGACACTTGCACCCAAGGAATAAAGTAGGTAGATGTGAAAATCATATGCTCTGCATTGTTGGTAAGGTGTGTGCCATGTCCTTCCTGAATAAGTCCTTTAAATAATGCTATTTTGGTGGTAAGGAATATAATGCACCCAGACGCGAGGTTGTGTCACATCGCCATATTAGGCAGTGTCAAATGCATGTTTCTTGTGTAGCAGGTGTCTGAATGACTAGTAAATACTAGAGTCCTTTCTGCCCAGTTGTTCATTGGGTTGTGCGCTATTTGCCAAGGCAGTCTAATAATGATCTTCAATTGGATGTGCTGATGAGATCAAGCGGAATAAGATCCTTGTGACCATCCTGACACATCAACACCATTAGTTCTGTCTGAGACATGACCGGTCCGGAAGACAGACTGAAGCCGTCAATGGCTCATACATTTTCAAGTGTTTTCTTGGTTTCTAGTCTTATTTTCTGGTTGGCCGCAAAGGTGAGGTCCAAATAATTACACATGGCACCATGATTAATATACAATTTCCCTGGATGTCCCTTGCTCGCAGCCTGTGCAAGAATAATGGGAAGAGTTAAATAAGTATTGGGGGTCTTGGAAATCTTAGCTGGCCCATTTAAGGGCAAGTTTATTTTCCGAAACGCCATTCTGTCTAGTTTTCTGATGGTTTGTGGGGTTACTCAGGTTAAAAGCACTGATTGTGGCTCATGAATTGCTTCATCCTGAGCGTTTCTTTCCTCATAATTCAATGATCAAACATTTTTCTACAGGGTGGCAGACTTACCTGTGGTCTGGAGCAAACCAGATGTGGAAATCTGTTCAAGATTTCAGGTAAGGTATTTTCTAGAGGCTTGTCAATGTCTAGTCTAAGCCCACGGTGTTAATAATGTATTTTCCTTCCTTCTTCAGCGTGGTGAGGTTCCAGAAATCCAATACAGACAACACATAGAGTCCCCAGTGAGTTGGTGACGCGTGTTGGGTGTGGCTTCTTATAACTGTTGGATCTTGTGAGATTGTGTAGGACTTGTCAAATCTCATGCGATTTCTTTTAAATCCAGTGAGGGTTCCTGCATCTTGCGGGCAACTGCTGTGTAATCCTATGGGGGCAAAGGGCTGATTTCCTCCACTGTTCTGAGTCGGTGCAGCATTGGCGGCCAGGGAATTAGACTGGCTCATGCCCTCACCTCTGTTGACATTGAGACCCCCCAACCCCCCGTTTCCTTACATAGCCTGGCAAACCCTCGTAGTGGCCTGACCTTGCTGGTAAACCCTGCACAGAACTGACAGAAGCTCTGTCTCTTCTGGTAGTTGTGGCAATTCTTCACACATCTTTTCACATGTTAATTCCACTGAACTACAAGGTTCATTTTCCAGCAGGCAATATTCTTTATTGCTCTCCGAATGCACCAGCAAAACAAAACAACTGTCTGCCTTTGGCTACTGTTGGTGCATGTTGTGATGTCCTAACTGGCCTTCTCAGACTCCCAGGGACGTCATGGATTCCGATTCAGGTGGCGCTTGCTGGCACCCGTCCACCAGCACCTGTTTTCCCCGTGCTGCGCTACCAAGGCAGCAATGAGGGTGCCCAGGGGGGGAAGAGGATAGTGCGGTAGTGAGGATGTCTTGCTCCTTACATATTCTCCATGTGTAAGGCAGATGATTACAGACCCTGTCCTGTATGTGTAGCCCGAGTACGATTGGTTCCTCCCCTTCCAAGTAAATACCGTGTGTGAGGCTGAACAGGGTTGCCAACTCCTAGTCCAGTATCAGAGTTGGTAGTAGCTTTTAGTGGACACGCTGGTGGTTAACTTCACCCCTGACATGAAGGACTTTTAGCTTGCTGATTTTTTATGCACATGGTAAACATCTGCAAATGTTGCTTTCTTTCATTGCAGGTCACGAGACGGAAACGAGTGCAGAGGGCGACTTGAAAAGAACGAGGTACACAGTGCGAGTTCTGGGCCCTAACGTAGCCTTTTCCGGTAAGTGCAGCTGGTAGGAATGATGAAGGGCAGAGGCGTTCCTGGGGGGGGGGGGCTGAGGCGACTATAGCCCCAGATCTTTTTGTTGTAGCCCTGGATAGAAGCTCAGGGGCTACAACTAAAAGGCTAGCTAGCCCCCAGTCCCAACAGTCCCGATATTAGCATAGCCCCAGATCTTTTCCAGACCTAGCAACACCCCTGATGAAGGGGCATAGGAATGCAACACAAGAAGTGCTGTTTCTCACCGAGCGGCAGCGGGCAGCAGGGAATGGGCTGCGCACCGCTCGTAGAGCCATGGGATGGTGCTGGTCATGTATCTTTATGCCTTCCCTACAGATAGCAGAGTGGAGACTCCAGTCCAGGTGTGTGGGCGGCAGCGAGTAGAGCACCAGGAGCAAGGGTGATCAGCGGCTGATCAGAGTGCTAGAGATCCGGGGCAGGTAAACAACCAGGCAGGGTGCTGGAATAATCAGCACAGTGTCTGTCTTCTTCTTGCTGATAGATTTTATCCATCAGTGGTGATTCTTGGATACCGAGGCTTGAGCCTCATTACTCCATCTTCTCAGGGTGAGTGAATAGTCGTGCATTAGGATTCTTCTTGGTCTGTGTGGACTTGTCACAGTAGGGCTGGTTTCACAGGGTCCTCGGAGTGATGGGCCGCGGGTAGCGGTCGAAAGGGTTTGCAGTGGTGACAGTGAGCCAATGGGTGGGCCTTATATAGGCTTTCATATTTCAATAACACGAGATGCCTGTAGTCTCATACATATCTTGGGAGTTGTCTTGCAGGCTTCTTGACGTGTCTGACCATGTGAGGTGTGCTGCCCTCAGTAGCCATTGGTGCATCTGGCTTGACTATGTGTGTGTGTTACCCCAAGTCTTGACTCCAGGAGCGCCACAACGTATCTCGGTCAGGCTTCCATGACACATAAGTGTGTAATTTCAGTTTGGTGTGACTACACGTCTTGGATTTGCCTATGAGATTAGCCCACAGTGTCACATGATGAGTAGTTCTACTCATTCAAGAAAGCAAACCCGTCTCCTTGGCACAGTCTTACCTTGATCTTGCTCTGTAGCTTCCCATGCCATTGAGCACTTGGGTCAATATGCTAATCAAAAGTGCAATAGTGTCAAAGCCATTCAATAATGTATTCACACTTGTAAACAGCAAAGCACCGTTTGTGTCTAGCATGGCAATGCCAGACCATCAATCCATAAAAAGCTATGAACTACCCTCAAGGCTCTGCCTGTATAGCAATGTCAAAACCCAAGACCATAACATTACAGTTGTTTCAAAAGTACATTTCTTGATGTCGATTGTACACACAACTAGCCAAGACAGCATTATACTTAACCACCAAGCACGAACGGTGACACCACTTTCTTAATCAGCTTGTTAGTGCTAAATGTGCATTCACATACTAATATTCTTTTCTTCCTTGTTTTAAATTGAATTGTTTACATATTTATTTTAAAAGAAGCCTGACTGGGATATGTAGTTTGCATTGTGACATTAATCGATGGTACCATCGAAGCCTGATTTTCCATTTTTACAATTTTTCGTTTCAATGTCTTACGTACTTAATCTAAGTATTAGTCACTATTAAAATATAGTCATTGTTATTGCAGATTTTAAATGTCACCTTGAGTTGTCATTGCTTGTCCAAACACTACACATACCAATCAGCCAGGCACCACACTCCAGGTTTTCCAAACAATCTTTAAATAATGTCAGGAATGGTGCAGAAAACACTATGAGACTCAAGGACGATTTAAGCTTTTCTTTTTTTATTTTGCAGGCCCTAGGGCCGTCCCCCTCTCTTTCTCATCGTGTACACCTTCCTCCCTAACTCAGGCATCCTTATACCCAGGTGAGTGCTATCGATTGTTACTCACTCATTACGTTAAAAGCTAATACTGAGCTGTGATGATGACTTAAATGCCTGTGGCCTTATCTGTCTACTAGCCCCGTTTAGTGTTCTAATGGGGCTCGGAGAGTGGCTTGCATTTAATCTGTTTGATTTGCATAACCCACGTATGCTCCCGATTAGCCTTCCCTTTCTACTCTGCCTCATTCCACTTACATAGCTCCTCCCCAACAACCTTCTGTTCCTCTGGTGTTCCCTCCTACTAGCGCTAGTCTCCACCCATTTATGTTACTACTTCTACCAGTACAACTCCTTCCACTCTACTACTATTCCTCCTACACTAATACACTTCCTCCTCTCACTACTACACTCTTCCTCCACCTCCTCCTCCTATGGCCACTCCTTCCACTAGTACACTCCTCTCATTACTGCACTCCTGCTACTACTCCTTCTCTCAATACTAGACAGTCACCCTCCTTTCACTCAGTATCAGTCTTCTCACATTCACTCCTCACACTATCCTTTCTACACAAACATCACGCAAACACGCACTCTCACTTGCTACACATCTCTTCTCTGCCATCTGCCACCCCCTCCTTCCACCTGCTGGTCTCTTGGTCACTGTCCTCCTCTAATCTTACCCACTTCACCCACACTTCCTGTTACCTGTCCTGTACTTATATATTCATCTCTTGCTAAGAGCTGGTCAACTGTCTCTAGCCAATCTCCTGTCTGCCCCCCATCCTGTGCGAGGGGCGGATTAAAAGTCGGTCTTAGTCCTGTTGGCTTTTACCATGTGGGTTTGCCACGTGGGAAATCTGATTGTAATAGTATATGCAGTTCAAAATTCGGGTTTGTGTCCGCTTGTTGGCGGGCACTGCCTGCAAGTCCGTGGATTATTTCCCCTTAGAGTTCTGGTGGTTGAGTGGCTTCATTGCGATGCCCCAGTTGCGATGTCCCATTGGCCAAATAGCTGCGTGAGGCTGCTGTGTGGCTGTGCTAATATTCGGCATAACTGTTCTCAACCTCGGTGCGGGCGTGCCTGGCTTCTCTCCTTCTCTCATTACTCTGCTGTGCTGTACAGAACTCTATGGCGTGTGGGCCATGGCTGCGATGCAAGCAGATTTTATTTCCTTTGGTTTTTCTCATGTATGGATAGTCTGCGGATGCTCTTCTGCAAGCACAGTTCCTAGAAAGACAAAAGACAACTGGCAAGCATGATAGGATATGATAAATCATTTATAACGCGCCTGTACACAAGCATATGTACTGGGAGGAAATCTGCAGACAGGGTTATATATAGAAACAACTTGGCACAAGGGGGGGGGGCAGTAATTTGGGCCCTCTCTGCTGCCTCTGCCTACTTCAGGGTAGGGCTGGCTCTGGCAATCACTGTGGTAGCCCAGCAACCCCCACTGAGAGGGGTTCCCGACCTACTCTTCACAATTGTGACAAGGCCTACTTACTAGCCTTGCCACAATTATCCAAAATGCCTAAGAAAAGTCAGAGTAGGTGGCATATATAGGCCCAGTTTATTATTTGTCCTATATCCATGTACCCGTGAAATATTAGTATGCCAGAAGTATGTGGTTTCCTGTTGAAATATTCATTTCTATTTCACAATAGGGAAGAGGTACGTCAGAGTCCTGTTAGTGCCTTTTGATGCTTTGCAGCAAATGCAGGTATGCTTGGCATTGCTGTGGTGTGTGTTTTTGTAGTGCTAGATTTGTGTCTAAATGTCCTTTGTGAAAGTTATTTAATTGTCTATCCCCACTTCAGAATACTCCAGCCCCGCCATTTTGGTGAACTCACTTTTCGTTGGTGATGCACACAACAAACATAACATGCCACAGGCAAATGCAATGCAGTTGTCATTTTTAAGGATGATGGGTCAATAGTATGAGCCATTGCCCTAGAACATCCAGGGAAAGTTTTATCAGAGGATTGCCCTTGTACTGCTGCTATTCCTCTATTTGTTTCAAGATTGTTTACAATGAAACATGGGTGTTTAAAAGCAAAAGCATCTCACCAACTTTGTAATTCAAAATGTTAAAATGTTCCAAAGATGCAAAGGAAAATGAAAGACTGCAAAGCAGACCTCAGCACAGACTAGCCATGCCTGCTGTCAAACTACTTTTGCTTGGCCAGCTTTGCATTTGCAACAACAACAACCATCAGCAACCACACACATGAAAGATGCTTATGTGCAGTGGCCAGAATTTGAATATATTACAATTGCAGTCTATGGAAGGTTCTTAAACATCATAGCTATTACGAAATGCCTTCTTCCCAGCAGACCGTAGTTTTCAGAAAGAGTTAAGGAATGTGTCACAGTCTAGGCCGTCCAAGACCGTGTTGCATGGTGAAGTGAACATTTCACCAATATCACCAATGCCATCAAATATACCTGAGATATCGCTTGAGAAGCTTCAGAAGTGCTTTAAAGTATATTTGATAATCAGTAACTTGACCCAGGCTGCAGTCTGTTGTGTAAGGGTCAGGGTCATGACCCTGTAGAGGGCAGAAGAGACGGCTCTCAACGGGAATAGGCAGCCAACGAGGGCTTTGCCAGAGCTGATCCTACCCCAGAGGTAGGGGGCAGGAGTTGAGGTGCAACCCATTTTCTGACTCCCCAGAGGGCCTGACCTGTACAATTGGTGGTAGCACTGTCCCATTCACAATGCATGCAACACTGTTCTGGCCAGGTCTTTTATATTTCCTTCACAGAATGACACACCCCAGAAGCCCCGAGGTCATCGCAACAAGAACCTGGACTGGAGCCAGAGGACCAACGAGAGAACCAAACATCAACACAGTAAAACTTACTAGGTGTTTGGATACCACAGTTCTAGTTCATAATGCTGCATGTGGAAGGCTGCATATAAAAAAGGCTGTTTTTGTAAACTGATTTTGTGTGGCATCAATGGGCGGGATAATGACGCCTTGGGGGAGATTTCACCCCCGAATATCTTCTGGGAGCTGCTGCCCATCCACTCACATGCTAGTAGGAATTCCTTTCTCTCTGAAGTCTTCTCCCATTGAGCCCCTTGACCTCCCCTGTATACACTGCTCTCCACATCACATACACAAACATACGCACCCATACACACACACAATACACACTAAAAAAAACACATACCTGCTGCGTTCCGCACCCTCTGTCTTCTTTCCCATGTGTGACGTGGGGGCAGGCGTGGTGGGAGTGGTTTCTGCATGCTTGAGTATTCTGAAATATTTGCACATCACCAATAACTTGAAGGCAAGGGAATTTATGTGATCACTGCGCTGCCCGTATTTCCGCTGATGAAAATGTCGACTACAATAACAGCGCAACAAAGTGATCACTTTTGCCTGCATGCCCCAGCCCGCACTCCTCCAACCCACACCTCCTAGCTGTCCCATGCCAGTCTATGTGCCCCTCCGACTGCCTTCTACCCCGGCGGCGTCAGTTCCTCCCACTTACATGGGGCTGTGCTGATGCCTCTGGGACCATCTTTTTTATTTTTGTCCCCCACTTAATATAATGGTAAGCTGGGAACACCCCTGCCACCCCTGACTCCCATTACTGCGACCAAGGAGAGTGGGGGACACCCCCGATTCCTTGGGCGCAGTAATGGGGGTCTGGTTTTCAGAAAGGGGGCAGAGCTTACCCAATTTTAAAACCTGTGACCCGAAGGCCAAACCCCTGGGAAAGGATCAGGGATAGATTGGTCCCATAGAGCAGCTGATCACAGGGACTGGTGGGAACCCGGGGGAAGGGTAGTGCAGATTAGCTTGGGCAATATAAGCACAGCATGACAGATAATGGATGAAATGTGTTCAGGTGAGGTCGGAGGTGGCATTGGTGGACCAACAGATATGGCGGTGGAAAGTGGACGGTAGAGTGGAGTGTTGTGAGAACTGTAGTGGTGTTGTGAGACAGTGCAGGTAAGGTTTAGAGTGCAGTGAGTGTGACTAAGTACCTGGTGTAAAGGAAGCAGATTATTAGAGAAGGAGGTAAAGTTGTGAGGAGGTTGGGGGGAACTAACTCAAAAAGACTGCAGGGAGAAGTTTAAATCAATGAGAAGAGGAGCAAATGTCTGGAGGGGAAGAGTTGTGAGTTGGCTAAAGAAGAATCAATACCATCTAGAAAGAGGGAGAGATAGAGAGAGAGAGAAAGAGAGAGAGAGAGAAAAAGAGGGAGAGAGAGAGAGAGAATGAGAGGGAGAGAGAGGGAGAGAGAGAGAGAGTTAGATTAGACAGGGAAGGGGAAGGGTGTTAGGCACTGTGAAGAGTAAACGTAGGGGTCAGAGTGAGAGAGTGAGAGAGAGGTGGTGAGAGAGAGAGAGGGAGAGAAAGAGAGAGAGAGAGAGAGAGAGAGAGAGAGAGAGAGAGGGGGAGAAAAGAGAGAATTACAGTAGACAGGGTAGGGTATTAGGCACTGTGAAGAGTGAACGTATGGGTCAGAGTGAGAGAGAGGGGTGTTGAGAGAGTGTGAGAGAGTGAGATAGGAGATAGGTGTAGAAGGGTCATTTTATGTTTTATTTTTAAGCGTGATTCAGTTTAAAATTTACTTTTCACACTATTAAAATACAATGAAAAGAAAACAACTTTTACAACTTGTCCACATATATTACATTACACATATATTCATATCAATAAAAATAAAAATAATCGATTCCACTCTCTATCCTTTAATTAGGTCACACGCCCCTATTTCAGTAACTTAGTTATTTCATTCCAAAGTGATATAATTGCAATAACTAATGGTTGCTGGCTGCTCATCAGGCACTGCCCAGTACATGTCTCTTTCAAAAATAGTAGTGTTATATAAAAAACATTCTAAAAATAAATTGCACTTTCTGTTTAATACACCGGGTCAATAGGTGCCTAATGGTCTTCTGCGTCCTTTTGTCTTTGCATAGTCTATATTAATATTCATCTTGTTGAATTTTTAAATGTGGATCCATTACTACAAGGCAAGATAGGAGAGTATACCACAAAAGCATAAACTGTCTTCTGATCCATACACCAGGAAACATCAGCAAACAAGGTTGCATTTCTCCCAGGATGAAAGGACTCTCTACTAATGCTTGTGTTGACCTATATGCTCTCAGTGCTATACTGTTTTGACAATAATCCCAAACCTTAGCCTTCACCATTAATGTGTTACCGAGGGCAGTGATGTGTAAGTCCCATTAAATATCCCAGTCAATGGATTAAAGAAATGTATTGAATCTGTTCCTAAAACAGTTTAATAGTCAATTCCTCTGTTTATCAAATTCCCCTCCGAAGAAGTCGAACATCGAATATTTCATTGTTAATTTTCAAGTAAAGCCCACAACTTCTTATTTTCCACATTGTTTGGAGTGATATCAAGCCAAGCTGCAGGCGAATTAAGCAAATAGGCACATTATTAGCTAGAACCAGAATCCAACCTAAAATGACTCCTTCCTTAGTTCTATTATCTTTGAGTTAAGATTGTCACAACTTTCTTGGTAGGTATGATGCTTTGTTTGTAGACTAGTACTAATCCTTTTATGCTATATCCATCTTGTGTTGTAACAACATTTCTAACTGCTCACAATTTTCTTTTGTATATATCCATAATGGTATTCTTCTGATCTTTTACTTGCTAAATAATGACCCAAGGTATATGCATTCAGAAGCAAGATCTAGTTTAGCCAATATACATCTTAATATGTAGGCGATTTTGCTTGAACCCATAATACATTACTTTTGTTTTTTAAACTTTATGGATGGGTCCTACTAAGAAGTATATTTGCATATGGCTGGTAAAGTTCTTTGCAATCCATTCATCATATGGTCGAATAAAATGACATCATCTGCGTATGCTATCAGTGAGGTCTCCCCATTTTGGTAGAAAATGTCTTACTTCACTTAGTGGCTCATTCATATCGGCAATGTATATGTTGAATAGCAATGGTGCAAGGACACATCCTTGTTCAATCCATATGTTATAGGATTTGTAAAATTAACATTGCTATTCAATCTTACTCTCACCTCGGTGCTGGTGTACAGTTAGCACAACATATGCAAAAGTCCTGCATCAATGCCCCAGCGCTTCAGTTTTTCCATAAAGTAGCTATACTAAGACTATCAAATACTACGTGCATTGGATGGCCCTTGCCCGTGTTAGCTTTTGTTGCCTGGTCTCTAATCATTAATATACTATGTACTGTGGAGCAGTGTTACATAATCCCTTTTGAAAAAAACGTCTAATAGTTTTTCTTTGTGAGACCAGTCCCTTAGGTCTCTGTGCAAAATTGTAGCAAAGACTTTGCCGGCAATGTCCACTAATGCCAGTAATCTCTAGTTCCAGGCGTCCTATCTACTTTCAGATTCATACGCTGGAATGAGCAATGATTTCTTCCAAAAGTGGGGAATTTTATTTTGTTGTACTATGACTTTGTAATGATGATACAGGACTTGAGCCCAGAGTAATGTGTTTTCCTTCAAAACAATATAACTGACGCCATCCTGACCTGGGGCTCTTGAGCTCTTTAATCCTTTTATAAGATTTCATAAGTGCTTACATCATAATTATTACTAGGATACTCACAAGGTTTGTTTGCCTCCCCATAACCCATCTTTGTTACATGGGAGGACCATTGATCATCTGTTATAATATTTATTAACATAATACTTACTTAAGTCAACTATTCCTTTAATAACCAAACTACAACTTTTTTTGTGTCTTTTGTGGCTAGAATTTTATCAAAATTTGCCATTTCTCAGTTTTGATGCATTTTTAATACCGTTGTTATATTTACTTTTTAAGTACTTCATATACCACTGTTTCTCTTCAAGTCGCTGGGTTTTATGTTTTTGCATCTCTCGTACAGCTTGGCTAAACTCTCTCTTCTTCCTAGCAATCAGAATGTCATATGTGCCAGGTCTATGATTTCTCAAGGTTGTCTTTCGACTTGTGCCCCAGTCACTTGCCATTTTTGTTATCCATTCACCTATTTCATCTGGGGAACTTAAGGTCTCTCTAACCTTTTTCCACACAGAGTTTAAATTTCTGTTTATGGCTTTTATTGTTTGTGTTATTCACTGGATACGATTGCCCTGCTGGTTGACATTTTTCATGCCATCTAACAATCTGTCTACCGTCTTTTTACTTAAGGTAAGCCTAATTTACATTGGCATAGTTGCTAGCTTCTGTCCTGCACATTGTCCTGTCTAAAACATTATTCCAGCTGTTAACCCTATGAAATAATTATCTAGAATAGCTTCCCGATTTCCGCATACCAAGTGGGAATACTAGCAAAGCTTCCACTAGCCCTTCCATTCGTCATCACCATTCCATGACTCTACATGAATTTTAATAACAATTTTCCTTCTCTTTTCCCTTTTGTTCATGTTAACTTTGTCATAGGTATCTTTGGGGATGTTGTATGGTTATAGCATTCATTGTTGTAGGGTTCTCCTCAAAGCACATTTAAATCCCCTCTGATGATAGTGATCATTCCCTGATTATCGTGCTCACCTGTTGTTTATATGATCCAAAAATAATCAAGAAAATGTTGGGATGGAAATTGGTCTAACCCACCCCCTAGGCACCTTAAGGTGAGGTGAATCCTACATGAAATTGTGCAGTGTCCAAGTGGGGAGAGGACTGTGCTATGAAAGTCGACACGGATATAATATAGCGCGAGCGATAGATGCATAACCATAGTGTACGCATAGAAAGAAATGCCATTTTGGTGGATGTATGGTCTGACAGGGCCGCGCGGCACAACTCTTAGCTCCAGCGAAGGAGTCGACTAGGCCCAGATCATTAAGACGGGATGACCCCGCATAACCAGTCCTCGCGGAAGTGGCCTCTTGTCCCTCCATCGCTGCAATTACTTAGCATCACTCGGAGGAACGTGCCCTGCAAGGCCGTGAGACAACACCAGGCTCCTCGCAGTGCCCATTCATCACAGCCCAGCTGCTAACAGACCTCTAAACCCCACCCAGCCTACCCAGAGCCAAGGCCCACACAACAGACATGATCCCCGCACCCCTGCATTCTAAGATAGTGTATGATCCCAGCCCAAATCACAAGCCAACTGGCCATAAAAGATCTGAGCATGAGCGACTGCTTCACCTCTTCACATAAATACATCCTTTGTAAGACAAGGTACAGGGAGGGATAAATTATAGATCAAAACGAGGGTGGAATCCTTGGGTGTGAGAGGAGTGGTATCAATAAAGCACAGAATGTGTGGGTCAGTATGACTGTATTTCTTCCTCCCATCCCCCTGGCACCAGTCCCAGAGCCTCTTAGGTGCATGCCACGGTGATGTACTAGTAGGCTTATTGTATCATAATAGTTTTGATAATGTAACTTATGAGAGACTTGACGTTCACTCTGCAGAGAGAGGAGCCCAGCTGACTCACGTGGGGACTGACACACAGCAGAAAAGCTAACTAATTGCAGCCTGGCATCCCCTATAAGTAGGCCCATGTAAAAGGTTTCGCCAATCATTGGCGCTAATTTTTACTGTATGTTGATGATGCGTTACTGACCTTTAAGGCCCTGCTTGTACTGGGGGAGACAAGAACATTCTCAAGCAGCAGAGTTCTTTGCTGATATTTTGTATTCTGTACAATTAAACCTTGTTTTCGTTGCAAGCTATCTCTTGGCTTATTTCCCTAGAGGGTTGTATTCATTCTGGCATGAACATAAACAGGGACGTGTCTACATTTGGTGACCCTACCAACGTAATCCCATCGCCCCGGACCTGTAGAGGTATCCAGGCGGCCTTTCAGAAGGGCCGCGCTCACCTACAGTGACCAGTCCCAAAACGCATTCCCCGGGTGGCCTTGTGCGAGCCGTCTTTGCAGAATCCCATCTGCTCTTTGGAGTGGGGGGTGCCCCCAAGGAGAGGTGCAGACCGGATGTGGAACCCTGTGAATGTATAGAGCAGTGTGAATAGTGTGGACACGCAGTAAGTGAAATTGAGAGTGTGGCATACTTGTGGAGTGTGTTGATTTTTGTCTTTTTTATTAATTTTTTAAGGCTGTTAAGGAATAGGAACACGGAACAGAGGGACCCCCCCCAATTGAGGGGGGAAGGTGGCGCCACGTGCACTGCCTTGACCAGTGCAGGAAAAATATGATAAATATAGGAGCTCTGCATAATAAGAGAGCTCGGGAATAGTAGTGGTTGTTGTTTTAGCTTGTTATTTTAGTTAGTTTTGTTGGTGTATTTTAAGGTGTAAGCAGGAGGCCCAGGAGGGGTGTGTATCTGGTGTGTGTGGACATATGAGGTTTTTATGTAAGAAGCTCTATTGGGGGATAGTGGGAAGGGGAAAGTGAATTGATGATTTTTGTTCTGTGAACTTGTTGACGCTATTAGATGTATTAGAGACAAAACTGAATCTGTTGAACTCTCGGAATTACTGTTGAACTGTGGTGCAGTAGCATAGGTGCAGCCCCAAAGATAAGACACACGGGAGGCACGACTATGGGGTAGAAATGCCTCTAGACCACATATGCAAGGCCCTGCCCCTGTATTGCAAAAAGATTAAGAAATACCACAACCAATGGGTGACTGAGACTAGAGGTGGGGATGCCCCGCTCCTGGCCAGATCAGGGCTCTTTTGACAGAAGTGTGTTGAAACATATGTCCACATACCTGACATCAAAATACAAGGGGAGACCGTTCCAGAATAGGAGGGAACTATTGAACTTATGGGAAATGTTTGAGGACACAAAGGATCCTAAGGGGGAAAGCACAACACACGACAGAAGTAAGGAGACGGCCAAAGGGGAAAACGAGAAAAACATAGAAGAGAAAAAAGGAATATATCCCTTAGCAACTTGCCCAGCAGACGTGTACACCAACCCAACATATGTATCAGCCGGCACAAGAAGTTACTGCCCATACCGGGGTGAGCGCAAGAGACTTAGAGTTATCACTAGCATCAACATGGACAGAACTAGCCCGGCTGAGGCCGCATGCAATGTGACCAAGGTAGATACACCTGTGCTGTCTATAGAGACACCAGTACAACCAGCAGGGGACGAGTGGAAATCAGGCGATTTCCTATTCAGAATAGACAGTGCACCTATAAGAACCGTTCACGTAGAGCATGACGGAGAAACAAAGAGCCTGGGCTATGAGAATGTGGGGTCCCAAAGAGGAGACGAAGAATATTGGAGTCACTTTGATGAGACCAAGGATGATGGGGAAGAGACCGCAAAACAAGCACCCCAGCCCACCCCAAGATTAGAAAGTATGTGGGATGGAAGACTGAGGGAAATATTTGGCAGGATAGCCTTAGCAAGGAAAAAGGGAAATGTTATTAAAGGCGGAAAAGGCAAGATGAAAATGCAAATGCCACTGATACACAAGGGTGCAGGGAGGCCTCAATATGTACCCTGGGTGAAAATGGCTAATGGCTAAAAATAACCTCCTCAAGGCACTCCCAATAACTCAAGATGGGGGCTGGGAAATGCATTCATGTGTTTGAAAAGAGCAAGCAGGGATGCCCTTACCAATAAGGGATATTAAAAGTCTGTTAGTGGCCGCAGTTGGGGACCAAGCAGAAAGTATGTGGGTCAAAGCAAGGTACCCGGGAGTAACGTTGATCAATGATGCCCATGATGGAGCAGCATTTAACAAGATTAGAGCAAGGATATGGGATGCGTTGTGGCAAACGTTCCCGATACTCCTGATTTACAATCGATCATGGATTGCACAATGGGGGATGATGAAGACGCAGCTCAGTACATTCTCAGGGTCCAAGAGATGTGGAGAACAGAAATGGGCAGTGCCTGGGATCAATCAACCTCACTTTTCTATTTTATAGAAAAAAATGGCCTACCTAAAGAAGTACAGAAAGTTCTTGACAAAATAGCGGGGGTAGAAGCCAAAGGATGGCCCGAAATTCAAAGTATCATAGTGCACCATTGTAGAAGAATAAAAGAGTGTGGGAAGGAAATGATTCAAAGGCGATAGGCTGAAGAAGTGAAACTGGTCCAAAATAAGTTAGTGAAAGTAGCTGTGGTAGGGACAGGGCCAGCGTCGGCACCAGCGGAGGAGGAGGGAGGGTACACCCCTAAAGCGACAAATGCAAGAATAGCGGCACTGTGTGCTGAAGGAGGACAAGGACAGTGGGGAGGCAACCCACAATTATCGGAGCCCCAGTGGCAAGGAGGACAGCAGTGAGGATGAAGTGGGTTCTGAGGTTCAAGGGGAGGCGGGTTTGGGGGTCTGGCCCAAGAGGAGGGGGCCCAGGGCAGTGCTGGACATGTGGGAGATGGGGGCATTTTTCAAGAGAGTGCCAGAGTAGGCAGGGACGGGGTTACAACTACAATCAGGAGTACTATGCCCCTCCACATCAGGGGAACCCCCAAGGCTTGTCTTTTAGAATTACTTTGATACCATATGAGTCACCAAGTTTCTGCAGCATCCCAAGGAAGCAACCCATTTCATAGTTGTAGATTTAAAGAACGCCTTCTTCTCAGTACCCCTGCACCCAGGTTCACAGTACCTCACAGCATTTAGCATGGGCGGAATGCACCATGAACATACTCGTTTGCCTCAGGGGTGCTGCAAAAGCCCCAGCATATTCAATAGAATACCGCATGAAGACTTAGGTAACATCCAGGGTACCCAGAACGATAATTCAATACATAGATGATTTACTGGTATGCAGTGACAGTGAGCAGAACTGCTGAAGAGACTCCATTGCCCTATTGCAACTGTTAGCGTGTAAGGGATACAAGGTAGACAAGGCAAAACTCAAGTATTGCTACAGGATGTTCTCTACCTAGGACAGCTTATCTCTGCAGACAGAAAAGAATAATACCTGACAGGACAGCAGCAGTGTGTGCCACTCCCAAACCACTCACAGTGAAAGAAATGCAGAGGTTTTTGGGATTGTGCAATTACTGCAGGGCATGGATTCTTGACTATGCAGCATACACAAGGCCACTCTTACAGGGCCTCAAGGAAGCACAAAAAGAGAACAGCAAGATAGACTGAACCGCAAATATGGTCAAGAGTTTCAATGATTTAAAGGAAGTGATTTCAACAGCCCCCGTCCTTGCCATCCCAGACTACACGCAGGAGTTTTACATCTTCTCACACTCCAGTGGCACCCTCATGACAGGGGTACTCACACAAAAGAGCACAATGGGCCACAAGCCACTGGCCTACCACAGTGGCACACTAGATTCAGTGATGTAGGAACAATTTGTGTGCGAACAAGCTCTTGCAGCTGTGGCCTTTGTAATCGATAAAAGCTCCACGATTGTGATGGGGTGCTCAGTAACTCTGTATGTGGAACACTCAGTATTTGCCATCCTAGATCGCTCAAAATCCACCCTTACCATCCAGTGGGCATCAGCATACAAGATCATTCTCTCTTGAGCCCACACATCCACATTATGAGGTATAAAACAGTGAATCCTGTAACGTTCCTCACAGAGCAGTGCACTGACGAGGATTTACAACTGCATGACTGTGCAACATATCAGGGTGAAGAAGATGGTATCCCTAAAGACAAAGCCAGCCCTTTAGAGGTAGGGGAAGTACTTTCTGTTGATGGGTCAGCGACAATTTACCTGGACACAGGGCAGAGACATGTTGAGGCAGCAGTGGTATGATTAGAGGGTGATGACTATGAAACACTGGTAATGAAAAGGCTGCCCCGGCATTACCCATCCCAAGCAGTGGAGCTCGTAGCACTTGTTGAGGCTCTTCAGCATCCAAGGAGTGCCATGCCACCATCTACTCAGGCTCTGCATACATCACCACCATGGTGCACACAGGTCTTTCATGCAGGAGAAGGAGGGGGTTTAGGCCGGCGGACGGCTCACCAGTGCAGCATGCTGCCCTGCTTAATACACTGATTTGCACTCTTACAGATCCCTCTGTATCAGCAGTCATTAAATGTGCAGCACACACCAACAACACTGATGAAATATCATTGGGTAGTACAGCCACAAACGCCACAGCCAATGCTGCAGCATATCTCCCAGCGCCCACACCTGCTGAATATGTTATCATAGCAATAACCAGCGGCAGAACCATACACATCCTTGCCCATAATCTAAGTGATAGTGCTTCAACAAGGTGTACCCCAGGAAGAGCAGGAAATGTGGCTTAAATGCGGATGTGCACAGTCTCCAACTGACCTCTTATGGAGGCAGCAGTGCATAGGGAAAGTAGTGATGCATGTCGAACTACTACGTACAGCATTTGAACAACTACACTACCCTTCTCACAGCTCAAAGCAACACATTTCAGAAGATATTCAAGAAGATTGGTTTATAACCAATCTCCAGGAACACCTCTCAACAATGGTGCTTCAATGCACCACCTGCCAGGTGTTTAGTACAGGAATGACACTCAGAATGTTGCAATACACCATGCCTCAACCCATCGGGCCATTCTGTGAACTACATATTCACAATGCAGACATGGGTGAAAGATGCAATGGGGCTCAATACCTGATTGTGGTGGTGTGTCCATTCTCTAGGTGGGTTGAGGCTGGTCCATGTGCACATCCAGATGTCAAATGTTGTGCAAAATTTCTTGTAGATAAGATTTTCCCCCCATGGGGGGTATGTGACGTTTAAAGTCCGGCAAAGGCACCCATTTTTTCAATGAACTGTTCAAAGAGATTGCAACACAATTGGGTATAAAACATTGCATGTGTTCGATTTACAACCCACAAGCAAATGGGCTGCTGGAGTATATCTACTGCCTCCTCAAAATCAAGCTGTCCAAATTATGCAACACCCTGAAAAAGAATAGGGTATGCTGCCTACCCCTGGCCCTGTTTCATTTGCACACTCAGCCCAGCAAAGACCACCACCTCTCCACCCATAAAATAGTAACCGGGAGATGCATGCAGACACCCATCTCCCCAGTAAGGAGAGCATCAGATGCCCATAGAGCTGCTACAATTCAGAGGGATGAATTCAAGCAATATTTGACGCACCTCACACGTGCCATCAAGTGTGTGTCAAGTCAGATGTCACCACTGCACCCGGAGGATGCACAAAACACGACAGCCCAGTCGGCTGAACCAGCACCCGCCCAACCATTGTTGCCAGGGGAGCTGGTGTTTGTCAGGAGTTTTGTGAGAAAATTGAAGCAACCCAGGTTCCATGGGCCCTATGGGGTTGTATTTTCCACCCCTCTTGCAGTAAAAGTGAACAGGCTTTGATATTGGATGCACCTTTCAGACATTTGCATGGTCCCAACAGATTCCACCCCAGCTACTGAAAATTAATGCAACAAATCTACCTCATCTAATGTAGCTTAATGCAAACTATATAAGTCATGTACAAGAGGTATACACACATGCATTGCTGCTATGGGCATAAAGCTACTCAAAAGTAAAACTTTCTCTCTCTCCCCTTTCCTTCTTTCCGCTCCCCAGTTCATACCTCATTTATGCTCATCCCAAATACTCGCCCATTCCTTTGTCTTACCCGTTCTTGTTCCCACTACAGGTGTCCAAAAAACGAAGACTTCAACGTCGAATTGTTCATTACCTAACAATAGAAATGTTATTAGTAGCATTAGGATGTATTCATATGAGTGTGTCCTGCATTTTACGGCCATTTTGTTTACCTTTCTAATGTTATTATTGGGTATATATTGGGGGGCATTTATTTAGTCTGACAGGGCCACACAGCACAACCCTTAGCTCCAGGGAAGGACTCGACTAAGCCCAGATCATTAAGATGGGATGAGCATGCATAAACAGTTCTCATGGAAGCGGCCTCTTGTCCCTCCATTGTTGCAATTGCTCAGTATCACTGGGAGGAATGTGCCCTGCAAGGCCGTGAGGCAACACCAGGCTCCTCGCAGTGCCCATTCATCACAGCCAAGCTGCTAACAGACCTCTACTCCACGCACAACATACCCAGAGTGATGGCCCACACCACTGACCTCATCCCCACAACCCTGCATTCTAAGATAGTGAATGACCCCAGCCCAAATTGTAAACCAACTGGCCATTAAAAGATCTAAGCATGAGCAACTGCTTCACCCCTTCACATAAATAAATCCGTTGTCACAATCCGTTATCATAGATAAAAATGAGGGCGGAAGTCTTGGGTGCGAGAGGAGTGGTATCAACAAAGCACAGAATGTGTGGTTCAATATGACTGTATTTCTTCCTCCCTTCCCCCTTGCACCAGTTCCTGAGCCTCACAGGTGCATGCCACAGTGATGTACTAGTAGGCTTAATGTATCGAAGCAGTTTTGATAATTTAACTTATGAGAGACCTGACCTTCACTCTGTGGAGAGATGAGCCCAGCTGACCTACGTGGGGACTGATAGACGGCGGAGAAGAGAACCAATTGTATCCTGGCATCCCCTATGAAGCAGGCCCACGTATAGGGTTTCGCCAATCAGTGACGCTAAATTTTACTGTATGTTGATGATGCGTTACTGACTTTTATGGCCCTGCTTGTATTGGGGGAGATGAGAAGGTTCTTTGCTGATATTTTGTATTCTGTACAATTAAACCTTGATATCCTTGCAAGCTATCTCTTGGCTTCTTTCCCTAAAGGGTTATGTTCATTCTGGCGTGAGTGAAAAAAGGAACGTGCCTTCAAAGCTCAGTGCTACCAGAAGTGTTATAAACATTTATTACTAGTAGCTGTTGATTAGTATTTACCTCAATTGTAGCTGACATTAAGTAGAGGGTAATTTTAGTATAATCCAGTTCATCATATTTTAACGTGTTACGAATATCAATTATCTTGGCCCCCAACCCCCTTAGGTCTACCTCTGTCGCATTTAGTTGATACATTTTTCATTAAGCTATATCCATCCAAGTGGAACTAGCTCCTCAACCATGTTTCCTGAAGAAGGTAAATATCAGTTCCTCAAAGCGTTTCACAAGCGGCTGCTGTCCAAGTCAGATGTCTAAAGCCTCTTGTGTTCTGCATAAGGATGTTTAGATGGTTTCGCTTTGTTCTAGGATTTGCTGTTAGTCTTTGACTGAAGAGTAGTAGGTAACCATGCCCAGTCTATTCTTTTATCTACCTCCTCCTCCTCAAGATGACCAGTCCATTCTTCTTCCATCCTTCTACCTTATTTGTGGCATATCACTCTTAAGTCAGGTCAATGGTTAATTTGCATGGCTTTATGATATCTTTCACTGTAATGTTATATCCCATCTCTAAGAATGTTTCCAAGTGAGCTTGAATTTATACTAATATTTGCGTAGACTTACAATGCACCCATGCTATCCTTAGGTTATTTGGTTTACATTGCTCCACGTAATCAATGTTGTGCGATTCAAGTATGTACAACTCTGGTATAGCTGCCAATAATATTTAGAGACATATTGTCTTGTGCCTTGCTTAGTTCATGAATTAAAACGCTTGTGATGATGATATTATGTTTATTCGAATCAAAATGACCCATCAAACACATACAAAATACAACACATTACGCAATAACTTAAAATTGTTGCTCACAGTACATATAAAACCCATTTTCAAGAAAAGGAGTCCAATCAAACACGGCAGTCTGTAAAAGTTGATAAAATCACATAGCAAGCACAAAGGCGTAATAGCAAATTCAGACCAACAAAATACATACTTAGCAAGTCATCAGATTTAACATTGAAACATAGTTAATATAAGGAGAAGGAAACCCACAAAAAGCCCACATTGTACTTGGGACAATACTTGTTGAAGTTATTCTAAAGTTGCCCTGATTTCCATTGCTGTTGCATGAGCATCCCCTTTCTTCGGTGCACAGCTCTTTTCAGAAAAACAAGTTATGACCACGCTGTCAGAACAGAATCTGCTGTCAAGAGATAAATCACTGCTGGCCTATAGGTGCGGATATTAGCACACCTGAGCACTGGCAGTATAGCAGACCGCCTGATGTTGGTATAATCAGAACAATAGAAAATGTACCAAGTCCTCTCTAACAACATCACATGCCTGCCAGTACGCCTCATCAAAATGCCCACTCCATTTTGCTGTTGTTCCCCTCAACTGCAAACAATCAAATCTTGCACAGGTGAGCAGCCAGCGCTCTCTCATAGTAGAACCCCAGATTAAATAGGGCTGAATCACTTCCACTCGGCTGATCACGGCATGCGCTCTCTCTGAATCGGATGCCAAGTCCGTAACATCTCTTTTCCTTTTAAACACTTCTCGGATGCTGCTTTTATAGGATCTCATTAGGCTTTTAGACAACAGATTCGCTGGGGGGCGAAAGTGCCCAAATATTTCCACTGGAACTGGAAAATGCACCATCAATATAGGGGAACCACAGGATCTTCCTCCAATTGTCCCTACCCATTAGGGATTTAATAATAAAATGGCATACTGATGCATACTCATTCACCCAAAGCCTAAACCAAAACATTATTGGAGCCAAATCACACTGGACCTCCCAAAATTCCATACCCAGTTCCCTATGAATAGAAACACAGGGAGCCGACCCTGGAAGTCTCAAAAGCCTTCTCAGAAAAACATTCTCTTTCACCTGAATCTCAGGGTATTTCTGAAAGCCCCAAAGTGGTGCTCCATACAAAGTGACTGCTTTCGACTGGGTAGAATAGACTTTTAGGACAGCATCCAAAGGTTGTCCCTTACTGCTAGACAGAAATTGAAAAATCCCCCCGATTTATTGACTAGACTTAGCAAATTGTCTCTTAATATGTGCCGTGCCTGTGATTAAAGTAAGTAATCAAATTCCTTCACTCTGGGAATCATTTCTTCATTACAGAACATTGGATGCATCTTCACCGACATCCTACACCCTGTGCATCCCATTACAGTGGATTTCTTGGTGTTGATTTTAAGCCCTGGATCTTCCATAAAGGGTGCATAGGCAGAGATCAGCACCTGGAGGGGTCTTGGGGTTCTGGCAATTAGCACATTGTCATCGTGTATGCTAGAACCGAAAATGCCCCACCCTCCAGATACGGAAAATCCACCGTCGTGTCCACCAAAGCCTTTAAAAGGCCATTAATATAGAGGATGAAAAGGATCGGAGCTAGGACACACCCTTGGCGGACACCATATCTAACCAAGAAACATGCAGTGCAGTGTTCTCCCACACCACTGCGCACACACGCCTCATTCTCGCTATGCAGTGCCTGCAATACCACCAAGATATTCTCTGGGCATCCCATGGAGCCAAGCACAGTCCACAACTTTGATCTGTCAACCTTGTCGAAGGCTGTGCGCAGATCCATGAAGGTGAGGTACACTCCCACTCCCTCTCCCCTACAGAACATTGAAATGGAGACAAGTAAATACAGATTAAGGCTCTATTCCATGGTACCCACCCCAGGTCGAAATACAAACTGAATGTCTGAGAGGACAGACCTATCCATCAGCCATGACTCAATATGCCCCAGCAGAACCCATCCAAAGATTTTAAACGAGCTGTCCAATAGTGAGATCTGTCTATAGGACATAGGACTTGATGGATCCCCCTTCTTAAAAATGGGGAAAATGATAGCTGACTTCCACGAAGGTGGGTTTATGCCCATGTCCATACAAGCATTTAAAACCCTAGTCAAAGGAGCACAAAGTTCCAAATGATCCTGAAAGAGATGGGATTGTTGCATAATGGCCCGAGACACCTCCTCTAATCCAAACTGTAAAGGGTGGTCACTTCTCTTGACTTTCTACTAGAGACCTGCCACCAAACAGGTCACCAAAGTACTCCCCCTGTGCCACATCATCCACAGATATGCAACTAGGCTTCTCCCCTTAATGACCAGATACATCCCCTTTCACGAACTCCCAACACACCTTCCGGTCATTCCTCCTCGAGGCATCCAGGAAGCCCTGAAATAGCTCCCCTTCTATCTCCTTCTTCCTTCTCTCTAGCTCTCCACGATATATTGTACTCTTGCCTGGGCGATCTCCTTTCTTGCGCATATTGGAGCTTTCAAGGTGCTTAAATGAGCAGTAAAGTCCTCATCAAACCACCCTCTATTACTGGACGTATTCTTCCTCTTTTTGGAGATTGTGAATCCCTTGGACAAGGCCCTCTTTAACTTCATGAACTGTGCTCCTACATGGCGAGCCGAAGCGGTACTATCCAAAATATATAGGGGATAGGTTTTCCGTCAAAATATGTAAATGTAAGTTTGTTTCCTGTATTCTTTCCCAATTAATTTTCCTAGACGTAATTGAATGTGGATTACCATGAATGCTGGGGTATCTTTGTGATCCAACCCCCCTTATCACACACTTCAATTTTAGGCATATAGGCTGATGGTCACCTCTGACCTCCAACAGCACCTCAAAGCCCACAACCCTGTCCCACAATTCTAAGGAAATATCGAAGTAATCAATTGTCGAGGAACCCTGATAGTTGTGGAATGTAAGATTACCCGCTATGTCCGGGACTATATGTCCATTCACTGTATGTATTCCCCATTCATGGAGCCAAAAACACATTCTGAGACCCTTGGCACACACCTGTTCCTCTAGCATTTTTAGTGAGGGGATATTCAGTATCCAATCCTTCAACAGGTCCAGTGTATCATGCGGCACACCTGGACCCATTTTAAGGCAAAAATATCCTCCCCAAATACATTGCTCTTTACCGTTCCTCTCCTTAAGGAATAATTCATCCAAAAAGGCCTTGACCTTGCCTAACTTATCTGCCTCAGCCTTGGGTGGACTATTATAGAAGTTCAGATTGAGTAACATATTCCCCTTGGGGGGGTGTGAGGCGAATTACCTGAAGGTAATTCAGCTTGGACTCCACTACCTGAATCTTGCATGCCATCGAAACCTTGATCAATATGTTAATGTTAATGTTAAAGGATATTTGTACCGTTCACTGTCACCATCGGAGTTGTCCCCTGGCGCTCTGGTGGATCTGAAACAAAAGGCGGGTATGTTAGGTGTGTTAGTAGGACAAAGTTTGGAGAAGAGCAAGGGAGCAGTGACGTGGCAGCTTCTGTTCGGTTAGCACTGTTCGCCGAGCATATTGGTGTGGTATTCGGTTCTGAGACGGTTGTCTTCCTCTTGTTTGGGGGTCTGTGTGGTGTGTTTGTTGTTTTGGTGGGGTGAAGTGCGTGCAGGTTGCTGCAGTTTTCAGAGGTGTGGTTGTGTTTGGTTAGAGTGTGAGAGGTGTGTGAGGAGTGGGGAGGTTTTTTAGTAGTTTTTCAGGGTTGATAAGTAGCCTTGTTGTTAGGAGAGTGCACACTCCCTTTGTGTCGCCTTCATGATTTAGAGAAGGTTGTTTCCTTTCGGTGATTAAGTTTCAGCATGATAAGGCTTTCTCATCCCTCTGTCTTTATGCTAAGTCAGCTACTCTGTATATTTCCATCTTTGTATTTGGCCACCCCTTTTATCCCAGTTTGTCGTTGCTGCAACCCAGTCCTTTCAGATTGATTTACTTGCGAACTAAGCCCGGAGCTTGCACCCTTTCTGAGTGGGTGTCCTCATGGGTTTGTTGCTTGCGTTTCTGTTCCACCTAGTATCGTCTCCCTTGTTTTTGTAGGAGTTTCCCTTAGTTGGCCCTAACTGTTGTCTGTGCCATCATATATTCTATCAGTCTGTTCTTTGTGTTTCCTGTTTGATTGTTTTAGTTGTTCCAATTTGGTTCTGAGGTGTTGAAGAGCCAGGTTTTTAGAGGTTTTCTAAATTATAGGTGGTATTGGTGTTTATTATTTATTTCGGGAGGTTGTTCTAGGTTTTTGCGGCTAGGTGGGAGAAAGAGGAGCCCCCTAGTTTTTTCCTAATGTATGGTTTTGATTCCAGGTGGATTTCATTGCGTGATCTGAGGAATCTTGTTGGTTTGTAGATTTTAATTTTCTTTTGTAGGAATTTTGCTCCTTCTCCGTTGATTGCCCTGTGTGTTATGCACATTGTTTTGAACGTGATGCGATGTTTGATTGGGAGCCAATGTAGTATTTCTAGCGCTGGAGTGATGTGGTCTCTCCTGGATAGTTTCATGAGGAGTCTAGCAGCTGCATTTTGGATGCATTGTCATTTCTTCAGGAGGTATTCCAGCATCCCGAGGTAGAGGCTGTTTGCGTAGTCGATTCTTGACACGATGAAGACAACGATTGGCCGGCCCCCATAACATCTGCCCCTTGCCTTCTTTCCTGTTGGTACACCATATGATATATAACCATCTAGTCCTGGGCGACCATCTTACGAGGAGACTATACCCATTTGGTTTTACGCCTCTGGACAGATTAGAATTGACCAGATAACTGACTCTTGTAGGTCAGAGAAGGAAACCACAACACAATCCCCCGCCACACACTTGGGTTTTATGCCAACCCATCCCACCGTTCTTGCCATTATGATCGATCAGATTATATGATATATATATATATATATATATATATATATATATATATATATATATATATATATATAATAGGTTATTTATAACACGTTTAATACTCAGAGGTTTCGAAGCACGTGCCCGGGAATTGAACCTGTGTTGCTCTGTGTCGTCTTGCTTCCAAGGTGAGTACATTGCAGCTGAGCTATCCTCCCTATCCTCCCAAGATTTCAGATCAATACTTGGCCCCATCAAGTTTATATTGATCCAATGGGTTGCTTTATTCATTAATGAGATAATAGATTCAAAACCCCCCTTTAATAGTTCAGGACTCCCATAATGACCCCCGCAAAGGCTACTGCTGAAGGTGGTAGGTTTAAAATGCTTTGTCCTGCAGTGCTATACACACATCAGCCCAGAAATTCCTTGTCTGTTGACCAGCACATGAATCCAACCTCCCAACCCCCATAGTATTAGGGTTAGGAGTGAATGTGCTTGGTACTACTATTGTCTCCTTATCCTTTACTGGATTCCTCGGCCCCTTATCCCCCATAACTGAGCCGGTATGCACAGCACTCACCCCTCCTCCCGAAATTGACTTACTATTTGCCAATGTCACCATCCCAGCCCCCACTTTGCCAATTTCTGCCACTTTTTGGGTTAAGACTCTGATAGAGTCATCCAGAATTGCCAATGTGTGCATCACCCCAGACTTAAAGGTGAGTCCAAGACTGTCTGAAGGGGCTTGATCTTAGAATCCTCACTCACAGGCGGAAATTGGGTCCTCGCTCCAAGCTCTCTCTAGATACCTACCCCTCTGACTATACCCCAATGGATCAGTTTCAATCTCCATCGCCCGCTCCAACCACAATTCCCTCCTCAAGCCCAGCCCCTCCCCATCCACTTGCTCTGCTCCTTGGGTTTCCACTTCTTTTTCGTTGTCCGCTGCCATGCCCGCGCACTGAGGGTCCTGAGATGTATTGTTAGCTTCTGAGCATAGGGTAACAGTCCTTGTGACTTTGTCTGTGTCCGAAATACAATTCGCTTTTTTTACGCTTGTGTAATCTTCTTTACTAGATTTTCGGCTTCTTTTGCAGGTTTTTGTTCTATTCAGTATCAATGGTTTCTGCACAGTCCAACACTCTCATGCCCAATGTCCAAGTTCGATACACCAGACATATTGCCAGGTGATATAACTTTCATCCTTGTCTATGCTAATGTATCTTTTGTCTCCATATCTGGATGTTTGTTATGTTTAATTACCCCTGTGTCTAGATTATGTATCCAGTGCTTTTTCGTTTTCTTATTTCTCTTCCACCCTTTGTTTGTGTCTACCAATGGAATGGCTATACAATTGTCTTCTAGTTCGTTCTATTCCATGTTCATTGTGTTACTTGCATAGTCCTGTTGGTGCTTACTTTTTTTTCCCCACACTTTTTCATTTGTTTCCGCTTTTCTAGTTTTTTCTTCTTTTTTCTGGACATGCCATTTTTGCTGTGTACTCTTTCACACATGGATTCTTCATTATGCAGAGGAAAGGTGCCATTTATTTCACATGAGTTATTTATTCCTTGGCCCACTTTATTTTCATTCAAGTCCTGATTCACCTGGGTACAATTGATATGCTGGGGCACAGTCTCCTGACCTCATCTGCCCTTTCTTGTTTAATATTTACATATACCACATTTCCAGGGTGGAGTACATACCATTTTGCATTAGGCTGTTCATTTTGCATTAGGGTGTTAATGTTGTGCAATAGGCCCTCTTTTCACCCCAACCTGGCAAATTGCTTGCGTTGTATGCTTTGCATTACGTGGAAAGCCTTTAAGACAATTTACACAAGAGGCTCAAGTCTGAGAAAGACTTCTCGTTTTAACCGCCCCTTGGTGGGAGTTGAGGTGTATATTCTACAACCCTGATTGTATCGCTGCTTGTATAAGCCAAGTCTGGTTTAGCACTCAAATTGCTAGTGTTTACATCCAACATGCAAGGGTCCATGTTCAAACAGTTGCTGTGTCAATATTCAATTCTTTTCCACTGGTGAGTTTTTGTGTCGGCCCACTTCTGCAGCTGTCTGCGGAATGTAAACATTGTAAACACTTTCCAGGAAACTTTTCACGTGCCCCACGCACCGGAAGTGTTTTTGTACTTGAAGCACCTGGTAGGTTTGCAGCGTGGCAACGTCAGCTGGTTGGTAGAAATAAAATATGACTGCTGAACAACATTGAGGCTCCACGCTTCTGCTCTCGCAGTAACTACTACATACATTCCACAACACTTTGCGTGCGCATTTTACAACATTAGTGGTTGTGTGCTTGAGGAGTCCATTCGGCATCGTAGCCTAGTAACGTCAGCTGCTTGGTAAAAACATTAACATAGAGGTTCCAAGCTTCTGGTCCCGCAGTCACTGCAGACTGTAAACACCTTCCAGGAGACTTCGCCGAATGGAAGTGAGAGCAGAAGGAGAGCTGTGGTATGAAGAGAGTAAAGTGAGAGACAAAGAGAGTAGAGGGAGCAGAGAGGGTGGAGGCGAACACAAGGAGACACTGGGAGAGCAGAGAAAGGAGAGCGTAGAGAGTGGGGGAAAATCAAAACGGAGAGGGAGAGGTAAGAAATGTAGACCGGAGGAGATAGAAGGAGAGAGGGAGACATGTAAGATCAATGGCAGAGGGAAATGGACAGAAGGGGGTAGTAGAATAACTGCAGGCAGAGGAGGAAGGTAAGAGAAACGAGTAGAGTGGAGGGAGAGAGAGGTGACGAGTGACACTGGTGGAGGGAGAGAGGAGGTGAGAGGACAATAACCTGAGTCAAAAAATGATTCCTTACGGTGGAGTTCATGAAATTGCAATCAGTCATACATTTTACTCCTTGAAACCTGTCAATCACCTCTGTAGCATACACCAAACAAACATGTGTGGGATGCAAACTGGCACTGTCATACAGCTGTGCATCCTCCAATTGGCTTGGACTGGGCTTTAGGGCAATATGCCCATGGCCGAACCAAAACACAAAATGCTGGTTTACACCACTTTCTTTGCTCAAAGTGGGACACTTTTTTGGCCAATTTGGGCAAGTTTGATGAGTTAATTCACTATGTGGCTTGTAGTTTTGACCTGTGTTGCTTAATAAACAATCTTTAAAAAGCACAAATTGCATAACATTTAATCAAACAAACCTCCCCTTGGTCAAACAGTGTAAAAAAAAAAAACATGAATAGCCATTTGCAACAGTGGGCCACTTTTTCATTGGTGCCCGAGACAATTTTATGGCCCAGTCCGACAGTATCCTCCACTTAGTAAGGCACAACAAAGGAAGAAGACAAGGTTGGAGCCTGTGTCACTGTGTAATACAGTGCTAGTTAAAGTTGTCTGTGAGCAGGGTTTGCCGGAAATTTGAAGGGCCTTACTGAAGCTTGCCACACAGTGGCTATAGAGGTATTCCAGAGCATTTATGTGAAATACTGTCCCAAAAGATTGTGGGCCTCATTACGAGTTGGCCGGTGTTTCCGGTGGTAAATGCCACCAAACAGAACTAATGTTACTGCTACTTGGTCTGGCTGAATTTATAATGGATTACAAGTGGTGGCAGTGGTGTAATTCCCCATTTAATTTGAGTCCATGGGACTCAATGGGGCTTTTTTGGCAGAATTACCACAGTGGAATTTCCACTGTGGTAGTTATGCTGATTTTGCCAATTTCTCAGCGGTGAGTTGGAGGATTTGCCTCCAGGATTTTCCTGGTAGAAAATCCTCCACTCCATGCCCAGACTTGTAATTTGGGGTAGTGGTAAAGTTGGCGGTAACAGAGTTACCGCCAACTTTACCACTTACCAAAAAACTCGTAATGAGGCTGAGTGTTTTAATATCAATGGGATGTAAGCATGGACAAGGTTTTCAGACTTGGCTCACAAAGAAAATGATGATAGAGAACAGCCCAGAACTGGTGCCAGTTCAATGGATAAGCAACATAGTGGCGTGTTGGAATCGATAAGCTTTCCACAACAGTAAGTAAGAGTGTATTACTACAACAATTTATAAGAAATTTAACTTTGAATTCATTTATGATATAATTCTATATGTCACACAATGGAGAGCCCTAGGATTGCACCAAAATATCACCTTGTGCTGAAGAACAGCCACAGAACATTGCAGACAAACAATGCCCTCTTCAGTATGGTACTGTCACCCAACTTTGTAGCCAATTTAAGTGAACATCGTATGTACTTCTACCTCTAACTCCCTCCGGGTCAATCGTTTTCAAAGAAATAAGCTGGGGTTAGATCTCTATCTTCGGCTGGGGCCTCCCTCTGCAACAGCCTCCCTGCTACTCTAAAACCTGAGGAGAACCATCTCCGGTTCCGGAAGCACCTCAAAACCTTCCTCTTTGCTTCTGCCTTCGCTCCCCTTCTCCCCTGTAGACCTGCTCTCTCTTGACACTGTGCCCCTGGCCACCTTCTGTCCCCGGGGCCCAGGTACCTGCTCACCCTGCCACCTTCCTGCACTGCCTCCTGGCCACCACTTGCACTGGGGACTGTATCTGTACCCATACAGCACCCCCCTTTTTTCTTCTTTTTCTGCACTTATTCAGACTTACCCAGTCTGCTGCCTTAAACACAGCACTTGCCACTTGCTGGCTGCACTACCACTGTTTGCCTCCATTTTCTATTCATTTTTATTTATTTTATTTATTTGCACTCCTCGGCTCCACACTTTCCACTCCCCCCTTCCATGCACTTTTTCCCTTTCCCTTTCCCATGCACTTGCGCGTTCTCAATGTCACTGGGCCTAGTAAGATCGTTTTATGTTGTGCTGTGTTCTCCCCTGTTCCCCTCCCTTGCCTAGTCACGCTCTGAAACACTTGTGTACGAGCACGATACAAATAAAATATCATATCATATTGTCTCTCTGTGATCCTGTGTCAAACCTCTGTATCCTCGGGAGGGTAGCTCAGCGGCAACGTGCTCGCCTTGGCAGCAAGACGACATGGAACCACACAGGTTCGACCCCCAGGTCCACGCTTAGAAAGCTCTGGGTATTAAGCGCGTTATAAATAACCTATCATATCATATCATATATCATATTATGCTTTAGGAATGACCACAGTTAAAGATGTATCTGATGAACTAATCATGTTGCGCATTCTGCGTTTGCTGTTAAAAATACAGTTTGTGCTTTCACTATAGCCAACTGTTAAGTGCTCCTCGCCCGTCCCCTTACCTGACAGGGGCTGGTGCCTCTAACCCACTGGCGAAATCCTAGAGGGGTCCTGCGGTGTGCCGATAGACCAGGGGCTATGACCCCCATTGCACCGTCCAACTCCACTGCACGCCACCATGATGGTGCGCAAAGATGCTGATGTTCAGAGTGGTGGCACGTCATCACCCCTGGTCTCCCTGGCAATGTACCAAAGTCCAATGGCCTTGTTGAGACCACACTGTTCCATAAATGGCACACAGACCTGCTGGGGAGTGGGTCTCAATGCTCTCCGTGACCCTGTGTCCAACCTCTGTCTCCTCTCCTTTTTCCTTGGCTGCATGTCAGCCTGCCTTGCTCCTTGCAGCCTGTCCTTGCCGTCTTGGGAGGATAGCTCAGGGGCAACGTCCTCGCCTTAGAAGCAAGATGACACGGAGAAACACAGGTTCGATCCCCGGGTCCGCACTTAGAAACCTCTGGATATTAAGCATGTTATAAATAACCAATCATATCATAAAAATAAATAGCCAATCATATTCTCCCTTCTCCCACTTGTCTTTGCTTGTCCTGTCATGCTACCAGTTATTCTGCCTTTCAGTCCTTGCCTCCTACCAGTTTGCCCTGTTCTTCTCTTCCATCCTTCCATCCTTGCTATCTGATGTGTCGCGTCTTGCCCCTGGACTGCTGCATTCTTTGCCTGCCTGCCTTACCTAAGGTAGCCCACTAGCCACAAGACCATCAGTGCTTGCTCTGTCTCCTCACCATGCTAATAGTGGGATGCATGTCTGTGGTTTGGTGAATCTGGCCCTGGCTCTCTCTGATAGTGTACAATCACAAGAAGAGAAATGGTTGGGTCCTTACCATCACCTACTCTGCTAGCGAATCCTGGACCCATCTCGAAGATCGGTGAGCCCCGGCTAATGTCCGCACCATCAGGACCTTAACGTATGCCGCACCCGCGAAAACTGGTGCTTAACATCAACTTGCACAGCATTTTCAACTATCAGTGGGGAATATATTGATCATGTGCAATAACCAGCGCGGAAGTGCATATTATTGATAAGTGAGTGCCAACGTTCTTTACAAGATTGCCGAGTATATTAAGCATTGTCTGCGATGATTTGTGTTCATGTGCCAGTCCAGTGGCATAGCCAGGATTTCTTGACAGGGTGGGCCCACACAATTAGATGAAGGCCTAAGGAAAAAGCTCTGCAAACTAAAGGAAGTACAGTATGTTATTAAAGCATTTTCTTTAGCATACTTGCTAAACCAGGTAGAAGTTTGAGCTGTTATTTTCTATTTTATGCTTTTCAGTCAAATGTTAAATGAAACAATTATCAAAATGCCCACTTTTATTGTACCAACAAAAATACCCATGGAGTTTTCAATGCTTACAACAAAAGTAATTTTGTGAAAAGGGCACCTCTTTGTATGTAATATCAGACATGAGCATGCACATTGGTGTGTGATATGACAACAATGGAACTGATAAGAAAAAGCAAACAGCTTTTCAATGTCTGATATACAGACATCAGGGAAATAAAACAAGAAGTTGAAAACAAAAGAAGATAATGTTGTGATTCAATTTATTATCTTGGAAGGCAAGATTGGTAACTTGAGCCATGAGCGCATCACACATTCGAACGCACTCCTGTTTCTACAGTATATGCTGAACAATAGCTCTCCGTCATGCTCTATAATTCCTGATCCTTGGAGGGCATTATGAAGCTCTGTATTTTAGGACATAGTTTAAGGAGGTTATTCATAGAATTTTGCGCACAAGTGGCGCACGCGGCTCACCCACAGTGTGCCCGTGCGAATGTCTGCACCAGCTGCGTGCGCTAAAATCGATTTCCGCGCACAGCGTATTCATGGATTTTAGCCTCCAAAACCAGCCGTGGTGCAGAGTGGCGCAGCAACCCTGCAGCAGCGCCAGTTACGCCCCCAAGAACACCCTCGCGCAAGGAAAAGCCATCAAAATCCCCAATCCAGCGCAAAGGGCTGTGCTAACCCTGGACAAGTTTACAGGGCTGCCACACAGCAAACGCCAAGTGGGGAATGTGTATTACTGGGGTTCGTGTGAGGTTTCACACGCGAAAGGGCCTGTGCGAGTGGGGTACGTGTATAACTGGGGTTTGCGTGAAGTTTCACACGTGATTGGAGCAGGGTACGTGTTTTACGGGTTCGCGGAAAGTTTCACACGCGAAAGGGCCTGTGCGAGTGGGGTACGTGTATAACTGGGGTTCGCGGGAAGTTTCACACGCGATTGGAGCAGAGTATGTGTATTACGGGGGTTCGCGGGAAGTCTCACATGCGATTGGAGCAGGGTACGTGTATTACGGGGGTTCGTAGGAAGCTTCACACGCGAAAGGGCCTGTGCGAGTGGGGTATGTGTATAACTGGGGTTCGCTGGAAGTTTCACACGCGATAGGCCCTGTGCGAGCGGGGTACATGTATTACTGGGGTTCGCGGGGAGTTTCACACGCAAAAGGGCCTGTGCGAATGGGGTACGTGTATAACTAGGGTTTGCGGGAAGTCTCACACGCGATTTCAGCAGGGTACGTGTATTACGGGGGTGTGCAGGAAGCTTCACACGTGAAAGGGCCTGTGCGAGTGGGGTACGTGTATTCCTGGGGTTCGCGTGAAGTTTTACACGTGAAATGGCCCTGTGTGAGTGGAGTACGTGTATTCCTGGGGTTCGCATGAAGTTTTACACGCGAAAGGGCCCTGTGCGAGTGGGGTACGTGTATTCCTGGGGTTCACGTGAAGTTTCACACGCAAAAGGGCAACGCCCATGCGCGATACGTCACAGAAGCGCTTACGCGCTAAGGGCCTTTGGTCCAATTAAATCGCGTACGTATGCTGACCCGCTTACGCGCTAAGGGCCTTCCCTCGAATTACACGCTGACGTGCAATTTTTTCACGTGCCAAATCACTCCGTATCAAGTTGGCCACGCATACACACACCGAAGACCATGCTCCTGCCCTGAAGGCCATTTTCCTGCCCCCCAGAGCCCCGAGCACGCTCCCACCTGCCATCTGCTGCTGCCTGACTGTCTGCTGCCCACGTGACCTGCTATTTGGTGCCTGCACATCAGCCATCTGCAGGGGTCCAGTTGCTGTGTCCACCCCTGCTGGAACAGAAGACTCCCGACTGGGATACCATCGCTCCACAGCCCAGCCCCAGGACCCAGTTGCCCACCCACTCCTGCCTCTGGGGTTGCCATGTCGGGCACATCTCCATCTGGCACCACTGGCAATCCCCAGCCAGAGGCAGAGGGCCACCAGCTTCACTGCCACCGAAGTTGGTGTCCTGGTGGAGCATGTCCTGGGGCATTATGACGCCCTCTTCGGAACATCTCGCGCCAACAAGGAAGGACGGGAGAGGATCTGGGACGACGTAGTGGTTGCCATCAACGGGGGGGGGGGTGGCAATCCGCGACATCAAGCACATCAAGAAGCGCTGGGAGGACTTCAGGTCCAAGACCCTTCACAAGGCCCGGCACCTCGCGGAGGGGGGCTGGGCACGCATGAGTAACATCCGGATGAGGGTCCTGGAACGTGTAGGCCCAGCGCTCCACGCCCAGATCCTTCGGAGGCAGACCCGTCTGGAGTTCAGCGGTAAGTGGCCAAGCATTGCTGTGTGAGACAGGGCATGTTGCAGTGTGCGGTAGTCTGATGCTTGCCTGTATGTGTGACATAGGCCATGTATGGATGTGTGTGTGCAGGGACATCATGGTCATGCATGTGAGACCAGTTATGTGTGAACCACATGGTTGGTGCATGTGTTTTAATGCAACATGGGGAGCTCTATGCGGAAAGCACACATGAAAGCATGGCTGTCTCTGTTCCTGGACATGAAGGGGGGTGAGGAATGGGTGCTGATGTCATGTACATGTATGGTGCACATGTGTGTGTGCCTGAGGAGTGTGTGTATGACTTTGAAACGCCATGGATGCATGTGACTTTGAAGGCAACATCTTGGTTTACAGGGGCCCTTCTACATGGATGTTGATGTTGACTGCAGGCGCCAGGACTGTTTCTGCATGTGTGTTGTGTGCATTCACCCATGTGTTGTGGAATGACAGGATGAAAGTGACATTTGACAGTGCCACTCATGTGTTATTGCTTCCTGTCTAGGGTATTTTGTACTGTACCCTGATGCTTGTGTTCTGTGTCTCCCTCTACGCAGCGTCAAGTGAAGAAGAGGGCGGAGACGGCGCTGTGGAGCCAAGCGGCGGGGATGCCTCCACTGGGCGGCGACGCAAGGCCCAGCCACCCTCCCAGGAATTACCATCATCTGGGAGCGAGGGGGCTGGTGCTGCATCTGCCACAATGGCTGTGGCGGAAGGGCCGGGTGAGCCCCAACAGGGGCTTCCAATGGCGGAAGACGGTGTGGAGGCATCCAGGTTGGTGGTCTCCACAGAGGAGGAGGAGCCCGCTACTGAGCCGCACATGGGGCCTGGTAGGGGTAGTACCACTGGTGCAAGTGGTGCAGTCCAGGGCCAGGGTCAGGAGGCAGCACAGGTCACCGCGGAGGGGCCTGTGCATATCACTGTCCCTGACCCTGTGACTGCACCAGCATGCACCAGCAGGGAGGCCCCGTCCCAGGCCCGTCCGCAGGTAGGGGAGAGTGCCATGTCATCTGCCCCTCCACTACCTGTGGACGAGGGGTCCCACGAACGTATGGGCTCCGTCCTGGTTGGTGGGTTCCTACATGTGTCGCGCACTCTGGCGGACCTCTCCTCCTCTGTGGAGACTATGCGCCAGTCGTTCTCCACACCGTCATCCGGCCCAGATTCCACCAGGGCCCCCCTGTGGACCTGGCCCGACCCACACAGCCAGCTTGGTGGAGCTCACATCCCTGCCACAGTCGGGAGTCGGCAGCCCAGCAGGAGTGGACACCACAACTGGAGACCAGCTGATGGAGGATGTGCAGGCACCATCACACACGGCACATGGACAGCAGCAGCAGGCTCTAGGTGGGAGCAATGATGGCTCGGGGCCATCAACATCGGATGGGCAGGCATCGGCCAGAGGGCAGGAGGACCCAGGAATGGGAGTGTCTTCCGTGTGGCACCGGTTGGGCCAGCAGATAGGTGCGGAGCGGCGTCAGGCGGAAGAGGCGTGGCTCACCATGGACAGGGTGGCGTTCTCCATGCGTCATGCTTTGAGGCAGGCAGAGTGCCTCGAGGCAACTCGCAGGGAGTTGGAACAGGCCATGAGTGCCTCCCTGCGAGACCTCGGGGCCAGGACAGAGGCCCGCCTCTGGCAAATAGACATGAAGTTCGATGATGCCCTGGCCCGGGACACCACAGAGTGAGCCGCTGGACTTGCCCGCCGCCATTGTATACATTTAGATAGTGTTAGGTTTCCTTTTGTTTTTTCTTTATTTTGGTTGCGCTTGGACAATGCACCACGTTTTTGTATATAGTTTTTCAATCGGTAGTATTTTTGATAGGTTTCATGTCATCAGTTGGGCTCATGGACCCTGGATTGTTCATCTGTACATAGTTCACCATTGGATTGTTCTCTTTTTTTTATTTTCACCATGGAACAATGGTTTTCACTTTCTTTTTTCCCTTGGATTTGCTTTGTTGGACTGTGACTTTGGACACCATTTCTTTTGGATTTCTTTGGATTATGATTTCTTGATTTTTATTCTTTTTTTACGGACATGCAGCTTTTCTTTTATTATTCCCATTGTTGTGTGTTGGATTTAGATTACATTCATGTTGTGTTTAATAAATTTTTTTCTTCATACTTTGATGTGTGGTATTATCTCATTGGTTTCATGCATGTCATGATATTTCACATTCACTTGCACCCATTGTGTGTGTGTTACGTACATGTGTTCATTTACATACTTGCCATTGGGGTGGTATCATGTAATTGCCTTTTCTATGTGGGTGAATGATATACTTGGTTGGGTCTTTGGGCTGGGGAGGCTGGCCATAAGGGCCACGATTGAGGATCGTCATGACCTGGGGGCACAGGGACATGAGTGGGACATGAGTGGGGGCCTTCTGGCAGGTGCCCTGCACTGCTGGGGATGGGGGTGCAAGGGGACATGAGTGGGGGCCTGCTGGCAGGTGCCCTGCACTGCAGGGGTTGGGGGTGCAGGGGGACATGAGTGGGGGCCTGCTGGCAGGTGCCCTGCACTGCTGGGGGGTGGGGGTGCATGGGGACATGAGTGGGGGACTGCTGGCAGGTGTCCTGCACTGCTGGGGGGTGGGGGTGCAAGGGGACATGAGTGGGACATGAGTGGGGGCCTGCTGGCAGGTGCCCTGCACTTCTGGGGGGTGGGGTGCAAGGGGACACGAGTGGGACATGAGTGGGGGCCTGCTGACAGGTGCCCCACAGTGCTGGGGGTGGGGTTGCAGGGGGACATGAGTGAGGGCACCTGTCAGCAGGCCCCCACTCATGTCCCACTCATGTTCCCCTGCACCCCCACCCCCCAGCACTGTGGGGCACCTGCCAGAAGGCCCCCACTCATGTCCCCCTGCACCCCCACCCCCAGCACTGAGGGGCACCTGCCAGCAGGCCCCCACTCATGTCCCCCTGCACCCCCACCCCCCAGCACTGTGGGGAACCTGCCAGCAGGCCCCCACTCATGTCCCACTCATGTCCCCCTGCACCCCCACCCCCCAGCACTGAGGAGCACCTGTCAGCAGGCCCCCACTCATGTCCCCCTGCACCCCCACCCCCCAGCACTGTGGGCACCTGCCAGCAGGCCCCCACTCATGTCCCACTCATGTCCCCCTGCACCCCCACCCCTCAGCAGTGAAATGCCGATCTCATGACACAAACCAAAAGTCAACTATGTACATCAACACATGTCCGTCACACACATACACTGGTTGGCATTGCTTGTGTAAACCCACATTTTCACATGCATCAACCCAATGAGCGAATCCCACACATGGAATTAAAAAATGATAATGTATTTTGTACATAAAATCAAAAATGAAATGAAAGCATACCAAAATATGAAACATGAAATGAAAAGCATGTGAAAAAGATGAATGAATGAAAATGATAACCAATCCAAAAAAATTAGAAAGAAAAAGAGTCCAAAGTCACCCTCCAACAACGCAAATCCAAAGGAAATGTAAAAGAAAAATCTCCATTGCTTCATGTTCATAATAATAAAAAAAAGAGAATCAATCCATAGTCCAACTATTTACAATCCATTGTCCGGAAAAAATAAATCCATTGCTCCATGTCCATAAAGAAAAAAAAAAAAATGAATACATGATGAAACTATATACAATCCATTGTCCAAGGATGTAAAGGGTCCATGATCCCAACCAAACAAATGAAACCTACCTAACAAACTGCCTAAAAATATAACTGTATACAAATTTGTGTGGCATTGTCCATTGACCACAAATAAAAGGAAAACGAAAAGGAAACCTAACTCTAAAAACTATTTACAAGGGCAGCGGGCTAGTCCAACGGCTCACTTTTGGATGTCCCGGGCCAGGGCATCATCAAACTCCTGCTCAATGTCCTGGAGGCGGTCCTCTTCCATGGCCCCGAGGGTTCGCAGGGACGACGATATGTTCTCCTCCAACTCCCTGCGATTTGCCTCAAGGTGCTCGGCCCACCTCAGGGCCCTCCGCATGGAGTTCTTCGCCCTGACCATCGTGAGCCGTGCCTCTTCTGCCTGCTGCCGCTCCGCATCTATAGCATGGCCTAACCGCTGCCACATGGAAGACACTTCCAGTCCTGGGTCCTCCTGCCCTCTGGCCGATGCCTGCCCCTCCGATGTCAAAGGCCCCGAGCCATGATGGCTCCCACCTTGTTGCTGCTGCTGCTGTGCCTCTGCCTGTGCCCTGGCTCTTGCTGCCTGTACATCCTCCTCCGGCTGGGGTGCAGTTGTTGGGGTGGCCACCCCCTGCTGGACGCCCGAGTCCCGACTATGGCAGGGATGTGTCCTCCACCAGCCTGGCCGCAGGGTCAGAGGCAGCTCCACAGGGTACCCAGGTGATACATGGGTGGGAAGATGGCATGGAGGACGACTGGCGCATAGGGGGTTCAGGTGAGGAGTGGGTCGCAAGGAAGTCTAGCACACGGAGGAATCCAGCACTGGTGACCCGTCCCAGCAGGTCAACGCAGTCAAAGAGGCACCCGAGATGACGTGCAGTCTCTTCACGAAAAAACTGCACGTCACCTTGCATGCCCCGTTGACGCAATGCTATCCCGGCCAGGACAGGCTCAACACGGTCCCGGATAGCCACGTCCACAGGGAGAGGAAGGCCAGTTGTTGTGCGCTCATCCCCTCCCTGAAAACCGATCTGGACGTAGGCATCCTTGCTGGTGCCAGATGATGCAGTGACAGGATCAGGGACAGGATTGCACACAGGCACCTCTGCGGCAGCCTGTGCTGCCTCCTGTCCCTGGTCCTGCACTGCACCACTAGCACCAGTGGAATCCCCACCTCCAGACCCCGTGTATGTCCCTTCCACGGCGTCCTCCTCCACCAAACCCCCCCACCAACCTGGATGACTCCATGCCATCTTCCTCCGTCAGACCCTGTGGGGTCTCAGCTGCCCCTTCTGCTGCCGAGGAGTCCTCACTCCCCGACGAAATGACAATCTGGGAGGGGAGCCGGGTCTTGCGTCTCTCGCTGGCGGGACGATCCCTGCCGCTGTGCTCCACAGCACCCTCTCCACCCTCTTCTTCAGTTGACGCTGCAGACAGGGAGAGATAAAACACAGGCATCAGGGCACTGTACAATGGACTGATACACACATGACAGTTGCACATGAGTGGCAATGTTTAACTTCAGACACGGCATCACACTCCATGAGACACATGTCATTTTAACTCACACACATGAACATTTCAACAGCAATATTGCACCAGGCAGCACCATCCATACACATACAACAGCATGAACAGCCAAACGTGAGCCTGACATCACATGAAACACAAGGAGTGCACTAGACATGTACACACGCCACCACACTTACATGCATGTCTACATCTCCTACAACTGTTGCAGTGATGAGATCGCCATACATGTCACATCTGCCATTCATCCTTCTACATATCAGTGTCACGTGCATCCATGTTGCATCACAGTTGCACACTTGTCAGATACACATACATGCACATGTACACAGTGCAGATACATGCATTATGAACCACCATCCATGCCACAACCATGCATTTGCCCAGCATGCTTACCAACACATACATCATCAATGTGTCTCACAACTGAGAGGACTCACATGTGGCAGCCTCACGCCCATGTTCATACACATCCCTACATGGCCCTACATAAACACATGTGCAATCTGCACACTACTGGCACACCACGACACGCACACGTACTATCAACATGCATGTACACTTACTGCTCGACTCCAGACGGGTCTGCCTCTCAAGGAGCTGGACGTAGAGCGCTGGGCATATGCGTTCCAGGACCCTCATTTGATGGTTCGACAGCTGGCCCCGGCGCCGCTTGGCATCCGCTGCCTTAGCGAGGCGACAGGCTTTGTTGAGGGTCCTGGACCTGAAGTCCTCCCAGCGCTTCTTGACATGATGTAAGTCACGGAGTGCCACCCCCTCCGCGTTGATGGAAGTCACGATGTCCATCCAGATCCTGCTCCGTCCTTCATTGTTGGCGCGCAAACTTCCAAAGGGGGCATCATACTGCCCCAGGACTTGCTCCACCAGGACACCAACTTCGGTGGCAGTGAAGCTGGTGGCCCTCTGCCTCTCTGGCTTTGGGTTGCCAGTGCTGCCAGGTGGTGTTGTGCTGGACATGGCAACACCAAAGGCAGGAGTGGGTGGGCAACTGGGTCCTGGGGCTGGGCTGTGGAGCGATGGAATCCCAGTCGGGAGTCTTCCGTTCCAGAAGGGGTGGTCACAGCAACTACACCCCTGGCTGACGTGCAGGCAGCAAATGGCATGGCACGTGGGCAGCAGGCAGTCAGCCAGCAGCAGATGGCAGGTGGGAGCGTGCTCGGGGCTCTGGGGGGCAGTAATTCGGCCTTCTGGGCAGGAGTGTGGTCTTCCGTGTGTTTTCGCGTGGCCAGCTTGATACGGAATGATTTGGCACGTGAAAGAATTGCACAGTATAATTCGCAGAAAGGGCCTTAACGCGTAAGCGCGTCAGCACACGCATGTGATTTCATTGGACCAAAGGCCCTTAGCGCGTAAGCGCGTAAGTTACATTACGCATGCGGGCGTTTCCCTCATAGCACGTGATGACAGATCACACGTGGAAAAACTGCACGTCCGAGTGTCATTGCGTGTAATTGGAGGAAAGCGCCCGTGTACACACGTATCTGACGTGTACGTGTGGGCCGGTTTACAAGCTACGTGTAGGACGCCATTTCCTTGTACGTGCTTTTCGTGGAGAGCGAGTGGGTGAAATCTGTACTTCTTGTCGGTTCACACGCGATTACTTCACAGCGTTTCTAGTTCGTACTCCCTATTACCTCAGACAGCTCTTTTCTGAATTTTTGTTGGGCCTGTTTCCTCAAAGAGAGTTCACTTCTCCTTTTGTCCTGTCTCCTCAGACAGCGTACAATTCTTCTTTTGGCGGGGGTGTTGCCAACGTGCGCATATTTTTCACGTTCTTTTTCCAGGCAGACGGTGAGTTCCGCACGTACTTAGCGACTGTGCTTGCCCCGTGTGTCGCGTTCCCCTTCAGAGGTCATTGTAGGCTGCGTGTATTATGCGTACGCTTAGTTTTATGTTTCTGGGTGCCACAGCGTAGTGCGGGTTCATTTTTTCACGCACGTGGTCTACGATGGGTTGGGTGCACGTTAATTTCGAATTTTGGGCTGCCTGTGCGTTGCGTGACTCGTCATCTTCCGCGAGGGGTCACAGACAGCCTTCTTAGAGCACTAGGGTACGAATTCCATCTGGTATGCTACCCCTTTGACCTCCAATTGCCCAGGACAATAGTTTACTGCAACTCCCATACACACAACAACATCAGTGCCATGGTTGGGAAGCGACCAAGCGCTAAGGGAGGCAAAGGTGGCTGACCTTCAAAAGGTGGGTGTGGTGGGCACGGTATGGGACGTGGCTGGGATTTGCAGGGTGCCCGTATACCCCCATGTGTGGAGGAACAATCAGGGACACCCATGCCCCCCCCCATGGTTGAGGGAAACGTGGCTGACACCATCCCAGCTCAGCCCCTGTTGGACCAGCCCATTGTGGCACCTGACCTGGCACAGGATGAATCCCTGGCTGACTTCCAGGTCAGCAAGTCTAGGCCACGTGTGGCAGTGCAAGTTGTTGTCACCAAGCCACGTGGATCTGGGGCAGCTATGTCATCTGTTGCCCCAAGTATGCAGGGTGGGGAGGCTGCAGGGACAGCTGCAGGGACAGCTGCAGCTCCATCCGCCCCAGCTCTGACTCTCCCAGCCAGGACAGTGTCAGTCCAGGTCCATCAAACTGATCTTCCCCCTGCCAACATTACTCTGCAACCAATGCCTGCATCAAGACCTATGGTCATTGTGCATTCCCACACTCCTACTACCCAGTCCACCAGTGATTCTGCCCCTACTGACCAGAGCGGCGTAAGCCACTCTGGCTCTGCCCCACCTTTAAAGAAGAGGAAGAAGGGTGCTCTGGCACGACAGGCTGAGACCCCAGACACGGCTACACACTCCGGTACCTCAAGGAAGCCTTGCTTTAATGATCCGGAACTTGATGCACTTGTGGCCTATGTGTCAGCACATAGCCGCGAACTGGTGGTGACTGCAGGGTGCAAGACCACACCTGGTCAACGTAGGGCACACTGGCAGGACCGCATAAGTGCCCTTGGATTTGTGAGGCGCACAGCTGATGACTGCTACAAGCGGTGGAATGACCTGAAACGCAGAGCAAAGAACAAGCTGGCCTCAAATCATGCCGCTACTCTGGTGACTGGCGGTGGGTCTCCACAAGAGGACAACAAACTCACTGAACATGAGTCTGTTGCTGGGGCCTTCGTCACAGAGGAACTGATCCAAGGTGTGGGAGAACTACCGGATTATGATGCATTGTCCGGTGAGTGCCCATGCATGTGTGTGTAATGCATGTGTATGTTGTTTGGGTGATGGGTTCTGATTGAGTGCCAGGTGAGGGTGTGTGTGCCTGAGTGGTATGGGTCACCCATGTGCTTCATCCAAAACATTCAGCGGCCTTGGATTTGGGTGTGACAGTATCCCTTCTGCCCACAGTATTAATTTAGCGCAACATTACGGCAGTTGCCCCTGAAGTGGCATCTTGCAGCAACATTGTTTGTATTTTTCAGTGTTCGTTCAGGCTGATTGTTTCAATTCTCCCACTTTTGATACGCATTCCTCAGCCCTATTGTCACATTTGTGGCATGATTCTGTCATTGATGAACCCCACATGTGTTACCTTGTTAGGTGAATGATTTGACCATTCAGGCTGATTGAGTATTGGCCTGATCACATACATTTTTGGGGCCTGTTTGAATGTGGAACATGATAGTTGTTTCCTGTCATGTTGAAGTGCACAACCATTGATGTGTACATCGGCCCGCAATCACTGTATTTTTGTACACTGGATGTGTTGCAGTGTGTGGCACATGCCTATTTTGTCACACTATGTAGCATTTTTCATCTCATCATGTCCATCTCATATGGATGGCTGACAGTATTTATTCACTGACATATGGATGTACTTGTGGAATGTACCATGGCTATGGTACATGCAATCTGTGTGATGGCATGTGGAATGTATGTGTATTGGACATGCCACTCACAGGCCAATGTGTGATGGCAGTGCTACCCAGCATGCAGCAAATGTGTTGCTCTTCCATCTTGGTGTCATCCGTGTCTGCCTTTTGCCTCCCCTTCCAACTCAGTGACAGTGCATGCATGGGAGGGTTATAGTCATGTGGGACTTGTGTAAATCATGTAATGGTTCTGTAGCTTGTCAGGCCTATTTGTGTGCTATGGTGCTAATGCCTGTTTCCATTTTTTGTCTTTCATGTTTTTGCAGGGGATGACGCACATGATGCTGTTGAGGTTGAGGAGATGGTGCAGACCCAGGAGGGATCTCAGGCACGACCGGGCACCAGTGGGGGACGTGGTGTTGTGGTGGGTGAGAACCCAATCTTGCTGCAGACCATTCTGTCCAGGGGTGTCTCTGGGTGCACCTCCCCAGACCTCTATTCAGGCGCTGATTTGGATGATGAAACCTATGTGCCATCGCAGTTAAGTGTTTCTGGCAGGGATTCTGTTCTGTACAACCCACCTGCACCAGGGGTAGAACCCTCTATGGGGATGTCAGTGTTGGTAAATCTGCCTTTGGTGGTTACGGATGCAGGGTCACACTCCACAACATCTGATCCTGTTCCTGGGCCAGCAGATCAGAGGGGGAATGCAGTCCTGCAGCCTCAGGCAGTGCCGGCACAGCAAGGCACAGATCGCCTTGCCCCAAACAGGTGTGGTGCCCGCCAACGCAGTGGTCATACGCCACCAGGCAATACCGCATGGGAACAATCCATGTACGGTATGGCAACCCAACAGGCAGCATCAGTTGAGATGATGGATCAAGCAATGGAGAGGGTGGCCACTTCCATTGTCCCCCTGAAAGGCAGATGAAGCAACTACAGCAGGCAACAGACTCCATTTGCCAATCACACAGGGAGGACATGTTGGCGTCCAACAGGGACAGGCGGGCGGCCCTGGAGGCTTTATGCCAATCGATATCAATAGAGTCCCAGGGCCACAGGGAAGCCCAGAGGGTAGAACTCCATCACCTCAGGGAGACTCTTGCTGACCTTGAGGCTTCCACTAACTTGAGGACAGAACAGCAGCTGGAGCAGCTCCCACGTTTGCTCTCAGCTGAGATGCAGGCAACTCGGGAGGAGATCCGGGCATCACGTCAGGTTCTGCATGGGGATCTCCGCACTATAATCCTCCAGAACGAGACCTTCCACACCCGCATGCTTGCTGCCATGGAGGACCATACCAGGGCTTTGCGTGGGCTGCCACCCATAGCACCACCACCTCCTGTGGCAGCAGCGGAGGGTGATGAGAGGGACAGCAGCAGTTCTCCCACATTGGCATAGCCGTGCAGGCCATGAGCCCATGGAGGTGTTTTTTTTCCCCAACATCCACAAAGGTGGCTGTTGGTGCACACCCTGTCCTCGGACCTCCTGGGTGGCCTCCCCCCCCCGCCGGCCCCCACATGGCCATTTTTGATTTTTGATTTTTGATTTTTGATTTTTTTTTACAGCATGTTGCCTTGTGTGGCTCCCGTGGGCATCCACTGTATTCTGGCTGGACACATGCAGGCTTGTCCTGAGTTTGGGTTAGAGGCTTGGATTCGTGAGACACACACCCCTCCTGCTTCCCGTTTCCATGGGCTTGCAAAGGGTGTGCCCAAGTGACAGTGACTTACACAGTGATGTTGGATTCCCATGAGCTGTGTGGGCAGTCTGTAGTCAATACTGTGTATACATTCCTAGTGGATATTGTTGTTGTATTGTACACTGCATGGTGTATTGATATGTGCTTTTGCATCCATGTCTTCCTCCTAATTTGCAGTTTCATTCCTCATGTCTTCACAAGGCCGTCTACTTTGGAGATGGAGTTCATGTTGTAAGCAGTGCACTTACACATTTGCGTGGCAACAACATTGTACAGTTGGAAGTGGTCGATGTGCTGGCATAATCAGGTTGTAAGACTACCACTACTTTAACTTAGCACTGTCATGTTTATGCTATGTTTGAGGTTGTGTAGCTCCATTGTATTGTTGGTAAGTTTTTGGTCATGTGTGTTGTTAGTTCTACATTACTGGGAGCATATTGTGTGTGGCCAGTTTCCATTAGGGACATTGTACTTTGTGACACTTGTGTCATGTTTTGGGGATTGCTTTGTTTGCTCTCACATTGCATGACATGCTATGGTGTGTTGGGTGGCGGTGCTGGGGAGGGGTTGGGTGACATGGCACTGTTGTCATGTTGTATTTTGCAGGGGGGTAATGAATTTAGCATCATAGACGTGTGTCTTTTGATGACACAGCATTGGTGGTGTTTGTGTAGGTAGGGATGCACACAATGTAACACTTCCAGGTGAACAATCTCAGGCTGGTATGGTTGTGATAGTTGACTGTCCTTTATGTCATCATCATTGATTGTCAGATGGTATGTGCCAGGGCTGTGTGCACTCCACAGGGGTGTGATTTTAGGTGAAGTAATTAGCCACCAGCTGCATACGGGCTGCCTCACCCCATGCCCTTCCCCCCATGTGCAGCGGCCGTGCATGTGGTTGAGGATGTGGGGGCACCACCATGTCCACGGGCAGGCCCCGGCGTGTTGCAACGTTGTGCAGGACACATGCTGCCACTATGATCCTGCACACTACTGGAGGAGCGTATAACAGCTGCCCGCCAGAACGGTCAAGGGAGCGAAAGCGTGACTTGAGCACTCCGAATGTGCGCTCCATTATGCCCCGGATTGCAATGTGGGCTGTGTTGTATCTTACCTCGGGTGGCGTGTTGGGGTTCCGAATTGACGTCATCATGTGGTTGCTCAGAGGGTAGGCACTGTCCCCTGGGGAGGTGGTGAGGGGTATCATTAGTGGGGTTGTGACACTACTCAGTATCTGACATGCATGCATGTGCTGTGGCATTTATACTCACCGAGCAGCCATGTATCGCCATGCCGCCCAGCTTCTAGGTCCCAGTTTAGGGTTGACATTCTGTAAATAAAACTGTCGTGGGTGGACCCTGGATAGTTGGCATATACTGAGGTGATGATTCCCTTGGCATCACATACTACCTGGACGTTGATGGAATGCCAGTGCTTGCGTTTTCTATAGATGTGCTCTGATGCCCTGGGGGGACGAAGAGCCACATGGGTGCAATCAATGGCACCTAGGACTTTGGGGAATTGTGCCACCCCGTAGAAATCCTGGACGGCAGCCTGCCTTTCTGCAGGTGTTCTGGGCAGGTATATGTGCCTGCGGACTGATGGGCGTGCAGTCATGATGGCCAAGACTTGGTGTATGCAGCGTGACTGCGTGGCCTGTGACACCCCCCCCACTATAGCACTTGTCCGCTGAAATGATCCAGTGGCCAAGAAGTGCAGTACATTGCGGACCTTCTCCAGGGGGCTGAGTGCTTGGGAGCAGAGGGTGGGTGATGTGAGGTCATCCTCCCACTCACTCACCAGGTCGAGTATTATGTGAGGTGGAAACATGTACCTCCCATACACCTCGTCATCAGGCATCCCAAAAAGGCTGGTTCTGGGTGTGAAAATTCTGGGCCTGACTATCCTCGTCCTCCTCCTGCGGTATCCCACGACCACTGCTGCTAGGAACGGTATATTCATCCTGGTGTCTGAGCTTGTTTGTTGTTTGCGTGGACTTTTATGCTGTGCGGGTCCACATACGCCTGCTTTCTGCTGGCGTACGTGTTTCAGGATTAGCGCATCTTTTTTGGCGCACGCGTTAGCCCCGTTAGAATCCATGAATACGTGTTTTGTACGTGCGTGTGGGCGTTACGCGCATTTGCCTCCTGTACTTCCCCCGTGATGCCCACATTTTCACGCGTTGTTCCCCATTCCGCGTGTCACGCCCTCTGTTCCTCCTACTATTCTTGTGTGCGCCGCGCTATGTGCGATTTCGATGTGCGCGTAGCGCATGCTGTTTGGAGACCTGTGCGCCAGCGTGTGCCACGCAGAATTCTGGCGCACATCCTGGGATTTACACGCACACGGACTTCCATGAATCACTGTGTGCGGGTTTCGCTGCGATTTTCGCACTGGCACTGCGATTTGCACGCTTTCGCACGCTTGCGCTGAAAATTTCAGCGCACATTAATTCCATGAATCAGCCTGTAAATGTAGGACTTCATTTCCCAGAATGCACTTTAATGTGGGCCTAAGACAGAAATTATTTATTTGTTCATACTTAACATGGTAAAATTTTAAAATAACCCTATATTTACATTACTTCCCCGTAACAGCCTGTATTATTGTTGCCGGCTTGTAACCAGTGTTTGACACATGTAAACGTGTTGAGAGACATTTCAACGGATGGATAGTTAGAGCATCCTTTTTGGGTATCAGCTGAGGATATTCAGTTATTACTGAACCAAATGTTTTTTTTATTTTTTTTATTTTAAGCATTTATCTGCAGGTGCTAGTAGTGTTTTACTTTATTGAGTGATCTGTTTGCAAAGTTGTGGTATGAGCAGCTACTCTTTGTATGGATACATTGTAGAAGGAACATCTACAATTTTACATTCAGAGAACTAAACGACTTCCCAATAAGATATGTCTGTGTTTAATCTCTGTGTGCTCTATTTGTATCCAAGGGAGACTTAGACATAGGTGAATATCGTTTATTTGATCAATAGAGGAAAGAGTCCTGTGGCTGATGGTTAATTTGGGGGCTTCCTTGCCTTCTGTACCCTCTAATTTTCCCTGATATTTTTTCTGTCCATTTTCCCTGATTCATTTATCTGTGCACTGAGCAGTATAACTTATACAGCAGCAACAACACCCCCCACATCCATCTTCTCTCCTGCAATTAAAGGTAAAAGTTTGACTATAGAGAAAATAGAGAGGGCTTTTCCCCTCGTGCAGACTATCTATGCCACTACTGCCAGATCACAGCTACAAAATCCGGGGAAGACAGACACAGCCTTTTCAATTTCTGCAGTTTTAATGTAAAAAAAGAGAACAAGAAGACGTAATATATCCGTTTTTCAATTCATCACAGTAATTTGACATGTCAATTAGGTTCCTAGTGCAGGAAGCCTTTGTGTGCTGGCTTCCTATGCAATGCAAAGAGATTAAGACATAGGCATCTATTCAATCACAAAGGTATTCAGAAGCACTTCACTCTTTGTAACAGCAGTTGAGTACAGGGCCCGAAAGCGTTCCTGGTGCACCATGTAATAGGTCATGGACAAGGGTTAGATCCTGATGTTAGCCACATCAACTAGTTGAATGCCTAAATAATTGGGTCCCAGAATTCAATGCACCCATCTTTGCTACTTTATTTTTTGATCAAATTGTTTTACTAAACAAGGCATTGGGCACTCTTGCAAGTGAACTTATCCTAGCCAAAAACGTATCTGTTGCTAGCTACATAGATGTTTTGGAAATTTAAAGTTGTACCTTTGTCAAAGAATTATCTAATGGCACAAATGGAAGATTTTCCAGCCATGACATTCCATCCTTCAAGGTAACAGAATTCCAAGGTGCTTGTGAGGGATATAATGTTTAATAATACCCATTAAAAACGAAATTGAGCATTCATATTTGATAATGATGGGGTTAGAATTCTGTCTAGATATCAAATCATAGATTTAATTTCAGGTGCTCTGTTAAATAGTGCAGGACTCCATTAACTATGTGTGGCTGCAGTGTTGGATGGAGAAGGGAGGTGTTGAAAATATTTTGGAGGTGAAAGTTGACATCCATATTTTGAGGGAATCACCTGCGAGGGTTGTGCTTATGGTTGAGGAGGGATAATCACGCATGCCACTGGTGTCACACCATTGGGGCATCTCTTTTTGAAGTTGTTGAGCTTGAATTTTAGTTCTCACGTGTTATGTTGTGTTGGGTATGATTTGTATAGTGCATCCCTGCTATTTACAAGACCCCAGAGGTCACAAGGGAGACCTCAGAGGTTGCAGTTGCGACCTCTGGCGACCCCTAAATGACGTCCCTGCCAGACACCAATATGGGATTGTAGAACAAGGGTGCAGATTCCTAACGTGACTGTGGGGTTATTATCGGTGTCAACACAATCACACTCAATACAGATGTATTTCAAAACATTTCCCAAAACGTTCTCAATATGGGTAGTCTGGGTGCTCAGTTTTCACCAGATGTAGAAGGAGGCCAGGAAAACAAGATGCGTTATTTAAAAAGTATGCCCGTTTGCACTAAAACATGGTACGTGGTACATGATTTCTATGGATTTCATCAATCAACTACCCATGGTAAATGGAATGGACACGATATGGGTAATGGTCAAAGCATTTTTAAAGATCGTACGTCTCAACCATGGCTACCGCGTTGCTTCATCCACTGTGCTGGCTGAATTCTTTTATGTTTATTTGGGCTGCCTTCAATCATGACATGAGACCAGTCTTTCTACGTACAGAGCATCTAAATATACCAGGTTCTCAGAAACTACTCCCATGATATGGGGTCCTTATGATGGAAAAACATGTCATCAATCTGGTGGTGGCAAGGCTCGTCTTTTTTCTACATGGCAGACACACCAAGTTTTCTATGATTCCCTTTTGAAACGATACACACCAGTCATCCAACTGCCTGTTGGCCCTTTGGCTGTAAAGGGCTGGGTGTCTTACTAGTATGAAGTTTGGGAGATCTTGGATTGAAAGATTATGCAAGACAAGATGTGCTACCTGATCTATTGGAAAGGATATGGTCCCAAAGAATGCACACGGGACTCTCAGGAACATGTTCATGCATCCTGCCTATGCTGGCATTTCTATTGTTTGCATCTTAGTTTCCCACATGGCTCACTGGCAATGCAGGGGTATTCTGTTCTAATGTGCAGCAGTATCTTTTGTTCCCCACTGTTGTCCTTGGGACCTGGTGCAGTATCGATGCGCAGAGGACTAAACCTGCAAACGATCCCAGAGTCAACTGAAATCACTGCACTGCATGTATGCAACACCACTCAAGGTCACCAGTGTCCATGCTGGTCCATAGACCGAAAAATGAAGAGAAGCTGCCACCAAACTCACACTGCTTCTTAACCGCTGGCCCATGTTTTCCTGTTTCCCCACTTCCCATTCTCTATAGTTTCCCCAAACTTCAGCCTGATTTTGACCACGCATTTGGATCCTCCTGCTTCCTCATCTGTCTGATGATGTAACAGACCCTGTGTGCGTTGCTTCAAATGTTTTCTTGCTTTTCCCCGTAGTTTGCTGTTTGGTTTACACCTCGTGGGAGATTACCTGCATTTTGTGGTTTCTTTAATTCAGCTCCTCCTCAATTCATCCCGGATTAGATTGGACTGGTACTCTTTAGTGTGCTCCTCAGTTCATTTTCAATCAGATTGGACTCATTTAGTGTGCCTCTCACTTTTATTGATGTTGATATTGATATTTTATTTCTATCGCGCTCGTACACAAGTGTTTCAGAGCGGGACAAGTCAAGGGAGGGGAACAGGGGAGAACAAAACAGCGATCTTACTAGGCCAGTGACATTGAGAATGCGCAAGTGCATGGGAGAGGGGCAGGGGAAAGGTGCATGTAAGGGGGGAGAAGTGGAAAGTGCGAAGCAGAGGAGAAACAGATAAATAACAATAACTAAATAATAAAGGCAACAAACGGTGGTAATGCAGCCAGCAACTTGCAAGTGCTAGGTTTAAGGCAGCAGACAGGGTAGGTCTGATAAGTGCAGGAAGCAAAAGGTGGGGCTGTATGGGTACAGATACAGACCCCAGTGCAAGGGGTGGCCCGGAGGCAGTGCGGGAGGGTGGCAGGATGAGCAAGTACCTGGGCCCGGAGGACAGAGGGTGGCCAGGTGCACGGTGCCAAGAGAGAACAGATCAGCAGGGGAGAGGGGGAGCGAAGGCAGAAGAAAAGAGGGAGGTCTTGAGGTGCTTCCGGAACCGGAGATGGTTCTCCTCAAGTTTTATAGTGGCAGGGAGGCTGTTCCAGAGGGAGGCCCCAGCCTAAGACAGAGATCTACCCCTAACTGGTTTCTTTGAAAAACGACTGACCCTGAGGGAGTTGGAGGTAGAGGAGCGAAGTGCTCGAGAGGGGAGGTATTTGCGGAGGGATAGCTGAAGGTATTTTGGACCCAGTCCCCAGAAAGCCTTGTGGACAATGCAGAGGATTGTGAATGTAATCTTTACATGGGATAAAATTGAGATGGAACTCTTCAGTGTACTCCTCAAGACCTGAGCCTAGAATTAACTGGCTCTTGCACTTTCCTGCACCTTCCTTAGCTTTTTTTTCTCAAACCGGTAGAACTGTGGCATTTCCTCGTTGGCCACATCTGCCAGGTGGGGAATTCAGTTCTGAAGACTTAGCTTGTTGCTCTAGGCACCAGAAGCTGAATGGAAGGAGATGTCTGGCTGTTCTGTGCAGGAGTAATGAAGTCCATGAAACAACTGCAAACAGTACAACACAACACTGAAGGTAATTTGTTGAATGAGAAGAAAATGGGGTAAGTGCTAAAATCATGCCCATGTCTAGATTTCTGGATAATTTAAGATTTCAGTGAAGTTTGACGGGGGACCAGGAGTAGGGTTGAGTGCCTTAAGAGCTACATGGTATCATTCCCACCTTTTCCCTTGGCATTATACCACTACAAGTTTATATGCCATCTTGAGAGTGGTACAGTTCAGAGAAAAGTCTTTTGCCTTCCTAGGATATTAATACTCTCTGGCGAGACAAGCACCAATGTTTTGATCTCATATTTTAATTAGTCAGAAAACATGATCGCAATTTTTAAAAACAGTCCATTGTCCTCAACAGATATTGTTCGTTTGTTTGTTTTATCATTTGTAATGTGCGACATACCCTAAGGTAACAGGGCACAGCAGATACAAGAATATGCGAAGCTTAGTTACACAAGATTAATATTTACATACAAATATTATATACATAAAGGTATATACAGAAGGATCAGATTTATACAAAAGAGGTATATACAGATAGAACATATAAGGATAGCTGTGCAGTAGTAAAAAATATAGGAGAAGCATACAACTTACTTTCACTAGCAGAATATACAGGTAACGGTGGTAGTGAGGTAGGTGTGTAGAGGTATGCAGAAAGGGAGGGGAGGTCATGTCTCCTTGTGGAAGGTCCAGAATGCTAGTTGCATTTGGGTGAGCATTTGCTTACAACCGCTTCTGTATTTGATGGGCTTTCCCTTTCAGCCATAGGATGGTGTTGGTCCTAAATGTTTGGTATGGGAGGTCAGATCTCAGTGTGGGAGGTCGGGAATTCCACAATTTAGCTGCTTACACAGGGAAACTGTTGCCGCCGATGGTGGAGTGGTTGAAATTAGGGATAGAAAGGCAATCTTTATAGGCTGTTCTGGAGGGTCTCAAGGAGATCTGTCTATGGAATCTGTTGACCAAGTAAGAAGGTGCAGCGTCATTAAGGGATTTATAGGTGAGTGAGAGAGTTTTTAGGTGGATTTTATACAAAGTTGGGAGCCAGTTATTCTGACGGCTACTCTCAGAGATGTGGTCTCTTCTTGAAAGGCCCAGTGTTGCTCTAAGGGCATTATTTTGTAGGGTTTGGATTTTTCTAATGGTAGCTTTAGTTGTCCCAAGATAAAGGGCGATATTGCCTGGAAGCATGTTTATGTCATGTTATGACTTTATCATCGAGCTGTGAATTATTCGGGGAGCAAAGAATAACTATTCTTCCTAAGGGGCACACTTTGATCTTCATCACACTCGACCCTCAAATACAGGTGTAGCCCATGCGGTGCCAGTGATATCCAGCAAAGAGATGCTGATGAAGAAATTCCCCCAGAGACAACAACATGTGAAATACTTCCCACGCTGTTGTCTCTGATTTCATAGAAATTATACCTTGCTTTAGAACAACATCTCTAGATGGTCACCCTCATTTGGAGGTTCAACCACCTTGGACCAATTCTCGAACTCACAACGACGACTATGTTTTTCATAGACATCAATAGAACACTCATAAAGAAAACAATTAAATACCCAGCTTGATTTCACATCATTTTAATGCGGTCACATAGTAACTGACTTCACACAACTTGGACACTGAAGTAGTTGGAAAATATTATATTTCATGTTTTTACTTGTGCCCAGTCATAATCTGTGTACATGATATATATGGGAACACTTAAATAATTGAATGTTAGCTTTATTCAATGAAATATCAATACAAATACTTAAATTACTTAGTTGACTTATTTTAGTTCCTTTAGAAATTATTCATTAAAAAATGATTCATTGAAGGAACAGACAAACGCTCTGTTGATATGAATTGGAGGTTATAGCATCTTCTGCATTCCCATGGCGACAAGCCTTTGAGTAAAAAAAAGAGAGCGTAGAGGACTGGCAGTCACCTGTGTCAACAACAGAGGATTGTGCTATGATCTGAGATGAAAAGACCATTCAATTCTAATGCAAACTGGTCTATCTGGTAAGGTTGGCTGAGCCAAACAAGATTGTGTCATTGGCTTTATGGCATGAAAATGTGAGTGATGCTCCATAGAAAACATGCTTACACTACATCGATATGCGGTACGGATCAGGTGAAGAAAGGATTTATGTAGAAAATATCAGAGGGGTGACCATTCCTTTAACTATGAGGTCACGAGTTTAATGTTCAGTCAGAAAGAGGGGACTGAATTTACAGTGATAAACTAACTCTAGTTCTGATGCATGGGTTGGCTTGTACATCCTCCCCATGCCTGTGGCAAACTATTCCTGAAATAATTGGAAAAGTGTTGCTCAAAGGTCGCTCAAAGGTTGCACCTATCACCATGGGAGAAATTCAGGTTAAGCACTGGAGCTGGTTTCCAAGAAGCAGTTCATGGAAATTCCCTTTCATTTCATGGAGGACAGCTATGAAAGATATTAGAATTATCAATGTAAATGGCCAAGTAGATCAAGAGCAGGGACCTTTCAGCTTCACTGTCATAAGACGTCCTTGCAGTCGCCAAACATTTAATACTGCCCTTGATCTCATATCAAAGAGAATAAAAGTGCAACACTCCATACACAAGCATATCAGTTGAGAGACATATATTTCAAGAGCTTCCTACAGGGACATCATTCAGGGGTTGCAGGAGCAACCTCTGTTGATTGGCCAGCGACCACTCTCAATCTCCTGCGACCTCTGGCATTTTTCTCCAATCGGAGGAGGGGGTGTGGCCACAGCTACCAAGATGTGTTCTTGGTTCCTCCATTTTGTTAGCAGCCAGCACGTGTGGACGATATCTCTTGAGCGGCGCTTCTGTCTCCTAGTCTCAAGTCGACTCCAAACCAACTTCCACGGTAATACCGGTCAGAAATTCTGATTTATGAGGTCGGGGTGGCTCTGTGCTGTTGGGGTTGCCACCTGGAATGTATGTATTCATCGTGGTGGTGCCCCTGCCTAACTCGCTTGCAGCTCTGGCCGGCGCCGCCGCAGGCCCAGGCTGAGGTCGGACCGCCACAGGCGAGTTCAGTTGGTGAAGTGAAGCACACAAGTTGAAGTTAGCCTGCCTGGGCCTGTGGCGGCGCCACAGCCACAGGCGAAGTTGGTGAGCCACGCACCCAACACTGTCATGTCACTTAATTCTTGATCTCATGCTCACGCCAGATGAGAGAGATACCCCATTTGTTCTCATGCAGAGTAAATGTACAATACGTATGGTAAAAACAAAGCACAACTTGACATGTGCTGCAAAGCAATATTTGTTCAGACTTAATAAAGTGCATTACACGTTTATTTTGTTGTTTGCGGCAAGTAGAAATATGCCATTAGTTGACAGCAGCCCTGTATTCACATTCAGCAGTGTACTAGATACACATACTACCAACATACAGCTCTATCATCAAATGACTGTGAACCGTCACAGAGAGTTCAGGAGAAAAGAATCTGAAAAGCCGAACCCATTTTTAATATGTTCTACTGGCAACTGCTCTGTGCTGGCTCAGACATCATCATCCTCATCATTATATCACACCCGGGTGTAATAAGTTATCAGAAACGTTTAGTGTTCCAAGTCAATAGTGACGTCACCTACAGTGTAAAAAGAACACGTTCTACATATTCCCTAACATAATTAAGCCACACTAGTTCTGACAAGATATCACTATATTCATAGACAGCGAGGCTTCATCTTATGTACATTTAATATTGCTCGAATCTTGTCTGCAGTGGCTCGTTTATCAGCTTGAATTAAAACAGCTTCACGGTGAGAGCTCAAGATTAATGTGTTGGCCCTAAGACTGTCCCCCAATACCCTGTATCCATTGAAGTAGGGCTGGGGTTGTCAGCTCGCTGAATAGCAACTTCGACAGTGAATATGAGGAGAAACAGGAACACATAATGGAGTTCCATAAAGAATGTGTGCAGATGTGTAGTTTACTCTGGAAACCCAACTGGATTTGACCATTCGATGGTCGGACGAGTCCATCCCTGCTTTGAAGGCAAGTCTAGAGATACCTACTTCCTCAGATGACTCCGCCAGCATGGGATATATTTATATAATTTTGTAAATAAAGCATTCAGTAGTCAGAGCATCTTGCAATACAACTTCATTTTCAATTCATTGACCACATTAAACCTCATCAGGTTATTTACCAGGGTTACTGCACCGAAACATTGTTAACATTGTCGGAAGTTAGCCCTCTTCACCTGCCTTCTCTTGTTAAAAATATTTATATACTGTGCATCCTAATTATATCAACATGTTTCCTTTTCGAGCGTTGTCGAGGAAAATTTGCAAAGTTTAAATGTTTATATAGATGCCCTATATTCATCTTGGCCGTGGATTTATGTTGATGTTCCCATTGATTGGCAATCCACTACTGCACCAGCCAAACATCGATTTCTTGGCAGTGAGAAAAATGTGGCTGTTCAGGCAATGTTTTGATAGATTATTTTCTAGCTCCACAAGGTGACTTGTCTTAGTTCCACCCAGTTGTTTTATGTATTGGACAGCTAAGGTGTTGCCCATCAACGCAAAATGTTTCCTTTGATCATAGGCTCAGTCTATAACTGTGAATGTTTCGAAAACACACATAGTTCCTGCTGTTGACCCACCCACTCCCTTAAGAATGTCTTGGAGAGGGGGCTGAGAATCCCAAACTGCATTACTGGGGGTGCCACTGAAGGAGAAATTAGATTGCTGTTTTAAATAGAAAAAGCTAGCTTGCAACACCAGGTGGGAAATGCTAACTGCCTGAACGTATTATTCAAAGGGGGGAGGGCACTAGGCTGCCTTGAATTGCTCATACCAGAGCACCGCTGGTGCCATGCCCCATCTCCCTTAAGGGCTTTCTCAATCAGGGAGTTGCTCTGTGTCATGCCACTGGGCCTTAGAGCATGACTCCTGTGAAAAAGGTTAACATTGAAGACTCACTGCACCATATTGCACCTGAGACAAATGGCCCTACCCCTGGCTGCTCCAGTTAGTCCACACACTTCATCTAACACTGTCCTTCATAACATACAAATAATTTGGTTTTGGGCAAAGCTCTCCGCTGTGACCTATGGACTCTTCATTTCTAGCTCTCCAAGTGGAAGATAGCCTCATCTCAAATCCACTGGCTACTACTAACACCACAGTGTCATACTAAGTATTCATGTTCATGAACAGACAGAATAAAATAGTGTTATAAGATTGCAAGCTGTTCATTGGCTTTGGTGGTCGCAGTATGTAGTGTCTACGCGTGGGGAAATCAGCATTCATTATAATGGTAATGAGGCTTATACATTGTGTTAAATGCCTGCCCTCATCCACACCAGAGAGAATTTCATAGCTGGCAAGCAGTGAATTGTGCTGAGGTCACTGTTGCTCAACACTTGCCCCCACTTGAAATGCAATACAGGTGATACCCGTGGGGAAGAGCGATCGCTTTCCCAAAAATCAGTTGACACACCAATGGCCTTGGCAGTAGCATTTACTAAGGCTCCTCCTCTGCCCTTCCTCCAGACATTGACAGTGCAAACACCCTTGATTTAAGCATTAGTAAAAGGCCTTTGGAGGAAGGGAGAGGGAAAGGGGACTGAAAGTGATATTAAGCAATGATTATTCAAGATGCCCATCCAGCTGTGCCAGGCCATGGGGAAGTGGAGTAACCTTGAAGGTGTAGATCAGGGGTCTGCAACCATTGGCTCTCCAGATGTTTCGGACTACATTTTCCATGATATCTGGCTATTGACTATGCTGTTTAGGCATGATGGGAGTTGCAGTCCAAAACATCTGGAGAGCCAAAGGTGGCAGAGCTCTGGTGTAGATTATCACATTCCACAGTAGCCAAGTCATATGTTTGGGGTACATGCATAAACAGAAACATGAGGTTGGTAGAGTTACTGCACAGGAGCCAATAGAAATAACCTATATCTTGAATGTTTATTTTTATCACACAATTTGTTTATTTTTTTCTTTGCTGCTGGGACTTAATAATCATATTAACGCCATTGTTGGTGCTGAGATCATTCCATTTCACTGAACTACCCAAAGACTATTCATCCCATAATGCATTTGATAGTGAAGTGAAAATTCATCCCATTGTGGTAGATTTGTGAACTTGAGCCACAGCAAAGTGCTCCATAAGGCTTCAAGCAGGCAAATGGGCAGTCTTTTATACGAGTGAATATATCTGAAAATCAATACTATTAGAGAGCATTGAGTGAAGTCAATAAAATAAAAATGAACTAAGTTTATAATCAGAAAAATAATTTTGGAGAGGATTGAAACCACAATTATTCTGAAGGATGCTCACCTCTGGTCCACCTACTTTCTGGTAAGGATGTGTGCCTGAATGCAACTTTGACTGAGTCTTCCCCATCTTATGGTCATCACTGCCCTCACCCCCACCCGCAAATCGAAAGAGACATGTGTGGCTTTTAGTGAGGCTGTTGAGGCTGCTGATCAGGACTTACACTCACTTGAACTGCAAGCGCAGGTTACACAGTGTAGCATGGGGGACAGACAGGCAGTGGCCAGCCGCACCACTAAGTAGAGTGGAGTGTTTCAAACTAACAGAGTCGCATGAAGTAAGGGAACCAAAAACTAGTGTGGCTACAGCAGAAAACATTTTGAATACCCCGCTATTAGGAATTCAAATGTATAAAGAGCAGAATAAAACAATTACTTTGTAAAAGCCTTGCTGGGGAGAATATTACTGTATTTAGTGGAAGTGGCCACATAGGTCAAGTCCCATAATGCATTTGGCGTAGAGAGGAAAGCTCTGACTACTATAGCATATGTTTGGGGAGTTGGGCAGTACCTAGACACACCGGAACCCCTGCCAAACATGTATGCATATGAGCTGAACTGACCACTGTGAAATACCGTTTTTAGCTGATTTATTGCACAAAACAAACATCTAATAAAGGTTCATAGCTTGAGCTAAGGGGACCAAATTAAGGCACAGATTACGCATTTCATAGAAGGAGTTCTTACTGAAGTATGCGTCACCTCAGCTTTGGTCACAGATCAAACTGGGGAGATATCTGAAGAAAAAACTTTTCAGGAATAAACCGGTTCCCCAAGGCCAACCATGTCTTGCTGGGATATGCATTCTAAGGGCCTCATCACGACTTTGGTGGTAACCCTTAAATGCGGCGGTAACGCTATTACCGTCACATTGAAGGGTCCGTCAAATCTCAGCCTTGGCGGATTTGCCCCCAGCTCTGAGCTGGGGGCAAATCCACTGCAATTTTACCGATTTTCGGCACTAATACAACTGGCGGGAAATCCGCCGGCGGCAATAGCGCGAACATTGCCCATTGGGCCCAATGGGGAGTGGGGAATTCCCGAATGGGGCCAATGGGGAATGGGCACTACTCGTTCCGCCAAACCCCTGATCCGGCGCTAATAGGTTTGGCGGTAGGGCTAATAGCGCCAGTGGTAATACCGCTGCGTTACCGCCCAACTCGTAATGAGGCCCTTTGAGTACCAACTGCCTACTCCATGTTTATTGCAAAGACATGATTGTATGCCACCTGATCCAGTTAACTGGAATAGAGTATAGGTGATGAAGAGTTTCACCTCGGGAAGGATATCTCAAATACCCCCATATTAAAATAGTCAGATTATCAGTGAGTGGGCGGAGCAGGCAGAGTAGATATTGCACTTGTGTAAGTACCACTGTAAGATGGCTGAAATCATTTCAATACAAGGAGATCTTCTATCATGTGGCTCAGCCTCGAACCGGGCACTCTTAGCTGTTGCTTCCCCCTGGGTAAGTGTCCTAACATTTTGCCCACCACGTTCTGGTGGTGATGCACCAGAATGCTTAGATGTCTGCAATCAGTGTGTGCCTCGTGGAAAGTGCTTTCACTTCTTTTAGCTGACAAGGAAATTCCACAGTGGTAAAATTGTGAACAATGGCTTACATGGCCATCTCACCTGTGACTCCTAGGGATATTTTTGGGCCAAGATAGTAGGGAAATGTGTCAATAAAATTGATGTTTCGGGTTAAAAAAGAGCAATATGTCCAAATGTCACTATCGAGTTTAGTTTATCAAAAATATGTAATTATCGGAAGTGAATATTAATAAAAGTCTAGATTAGTCCAGTCCCCCTAATTTCCTGAGAACCTCTTGGACTGACTGCAGGGAACTTGTGAGGGCTTCCACTAATACAAGTGAGGATTCCTTTTACCACTCAGGGGGCGTGTTCATTGGCTCCACCCTATTTCTTGTGCAGCATTACTGCCCCGCTTCCTTCTTCGGTATTATGGTCTGCTTATTCAGCACTGGTAGATTCTGCTACCTTTCCGCTGTTCTCGAACAGAGGCTGATGATTTGCCATATGAGAGACCAACATCAGCAACCTACCGACGCCTGATATTGGCAATTATCTGATCTCTCCTCCTTGCACCATACCTTAAAGCAATGTTTGTATAGGCAGCCATGTACCACAACTTATATATCATGACCTTAATTATTACGACAATTCATCCTAGACAAATGAATAACAGGTTACTATTAGTGCTTACATTTTCTATACAATAGGAACATAAATAAATACAATAATTTCCTCCTAACATTTACAGTAAATAACCCATCATATGGGCACAACTATTGTCTTTACCAATGGTTTACCAATACTTGTTATTATTTACAGGACAATTCATCCAGATCAGCAGCAGTAGATGTGTAACTGTGGTAAAGTGCATTGTAAGAAAAAGACACAGGGGGTCATTTTAAAAGACATGTTCCCTTGCAGGACATGTGCAGCGTTTTTGTGAAGAGTAAATTAAGGCTAAATCGCCTTTACTCTTCGCTTTGTGAAATATAAAACGCTGATTGCAAATGATGCTTTTGAGTGCGACTTTATAATGGATCCCAATGGAATCTGCCTGGTCTTTAACAGATGCTAAGCTAAGGTCTACCCCATTGGAATAGAGGCGTAATAAGGAGCGCTCTCCCAAGATGGAGGAGGAAAGCAAAGCAGAGATGCATTCTCCGCTTTGCTGCCCTCCTACGCCTTGCAAAGGCACAAAAGTGAGCTAGCGCGGAAAACTGAAGCGGGAAAGCAATTTTGCACTTTCAGTTCTCATTGCACTCATTTGAAAATGCACCCCACAATGTTTCCAATTGCAATGCCCTTTTCGATGTGATAATTGCACAGCTAATTTAATACATCCAGGTATAATTGAAGGCCAACTAATTACCATATAACAAGACCTAGCAACGGCCCAGCATGGCCATCACCTGAACCCCTAGCCCAGTTCCTTAATTCAGGGTCGTGTGCTTGGATGCGTCATCAAGGGGCTGAAAGACATCTTTGGTTAACATATTTTCACTAGACCAGTGTCTGCTTTTGAAGGCATTAATGGCTGTTCTGAATCACCTTAATGTGACACGTATGTAGATAAAACAGAGGATGTGCCGCTAGTGAGGCACCTCGTATATGTGTACCCCAGCCCAAATTCCAGAGAAAGTGCCAATCTCACTGGCTGTACCCTATAAAATTAGGTTTCACACAGGTCGCGAACGCCACTTCAATGCACCAAAATTAAATGTAGCTCCTTTTATTCCTCTCCCATACTCGGGGGCAAAGACGTCATTTCACCAAAATACTAGGGGTAGAAGAAGTGACATAACACCAGTGACATCTGATGACATCACGGGACGTAATGTCATTTGACACAACCTCCAAGTGACATTATGGGAAGTGATGACACATGACCTCTCACCCCTTGACAAAACAGGAAGTGGCATCACATACTATTATTCCTCAGTACACTAATACAAATTTAGATATGACATCACTGTAAAATTATATACATTTTATACAAGAATGGATCACAATCAGTAGCCTTAATATCAGTGTTTATAGGCCCATATTACCAAATTACTGTGAATGTAAGCAGATGTCCAACACAACAACCTGGACTATTGTACATCACTCGGGCTAAACTGAAAACAGAAACAGCGTCTAGGCCTGAACCCCAAAGCGCAGACTTCGGGTGCCTGCCAGAAGGGATGTGACCTGGCAGTTGGGGCTGGTCTGCCACTTTTGGTGTGGGATCAAACATGAATTGCATATGGTCTTTCCCCTTCTGTAGTTGCTTGGTAGGCTGAACACGATGGTCTGGATGGTTTCTCAGACTTGTGCCAGTGGTCATGTATGATTTGAATCCTTCCAGTCATCACCTTTCAGTTTTGCTTATTTGGTAAACAACCCACATGTCTTGTTGTTAGATGATGGGAGATAGAGGGGAAGGATGTGTTGCAGAACACAATCATTGCAGGTTTTTTTTAATTTTAAAATGTAAGCAGCAGCAGCTCATTACAACATCATTACAACATCCCTAGAAAAGGCCAATTTTACTATTTTCTTTGGTCCATTAAATCTTGCTTAATGTCAGCCTACTCCACCTTCAAAGCACTGCAACAGGTACTGAACCCATGTTGCACAGTATCCTCTTCTTCCCAAAGCAAGTGTGTTGACCCTGAGGTATCCTTTCAAATATATATTTTCTTTGATTGAGGAAGCAACAGATGGTTTACTTCAAAGGCAGAGGGCAAATTCATGTAAATGAATTATCTCGCAATGCATCTATTGACAGTGTGCCTGTGATACATTTATTTATTTATTTGCATTTATAAAGCGCACAGAACTGCCCTGGGGCATCGTGGCGCTGTTACAGCAGACTTGATCTTGAACATAGCATAGGAATATAGTAACAGAGTACAACAGATATTTGCAGTGGGACATTGAAGTTCAAGGGTTATGCATTGCTGTGGTTACAGTGCAAGCATAGCTGTTCTTGGGAACATTCACATTGGTCATAAAACATTGAACTTAGAGGATATGCTATGCTGTGGGTACAGTGCAAGCATAACTGTGTTGGACTTTATCGGAATAGGAGGGTTTTGAGGTTTTTATGGAAGGTGTGGTATGATTTTTCGTTCCTTAGTGAAGTAGGTAAGGAGTTCCAGTTTTTAGGTGCGAGGTGTTGGAAGCTGGATCCTCCTGCCCTGGATCTTTGAAATGTGGGGACATGGATCATGTTGGTGCGGTGAGCTCTGGTGGGTCTGATGGAGGCTTTCGGTGTGATTCTTTCTGAAAGATAGGGTGGGGCATCCAGAGACAGGCATCTATGTGTGATGGCCATGGCTTTGAAAAGTATGTGTTCCTTCACTGGTAGCCAGTGATCACCTTTCCTTGCTTGCGAGATGTGTTCCCTTTTGGGAATGGACAGCGCTGCCCGGAGCGCGTTGTTTTGCGTGATTTGGAGTTTTTTAAGTTGTGGGCAGAGGTGCCTAGGAAAAGGGCATTACAGTAGTCCAGTTTGGCACCTATAGTGTCTCTGGCGATGGACAGACAGTTTTTAGTGGAGAGAAAAGGCTTGACAGCGTTTATCACCTTGGTGGTGAGCGCTGAGGAAGAGGCTATGGCGTTGACCTGGCGAGACATAGATAGTGAGGCATCTAGGTGAACACCTAGGGTTTTAACAGTCTTGGAGACTGTGATGGTGGAGTTGTCGATGTTGAAGGATTTGTATTGAGGGGGGAGTTTATTGAGAATTTCGTTGGTCCCTACTATGAGGATTTCGGTTTTGTCCCCGTTTAAGCAGAGGCCGTTGGCCGCCATCCAGGTTTGGATGGCTGTGTAGATTTTGGTTAGTGCTGTCACATCTTCTTCATAGGTCCCAGTTAGCGGGAGTAGTACCTACGTATCGTCTGCGTAGTTGGTGTATGCTATGTTACGACAGTCGAGGTCATTGAAGAGAGGGAGGGTGAATATATTGTAGAGAGTAGGGGCTGTGCAGGAGCCTTGGGGGACGCCGCAGTGGATGATGGTAGGGGTAGCAGAGGCAGTGTCTGAGAAGACTTTCATGAGTCTGCCATTTAGAAATGAGGCCACCCATGCAATGGCTTCCGGGGAGAAGTGTGCTTCATTTTTTAGGTGCATGCCTAGGATATTGTGGTTGACAAGGTCAAAGGCGGCAGATAGATCCAGTAAGAGAAGGAGTGCTGGTTTGCCTTTGTCCATAGTGTCTGCAAGCTGTATTTTTAGATCGAGTAGGGCTGACTCTGTCCCGTGACCTGGCCGGAAACCTGACTGTCTTTTGCCTAAGATATGGTTGGTTTCAAGATAATCCTGGATTTGCATGTAGGCAACTTTATCCAGAATCTTGAGCAGGAAAGGCACGGTGGTGATGGGCCTGTAGTTGGTAGCTACTTCTGGGTCGAGGGTAGGTTTTTTAGAAGCGGGCGCACCCAGGCTTGTTTTAAACTGTCTGGGACTGTATTGGCATTGAAGGAGGCATTAATGAATGATTTAAGGAAGGGGGCGAGTGTTTCAGTGCAGTCTTTGATCAGACTGGCGGTGCAGTTGGATGGTTTAATCTTGTTCATTATCTGAATAACTTTGTGTTCTGTGACCTCCCTGAATTTGAACGGGGTGGTGGGGGCTTTGGTGGATGGGGGCCCAGAGCTAAGGGTAGGCATGTGGCTTGTGGTGGTGGTAGATTTAAGGTGCTGTGATAGATTTTTGAGGTGCTCCTTAATTTATGTTTGTAGGAGTTCAATTTTATTTAACAGGGCAGATTGTATGGAGTTACAACAAGTTTGGTCTTTAACAATGTCTTGTGATTTGGTGGCCGGTGTGGTGAGTTCTTTGAAAATGGCGAAGAGATCTTTAGATTCAGAGCTAGCATTAGCAATTCTATCTTTATAGGAGACTGACTTTGCTGTGATTATGGCTTTTTTGTATTGGGTAGTGATTTTTTGTAGGAGGATAGGGTTGCTGGGGAAGGCGATTTCTGCCAGGAGTTTAATGCTTTTCTTTTCTGTGAGCGGAGTTCTTTGAGTTCAGTGGGAACCAGGTATTTGAGTGTTTAATAGTTTTGGCTTTTTTGGTCTGTAAGGGGGCAATGGCGTCAATGGCAGTGCTTATGGTGCTCTTGTAGATATCTTCTAACGCTGACGGGTCAGATGACTTGAGATCATTTCTGGCAGATCTGGGTCAGGTCACACAGTGCCCAGGCAGGAGTGGTGGCAGAAGCCACTGGGGCACACCCCTCTCAGCACAGGCGCAGTGGCTCACTCAGGTGCAACACAAATATCTGCTGGCCCAGGGGTTGCAAGGACAGATCGACCAGTATCAGAGGGAGAGACAGGGGTAGCAGCTGCTACCCCTGTCAACCACCAAATAACGTCCTTGTTCTGGGGTGAGTTCAGTGGGTTCAGTATAGTGTTCTATTTAACTGTAATATCAGTTAAACTATGTATATCTCTAGATGTGTATGTATGTACAAACCTGTCTGTCTGCCTGCCTGCCTATCTATCTATCTATCTATCTATCTATCTATCTATCTATCTATCTATCTATCTATCTATCTATCTATCCATCCATCTATCTATCTGCCCATGCATGCATGTCTATCATCCATCATCATTACATACAGAAAAAAGTATGATTCCAATGCCAACTTATCTTAAAATAATGTTGTGAGAACACTGACACCCAGAGGAAAACAGCACCGCTTGGTGGACCTTTCAAAGGATCAGGGAATCACGCCAACCAAGGTTGTGCAGGGCTAAGTGGTGCACTCCACCATACCACTAAATTGGTGGACTAGAAAGTGGAATGGGTAATTTTTATGTAAATCCACAGTATCCATCAGGTTTGAAATCCAACAGAAACAGATGAAAAGCTGGACATGATATTGTTGGGGTAGTTGATATTGGTCCCACGGGCAAAGAGAAGCCTGAATTGCGCATGCCATATTGGTGGCTGGGGTGACAGCGATGTTGACAAGATGTTGCAATTTAGCATGTATCCAGTGTAGCTAATGGGAATGAGATATGTGTTATTTTTAGTGTTTTTTGGGTTTTAGTTGATACATTTGCAAATTGCATGTGCCCAGCACGATAAATGTCAAAACTGCTGCTACAATATAAACACAATATAGGTGTGTTGTACCACCTAGCGCCTAACAATTGGGCAGCAAGGAGCTCTACATATGCATGCGAGGTAGGCGATTTGCAATTGGAAAATCAGTGTGAGTGGATGCGGTAGTCCTGAAATGGGTGTCTCTAGGGAAATAGGTTTTGGGCAGTATGAATATCCAGGTCTGTTTTGCAGCAGAGTTCTCTGATAAATTAGGAATTGTGCTGGCCGAAAACCTGGGTTGGGCAATTGAACTCTCTGTGACTGAGAAACTAGTTCTACAAGGTTGGGTAAAATCAGCAGCAGATGTGATGAATATCAGATGGTCAGTTTCGGGCAGGCCTCTTTATGGCCTGGTGCATTGTGAAGGGGAGATGCAATCCCTGTAAGTAAATGGGAATCTGTTATTGAATCCCAGAGGGATTCCAACCACCTGGCAGGGCTGGATTTTGGGGCTGGACAATTAAATCTGTGTGGGTTGCTTGTGGGAAAAGGAGCACTGATGGATCATGGATTTTCAATTGAGCTGTCAAGGTGTGGGTTGGGACCATGTGGGCTGGAATGGTAAATTACATAGTTTAGAATGAAATGTGGACACCAAAGGGTTTGGGGTGATAAAACCAGCAACAATAGATCAAAAGAAAATGTGTTCGCTCTCCTCCTCTTTACATCAATGGAATTTCCATAGACAAGCCGTGTGCATCACAAGTAGGGGTAAAGGGTTCTAACCAGATGGAACCTGTTATAATTTAAATTATGTGTGAAGGTTGACTTTGTAACAAAACCTCTGGGAGTGTTTTAACTTTTGCAAATTGTATAAAATGTGTGTTCTTTGTGCGGTTCTGGGAGACAGGCTAGTTTGACTCTTTGATGTCATCTAACCCCCTCCCCGGCTGTTTGTACAATAAACCTGCTCTACGGACAAAGCGTGCATTTACTCTCTAAGTGTGGGCCTGCTTTGGGTTATGTTAATCAAAAGCCCACTTCTATGGTATCTACCCATTTGAAATTCCTCTACTGGCAAAATTGAAACAATTGCATTGTGCTATTTTAATTACATTTTTATAGCCCAGCAGAGGCCCCAATGAACGTATGGGAGTGATAAATATCGATGCTGCTGGGCACCCAAAGCCTACTACAAAACTAATGGATGAGTACTGCTTTCCCGGCTGGTGAAGAACCAGCTGCCCTTTCGGTAAAAGGACAGGCTATGCTGGATTATTTTAACTTTCTCTTCTCTTTAACATCTCTTCTCTTTAGCAGCGCTTTGAACAAAAATATTAATGAAACAAAATATTACATTATTTACCTCAATAATGTGCAACATGCTTTTCATCTATAATAGTCAAGCCTCTCAGGGCCCTATTCCGTTCTCTTTTCGTGCTGCTTCTACCCACGAGCAGCATAGCTATTCACTTGGTAAAATCCATGGTAACTGGGAAATTAATCCCTATACTTTGAAAAGATAAAATGGACCTCTTTGTTAAAATGGTAGGAATGGTTTTAAAAGACGCGAGGCTTATCTAAAATTACCAGGTGCGCTTGAGGGCCAGTGCTGAGTACGACTAAAAGACCGTACGCACAGTACTGTAACAACATAATGGCCAAATATACCAAGCGTCGATTCATGTTGTAATCCAGGCGCAGTCCTCAGCCACATGACCAAAGCAAACGGCGGGTGAAAAATAACAGTGGGTTACTGCTAAAGGGACTGAAGGAGGCACCTGTCACAATAGCCTGAGCCAGTAGTCACTTCAGCATAGCTTAGACAGGACGAAAATGCAGTCAATTTTCATAGTAACAGGAATGTGATTCTTTAAGTCAGGGCCCCAACAATCAATAGCCTCCATCTAGGAGATATGAGAGAAAATAACAACACTTACATTTTCTTCAATGTAATCCCTACTCGCATCTTTATAAACCTGATTGCTATCGAGGTCGGCTTTGCCATTTCTAATGAAAAAATATGTCTGTATCGTCACCCTTGCAACTCATGAAAATACAAACAATTGCTAATGGCTTGGGCAGCTAGCCACACAAAAAGATATGGTTGAATTTTAGTCTTTAGTAAATGTGCATTGAATAGTATATTTAGTATTCGGGTGAATACCGAACACTTTTTTTTAAAAATAAAGACAAACTCACTTTATACATTAAAAACACTCTTTTAAATATGTGTGCATATGATTTTTTATTTCTCTTATAGTCAAGTAGAGAATTTCTTTTTTGAATGACGAAAAGCCCCAAAGGCCCATATAATACGAAAATAAATATATGCAGTTAGCTAGCATGCTCCCAAGTAACTGTAGAAAAAGCATATTTGCAAGTTCTGGGGAGCTGACTGGCTATGAAGCGCTACTTGAAACTATGAACCTCTGAAACCAGCGGAGCACTGAAACACAGAGGAGGGTTTGCATCAATGATCATCCTATTGAGTGCTCAAGTGCTACTGCAAAAATACGCGTGTGATGCCCAGTGGCAGCCCCCGCCACTGGCTTGGGGGCTTAAGCCCTCCCACATCTATGAGGTTTCAGGAAGAAGGCAGCAGTCTGCCGTGGCGCTCAGTCTGGGCTCTGATTGCAAAGGGTGTCACCACAAAAGCCTCTCCAATATCTCACCTGGGAGAGCAGAGTATTTACATTTAAATAATCATTAACATGGCAGCAAATGTACAGAGACAGAGGACAAAATACTTCCCAGGTAGCCTCCTTCAAAGGCTTAACTGCTCAACTCCTCTGTTGCATGGCCATGGCTTCAATGATTAGCATCTCTTTGTGAAACGAAATATCTTATCAATTGGGGTCAAAGATGCATCAAGCGGGGCACAGGAATGTGTAATAGCTTTCATCCTCTTGGGCTCAGAGGATGTGGAAGGGGTTGTTAGACCAATGGCTTAATCGCCCCACTCACAACCAGTTTTCAAAACTGTCATGCCACCCTCCCCAAAAATATGTTGCGGCTGGCTCCACCGCTGGTGATGTCTACGCTGCTTGTAGTTCGGAGAAGAGATGGGGATTGTGTGGTATCCTGCATGCTCTGATGGTTGTGCTGTGAGCTGTCCCTGGAATGTGTGAGGTAATGTGGCATGCGAGGGATCTTTGCGTTCTGGGTTTGGCGGTTGGGAAGGGACTTCAGGATGGGAGCTGAGACATGGAAGTATGTTAGCGCCTGCTCTCCTGTTAACTCCTACCTGTGACCTGTAACTAATAAAGTACATTCCTTTTGTACATACATTGTCCGTGCTTGGTTCCTGCGTCATGGCTGTCCTTCCTGTAGTGGTCCCAGTTACTATAGATTGCATTGTACACACATGTTCGCTGTCTTTTGCCCTGCACCTTTGGACTCCACTGTGCAAATGAGGAAAATTTGGCGGTGAGTATAGTAAAATATTCTTCATCCTAATTTAAACTAAGAAACAAAAAAAAGGGTGGTATTTGTAGAAAGCTGTAATTTGCAGTTAGGTCACTGGAGCGGCATGAAGCACTATTAGTGAGTGCACTGCTTTCTGAGAAAAAGAAAGCAATGCTGAAATGTGCAGGCTATGAGAAAACGTCAAGCTCTACCAGCTCTTATAGCCTGAAAATTGACCAATGGGAAAGTGTTATTCACCCGTCCAGAGTTCTAAAGTGGAAAACAGCACCCGGATTAGAATAATCAAAGGTGTCTCTGGAGTGAATCTAATGTGTAAGTGAATCTATGTGTTTTTATTTGTTTAAGATGATTGTTACTGAATATCTTAAAAAATGAAAAGACAATTCAAAGTAATAGGCATGACTTATTTTAAAGGATAAGGCTGAATGTATTGCTTAGTAGCAATAAGCACCTTTGCCCTTCAATGGGATAACATCGGGTTTTGGCAAATACATCAATACATCAATTTTGACTCATGGAATTTTGGCTTGGATAAGAAAGAATGGATCTTTGATTGTGGTCAGTCTGTATCTGAAGTCTAGGCAAAGAGACATGCAGCGATACTGTAATACCATCTGACTGTTGGCATCATATTACATATATGACGTCTCAAGATATGATAATTATAAGCATACATTGCTGAAAGAATATCTTACTGAAGACACTCCTTATACTGGGTTGGCATTAGGGGTGCAGTGCAATGGCTTTTCCTGGGGCACATGATGTAATGCACTGTGGAGTTGGTAGGTCTTCTTGCTGTTTTGGAAAGCTGGTTGATGATGGCTGGTGAGCATGTTTTACAACTGTCCACCTTCAAAGGTCACCTGTGACAGGCTGGAGATCTGGATGATGGGTGCCACTGTTTGCTTAGTTCCTCAAAACAAGTTCGAGCCATTATAAGTCTGAAATAGTGACATTTCCATAAGTGTAATATTTAATGTGGTTTGAGAACGATTTGGTACAGGATGTGGTATCACCTATTAAGAGGCTCATGCCAGAACCGGCAAAAGAGAAAATATTGAAAGGCTGGTTCTATAACAAGGTAATTCTAGAAAGTATCATGGAGTCTGGGCTGCCATTTTTAAAATTTACCAAGATTGGCTGAGCCTTATAGTGCATGCATCGACCCAGGGGATGCAATAGCAAGTGAGATCATTGGGAGTGGCTTCATAGACACATGCCTCTTGAGGTACATTTTCTGAAAAAAATATCCTTCTTTACAACAAAACAAAAATATTATAAATGGAAGGTTTCAAATATAAAATAACCATTGGCATTGCTCTGTGTATTGGGATTGTTTTAAATAAATAATGTATAGTCCAAGTCATTTAATTTCCAGTACACAAGTGCAATCAGCCCCAATTAGAGATTTTAGTTTGCTGGCATGTGAAGAAAAATGCATTGGGAAAATGAAAATCAATATTTGCCCACATAATAAACATTAAATGAAATTGCATGAGAATATGCATATATAATTCAAATTGCAAATATGATGCTTATTTTTTTATATTGGCATCCAAAGAAAGTTTATTTCTGCCGTTTCCTAAAATGTTTTGAAGAAAGGCCCTTGCTATGTTTCCTTCATTGGTGAACAGGCCACCACTGCTTTCTGTCTCAGCTGTTATAATGGCCAAAGTATGGTGAGAAAACCATTACGTTTCCAACATTTAGTTTACATGCTTAATAAATAGCCATCTGTGTTTTGTTTCAACAAACATATGGTCAGCATTTGTGAAGAAAAAGCACAAATAAAAAGTAATGGAGCTGTGGTGCTAGCAAAATTATACGAATCGGCTCAGTGCATTCTAAAGTGAATGATTATAAAAATGATTATACATGGCTGTCAAATAGTTGATGTCGAAGCCAAAGGTTAGGAATTTAGAGAACAAGAACATGGACCATTTAGCTTTTCCTCTGAAATAGTTATGAATAGGTAGATAAAAGGTTTTGCAAGCAGATGACCTTAGTCCTCACATCTGTTTAAAAGACTATTATTAGCTAGATTTTGAATGGAAGGGAAAAAAACATGAATCAGGTTTTCAGCTATTTTAAGCTGAAAACACATGTAAGTCATCCTTTAAATTAGAGTATTAATACCTTTTCCCATAGTTTTTGTCTGATGATCTATGATCTTCAAGCATCCACATGTCATGTCAGACTTTCAAAGGAAATGCTATGATGTTGCAGTTGTAAATGCACCGAAAACCTACGATCCACAGTTACATTTAATCAAAAAAACTATCATAAATCCATCTTATGAAATGATTAATCATATGTTCTCAAACCACATGAAATGCACAAGCAGAGAATGTTGTGTTCTATCCTTAAAATTAATATTCCAAGACCAGAAAGCAATCAGTATTGACAAAACCATTTCCTTGTAACATACAGGCTCCAGAGACACAAATCAAATTTCAGAATGAAATAGATATTTAAGCATAAAGATCAGTTCATGATGTCATTTTAAGGGTTCTTCTCCAATTGCAGGAGAGACATTAAATGAGAACTCCCTCAAGAGACCAACTCGCAAACCTAGAGATTTGCGAGGTGGGCTTTATTGATATTTATTAGAGACATAAGAAAAATAACAGCTGTAGTCCAATGGGATATTATTACATCAGACTACCTGTGATGTAGAAGATGTGCTGGTTATTAAAAGTCAAAACTATGTGGCAAAGGGGTGAGAATATTTATTCTTGCAAGCATAGAATTGGATCATTCAGTAAAGAAAAGGCATGCCGAATTGCAGACATGGAGCAGAGACTGGGAAGTGAAGCATATTTCAGGTTCCAGTTGACGAGTTTCACTGTGCCTATCAAGAAAAGAGGGCTCCTGGTTATGGACCTGTTCTACCCAGGTGCGTGAATACTTATAAATGACAAGTGAACAGGGTAACTGAACCCAAAGCATAAACTTCTATTAGTTTTCACACACTCAACTTGATTGTTTTACTTTTTCAAGAGATTTAATATAAAATATAAATGAAAACATATTTGCAGGACACTTATCAATTCACAAAAAGTATCTACAAATGATACATTGGTGTTCACGCAAGACAAATACCTTGGATCACAATACAAGACATATGCATAACCTTCAATCCGTGAAGGAAAACATAGGAACAAATGTACAGATTCTGTGGCGTATGGTTAATTACACAACTTTGAACAGTGTATGAATTAGACACTGTTGTTTTTCAGTTTCACTGTGCTCCATCCATGATCAAGGGGAACGCATTGGCCAGAAACTCCATCAGCGGACACTGACTCCTGTCCAAATTTCTACCCAACGACTAAGAAATATAAGTGAACCAATGGTTCTATAATCTATTTAAATGGTAAATTCATTAGAAACGGAGTCTTGTGCTATGGCTATTTGTCTCTTCAAATAAAATGAATAAACACATGTCCCTGTTCTCTGCAGATGCATGGGTCTGTCTAAATCTTTGGTATTATGTCAGTCTGTTGATGTCATAGGTTGGCAAAGGAATTAAGATACCCTATCTCCTCTAACAACATTAGGCAAAATAATGTTGCAATTTAGATTCAAATTAATAGAAACAAAATAGTGTATTAAAAACAGTTTATTGCACCCAGAATTTGGAGTGGGATTATTATTGGTAGAATTCCTGAACTGGCGATGTCTCGTTCATCTAAGGACCTGAATCAAAGAGCCATGTAAAGCTTGTTTAGGGGAATTGTTAAATTGCCCTGCAAGGAGTTGTGACCCAATAAACTATAAATATTTCTACACAAAATGAGGGCATGTGGCTTTTACCTATCACTATTGTCAGCACATAACTACATTATCTATCACGCATTAAACCCAGGATCACACATATTTGTGTCTTTGTGTGTGTTTGTGCTGAATCAGACGGTTCCAGATGAACAGTCTAACAAAGTATACAAGCTGTTTTTGTAATAACACCTAGAGGACATTGAAGGTTATTGAATTAACATTGATAGTTCATACTTACAATTCCGGGCATACAGATTTTCAATTTGGCGTTGGGTGTTGATGAAACCTGTTTGTTTTAAAGATGTCTCAAGAAGAATCAAGTAGCACAAACATGCCTCAGGATCATGCCCTATCCAGATTTGTTCTTCTTGAACAGTGGGCGACTCAGTAGTTGAACTCATGCAAAGGCAAATGGAAGGATAGGGTGGAGACAGATGGACCAGACATTTGGGAAGATCAGGACCTATTAGATCTCTCATTACAGAGACTATGGGCCTCATTCCGAGATTGGAGGCAGCCATGGTGCTATTTGCACCATGGCTGCCTCCAATACCAGGTCCGGCACCGGTCTTGTTCAATGGGGACTTACCGGTGCAGTCCGACCCTGGCGGGACCGGTAAGTCCCCATTGAACAAACCATTCCCCATTCCCATTTGAGCCCCCAAAGGTCTCAATGGGAATGGGGAAGGCGCTAATAACAGGCTCGTGAATGGCAAGCCTGTTATTAGCGCCCTGGTCCCTTAGCGGGACCCGTAAGGGACGTGTGGTCAGACCACACGTTCCTTACAGTTCCCTCCAAGGGACCTCGGAATCGGGCAGTAGGGGATTACCGGCACCGGTCTCCTTACCGGTGCCGGTATCCCTTACCGCCCGACTCTTAATGACCCCCGATAAGTGACTACAAAAAAGAAATCTGAAAGTCGTAGGCTGGTAGCCTTTCCACTCACCTCTTTCTCACATCAATGCTGATAGAATGCAGACTAGCAGAATAGGAGACTGACATTAGTGGTTATGAGGAATCTGTCCAAATGATGCCAGCAAAATAAAATTATATTCAACAAAGCAGTGATCAGAGAGCAGAATCAAGATATCAAACAGGGTTCAATGCAACGATAACAGGGCCTCCTCGAGACAATGCAAGATGAATTTAAAGCATAAAAGATGGCAAAACAAATTCTAGACAAAGAATGTGTAAGTCTCAAGGGCACTCATAATGTATTCACAGATACAGCACACACCACACAGCACACTAAATGATCATACTGCTACGCTAATGGTTTGCTACATAAAATGCAAGTGACAGACAGTCAAGAAACAGCTGTGAATGTAATTGTTAAAGACGAAGATTTTCAGGCTGAGTTTAATCAACTGCAGTATCTTTTAAATTTAGTCAAGCACCAAAAACCCAAACAGCCAAGGAAAGAGATGTAATTATCTAGGAAAAACATCAACCTTTGTGCAATTGGCACAAGCAAAGGCACAAGGAGAGCAAAACAGTGCACACAGAGAACTTGAAGAAATAAAACATTGATTGCCCTCGTGGATACAGTTCAACACACTGAGCAGAAGTAACTAAATTTGAAAATAAAAATCAAAAGATAGCAAATGAATGACATGCTTGCAAGCACGGAAAAGAATCCCCAGAGAGGGAACTACACAACAAAATAGCTTCACTGGCCTCTATAAGCAAAGTATTGAATCTACTAAGCCAGTCTTATTAAATCAAAGGATTTAATTAGGTAGGCAGGCTGGATAAATAATACATAACAGCTAACCAATAGTAGAAACAGAATTAGCATATTTTCGGATGGATTGGCATTGCGGTCCATGCCTGCTGCCCTTCCGTTCAGCTTGCTGTAACAATTTATAGGCCGATTCATGGAATTAATGTGCGCTGAAATTTTTGGCGCAACAAGCGTGCAAAAGCGTGTGAATCGCAGTGCCAGAGCAAAAATCGCAGCGAAACCCGCGCACAGCGATTCATGGAAGTCCGTGCGCGTGTATCCCAGAATCCCAGGATGTGCGCCAAAATTCTGCATGGTGCACGCTGGCGCACACGTCTCTGAACAGCGTGCGCTATGCGCACAGCGAAATCGCACATAGTGCGGCGCACACAACAAAAGTAGGAGGAACAGGGGGCGTGACACGCAGAATGGGGAACAACACGTGAAAATGTGGGCGTCACGGGGGAAGTACAGGAGGCAAATGCGCGGAACACCCACGTTCAAAACACGTATTCATGGATTCGAACGGAGCTAACGCGTGCGCCAAAAAAGACAAGCTAATCTGGAAACACATACGCCAGCAGGAAGCAGGCGTACGTGGACCCGCGCAGCATAAAAGTGCGCTCAAACAACAAACAAGCTCAGACGCCAGGATGAATATACTGTTCCAAGCAGCAGTGATCGTGGGATACCGCAGGAGGAGGAGGAAGATAGTCAGGCCCAGAATTTTCACACCCAGAACCAGCCTTTTTGGGATGCCTGATGACCAGGTGTATGGGAGGTACAGGTTTCCACCTCACGTAATACTCAACCTGGTAAGTGAGTGGGAGGATGACCTCACATCACCCACCCTGTGCTCCCAAGCACTCAGCCCCCTGGAGAAGGTGCTCAATGTACTGCACTTCTTGGCCACTGGATCATTTCAGCGGACAAGTGCTATAGTGGGGGGGGTGTCACAGGCCACACAGTCACGCTGCCTACACCAGGTCTTGGCCATCATGACTGCACGCCCATCAGTCCGCAGGCACATATACCTGCCCAGAACACCTGCAGAAAGGCAGGCTGCCGTCCAGGATTTCTACAGGGTGGCACAATTCCCCAAAGTCCTAGGTGTCATTGATTGCACCCATGTGGCTCTACGTCCCCCCAGGGCATCAGAGCACATCTATAGAAACCGCAAGCACTGGCATTCCATCAACGTGCAGGTAGTATGTGATGCCAAGGGAATAATCACCTCAGTATATGCCAACTATCCAGGGTCCACCCACGACAGTTTTATTTACAGAATGTCAACCCTAAACCGGGACCTAGAAGCTGGGCGGCATGGCGATACATGGCTGCTCGGTGAGTATAAATGCCACAGCACATGCATGCATGTCAGATACTGAGTAATGTCACAACCTCACTAATGATACCCATCACCACCTCCCCAGGGGACAGTGCCTACCCTCTGAGCACCCATATGATGACGCCAATTCGGAACCCCACCACGCCACCCGAGGTAAGATACAACACAGCCCACATTGCAACCCGGGGCATAGTGGAGCGCACATTCGGAGTGCTCAAGTCACGCTTTCGCTCCCTTGACCGTTCTAGCGGGCAGCTGTTACATGCTCCCCCAGTAGTGTGCAGGATCATAGTGGCAGCATGTGTCCTGCACAACGTTGCAACACGTCGGGGCCTGCCTGTGGAGATGGTGGTGCCCCCACATCCCCAACCACATGCACGCCCGCTGCGCATGGGAGGGAAAGAGCACGAGTGAGGCATCCCGTATGCAGCTGGTGGCTAATTACTTCACCTAAAATCACACCCCTGTGGAGTGCACACAGCCCTGGCACATACCAGCTGACAATCAATGATGATGACATAAGGGACAGTCAACTGTCACAACCATACCAGCCTGAGATTGGTCACGTGGAAGTGTTACATTGTGTGCATCCCTACCTACACAAACACCACCAATGCTGTGTCATCAAAATACACACTTCTATGCTGCTAAATTCATTACCCCCTTGCAAAATACAACATGACAACAGTGCCATGTCACCCAACCCCTCCCCAGCACCGCCACCCAACATACCATGGCATGTCATGCTATGTGAGAGCAAACAAAGCAATCCCCAAAACCTGACACAAGTGTCACAAAGTACAGTGTCCCTAATGGAAACTGGCCACACCCAATATGCTCCCAGGAATGTAGAACTAACAACACACATGACCAAATACTTACCAACAAAACAATGCAACTACACAACCTCAAACATAGCAAAAACATGACAGTACTAAGTTAAAGTAGTGGTAGTCTTACAACCTGATTATGCCAGCACATCGACCCCTTCCAACTGTACAGTGTTGCTGCCACGCAAATGTGTAAGTGCACTGCTTACAACATGAACTCCATCTCCAAATTAGACAGCCTTGTGAAGACATGAGGAATAAACCTGCAAATTAGGAGGAAGAGATGGATGCACAAGCACATATCAATACACCATGCAGTGTACAATACAACAACAATATCCACTAGGAATGTATACACAGTATTGACTACAGACTGCCCACACAGCTCATGGGAGTCCAACGTCACTGTGTAATTCACTGTCACTTGGGCACACCCTTTGCAAGCCCATGGAAACAGGAAGCAGGAGGGGTGTGTGTCTCACGAACCCAAGCATCTAACACAAACTCAGGACATGCCTGCATGTGCCCAGCCGGGATACAGTGGATGCCCACGGGAGCCACACAAGGCAACACACTGTAAAAAAAAATCCAAAATCCAAAATCAAAAATCCAAAATCAAAAATCCAAAATCAAAAATCCAAAATCAAAAATCAAAAATCAAAAATCAAAAATGGCCATGTGGGGGCCGGGGAGGGGGCACCCAGGAGGTCCGAGGACAGGGTGCACACCAACAGCCACCTGTGTGGATGTTGGGAAAAAAAAAACACCTCCATGGGCTCATGATCTGCACGGCTATGCCAATGTGGGAGAACTGCTGCTGTCGCTCTCATCACCCTCTGCTGCTGCCACAGGAGGTGGTGGTGCTATGGGAGGCAGCCCACGCAAAGCCCTGGTATGGTCCTCCATGGCAGCAAGCATGCGGGTGTGGAAGGTCTCGTTCTGGAGGATTATAGTGCGGAAATCCCCATGCAGCACCTGACGTGATGTCCGGATCTCCTCCCGAGTTGCCTGCATCTCAGCTGAGAGTGAACGTGTGAGCCACTCCAGCTGCTGTTCTGTCCTCAAGTTAGTGGAAGCCTCAAGGTCAACAAGAGTCTCCCTGAGGTGTTGGAGTTCTACCCTCAGGGCTTCCCTGTGGCCCTGGCATTCTATTGATATCGATTGGTGTAGAGTCTCCAGTGCCGCCCGTCGGTCCCTGTTGGACGCCAACATGTCTTCCCTGTGTGATTGGCAAATGGAGTCTGTTGTCTGCTGTAGTTGCCCCATCTGCCTTTCAGGGGGGACAATGGAAGTGGCCACCCTCTCCATTGCTTGAGCCATCATCTCAACTGATGCTGCCTGTTGGGTTGCCATACTGTACATGGATTGTTCCCATAAGGTATTACCTGGTGGTGTACGGCCATCGCGTCGGCGGGCACCACACCTGTTTGGGGCAAGGCGATCTGCGCCTTGCTGTGCTGGCACTGCCTGAGGCTGCAGGACTGCATTCCCCCTCTGATCTGCTGGCCCAGGAACAGGATCAGATGTTGTGGAGTGTGACCCTGCATCCGTAACCGCCAAAGGCGGACTTACCAACACTGACATCCCCATAGAGGGTTCTACCCCTGGTGCAGGTGGGTTGGACAGAACAGAATCCCTGCCAGAAACACTTACCTGCGACGGCACATAGGTCTCATCATCCGAATCAGTGCATGAATAGAGGTCTGGGGAGGTGCACCCAGAGACACCCCTGGACAGAATGGTCTGCAGCAAGATTGGGTTCTCACCCACCACCACACCACGTCCCCCACTGGTGCCCGGTCGTGCCTGAGATTCCTCCTGGGTCTGCACCATCTCCTCAACCTCAGCAGCATCAAGTGTGTCATCCCCTGCAAAAACATGAAAGACAAAAAATGAAAACAGGCATTAGCACCATAGCAAACAAATAGGCCTGATAAGCTACAGAACCAGTACATGATTTAAACATGTCCCACATGACTATAACCCTCCCATGCATGCACTGTCACTGAGTTGGAAGGGGAGGCAAAAGGCAGACACTGATGACACCAAGATGGAAGAGCAACACATTTGCTGCATGCTGGGTAGCACTGCCATCACACATTGGCCTGTGAGTGGCATGTCCAATACACATACATGACACATAGCCATGGTACATTCCCCAAGTACATCCATATGTCAGTAAATAAGTACTGTCAGCCATCCATGTGAGATGGACATGATGAGATGAAAAATGCTACATAGTGTGACAAAATACGCATGTGCCACACACTGCAACACATCCAGTGTACAAAAATACAGTGATTGCAGGCCGATGTACACATCAATGGTTGTGCACTTCAACATGACAGGAAACAACTATCATGTTCCACATTCAAACAGGCCCCAAAAATGTATGTGATCAGGCCAATACTCAATCAGTCTGAATGGTCAAATCATTCACCTAACAAGGTAACACATGTGGGCCAATGTGGGGTTCATCAATGACAGAAGCATGTCCCAAATGTGACAATAGGGCTGAGGAATGCGTAGCAAAAGTGGGAGAATTCAAACAATCAGCCTGAACGAACACTGAAAAATACAAACAATGTTGTTGCAAGATGCCACTTCAAGGGCAACTGCCGTAATGTTGCGCTAAATTACTACTGTGGGCAGAAGGGATACTGTCACACCCAAATCCAAGGCCGCTGAATGTTTTGGATGAAGCACATGGGTGACCCATACCACTCAGGCACACACACCCTCACCTGGCACTTAATCAAAACCCGTCACCCAAACAACATACACATGCATTACACACACATGCATGGGCACTCACCGGACAATGCATCATAATCAGGTAGTTCTCCCACAACTTGGATCTGTTCCTCTGTGACGAAGGTCCCAGCAACAGACTCATGTTCAGTGAGTTCGTTGTCCTCTTGTGGAGACCCACCGCCAGTCACCAGAGTAGCGGCATGATTTGAGGCCAGCTTGTTCTTTGCTCTGTGTTTCAGGTCATTCCACCGCTTGTAGCAATCATCAGCTGTGCGCCTCACAAATACAAGGGCACTTATGCGGTCGGTGATGGTCTGCCAGTATGCCCTACGTTGACCAGGTGTGGTCTTGCACCCTACAGTCACCAACATTTCGCGGCTATGTGCCGACACATAGGACACAAGTGCATCAAGTTCCGCGTCATTAAAGCAAGGCTTCCTTGACGTGCGGAGTGTGTAGCCATGTCTGGGGTCTCAACCTGTCGTGCCAGAGCACTCTTCTTCCTCTTCTTTAAAGGTGGAGCGGAGCCAGAGTGGCTTACGCCGCTCTGGTCAGTAGGGGCAGAATCACCGGTGGACTGGGTAGTAGGAGTGTGGGAATGCACAATGACCATAGGTCTTGATGCAGGCATTGCTTGTAGGGTAATGTAGGCAGGGGGAACGTCAGTTTGATTGATCTGGACTGACACTGTCCTGGCTGGGAGAGTCAGAGCTGGGGCGGATGGAGCTTCAGCTGCCCCTGCAGCCTCCCCACCCTTTATACTTGGGGCAGCAGATGACATAGCTGCCCCAGATCCACGTGGCTTGGTGACAACAACTTGTACCGCCACACTTGGCCTAGACGTGCTGACCTGGAAGTCAGCCTGGGAATCATCCTGTGCCAGGTCAGGTGCCACAATGGTCTGGTCTAACAGGGGCTGAGCTGGGATGGTGTCAGCCACGTTTCCCTCAACCATGGGGGGTGCATGGGTGTCCCTGATTGTTCCTCCACACATGGGGGCATAGGGGCACCCTGCAAATCCCGGACACGTCCCCTACCGCGCCCACCACGCCCACCTTTTGAAGGTCGGCCACCTTTGCCTCCCTTACCGCTTGGTCGCCTCCCAACCATGGCACTGATGTTGTTGTGCGTATTGGGAGTTGCAGTAAACTATTGTCCTGGGCAATTGGGGGTCAAATGGGTAGGATACTAGATGGAATTCGTACCCTAGTGCTCTAACAAGGCTGTCTGTGACCCCTGGGGGAAGATGACGGGTCACGCAACGCACAGGCAGCCCAAAATCAAGAATTAACGTGCACGCAACCCCTCGTAGACCACGTGCGTGAAAAAATGAACCCGCACTACGCTGTGGCACCCAGAAACACAAAAATAAGCATACGCGTAAGACACGCAGCCTACAATGACCTCTGAAGGGGAACGCGACACACGGGGCAAGCACAGTTGCTAAGTACGTGCGGAACTCACCGTCTGCCTGGAAAAAGAACCTGAAAAATACGCGCGTATGCTCGTTGGCAACACCCCCGCCAAAAGAAGAATTGTACGCTGTCTGAGGAGACAGGACAAAAGGAGAAGTGAACTCTGTTTGAGGAAACAGGCCCAACAAAAAATCAGAAAAGAGCTGTGAGAGGTAACAGGGAGTACGAACTACAAAAGCTGTGAAGTAATCGCATGTGAACCGACAAGAAGTATAGATTTCACCCACTTGCTCTCCACGAAAAGCACGTACAAGGAAATGGCGTCCTACACGTAGCTTTTAAACCGGCCCACACATACACGTCAGATACACGTGTACGCGGGCCCTTTCCTCCAATTACACGCGATGACACTCAGACGTGCAGTTTTTCCATGTGTGCTCTGTCATCACGTGCTATGAGGGAAACGGCCGTGTGCGTAATGTAACTTACGCGCTTACGCACTAAGGGCCTTTGGTCCAATGAAATCACATGCGTGTGCTGACGCGCTTACGCGCTAAGGCCCTTTCCTCGAATTACATGCTGACATGCAATTTTTTCACGTGCCAAATCACTCCATATCAAGCTGCCATGCGAAAACACACGGAAGACCACGCTCCTGCCCAGAAGGCCGAATTACTGCCCCCCAGAGCCCCGAGCACGCTCCCACCTGACATCTGCTGCTGCCTGACTTCCTGCTGCCCACGTGCCCTGCCATTTGCTGCCTGCACGTCAGCCAGGGGTGTAGTTGCTGTGACCACCCCTGCTGGAACCGAAGACTCTTGACTGGGATTCCATCGTTCCACAGCCCAGCCCCAGGACCCAGTAGCCCACCCACTCTTGCATCTGGGGTTGCCATGTCGAGCACAACACCATCTGACAGCACTGGCAACTCCCAGCCAGAGAGGCAGAGGGCCACCAGCTTCACTGCCACCAAAGGTGGTGTCCTGGTGGACCAAGTCCTGGGGCACTATGATGCCCTCTTTGGAAGTTTGCGCGCCGACAATGAAGGACGGACCAGGATCTGGATGGACATCGTGACTGCCATCAACGCGGAGGGGGTGGCAGTCCACGACTTACATCATGTCAAGAAGCGCTGGGAGGACTTCAGCTCCAGGACCCTAAACAAGGCCCGGCGCCTCGCTTAGGCAGCGGATGCCAAGGGAGACGCCGGGGCCAGCTGTCGAACCATCAAATGAGGGTCCTGGAACACATATGCCCATGGCTCTACGTCCGGATCCTTGAGAGGCAGACCCGTCTGGAGTCGAGCGGTAAATGCACATGCATGTTGATAGTACACTGTGCGTGTCGTGGTGTGCCAGTAGTGTGCAGGTTGCACATGTGTTTATGTAGGGCCATGTAGGGATGTGTATGAACATGGGCGTGAGGCTGCCACATGTGAGTCCTCTCAGTTGTGAGAAACATTGATGGTGTATGTGTTGGTAAGCATGCTGGGCAAATGGAGGTGTGGGAGCACACATTTTGAATTTCTGTGTATGTACATTGGCATGGTTGTGGCATGGATGGTGGTTCATAATGCATGTATCTGCGCTGTGTACATGTGCATGTATGTGTATCTGACAAGTGTGCAACTGTGATGCAACATGGATGCACGTGACACTGATATGTAGAAGGATGAATGGCAGATGTGACATGTATGGCGATCTCATCACTGCAACAGTTGGAGGAGATGTAGACATGCATGTAAGTGTGGTGGCGTGTGTGCATGTGTAGTGCACTCCTTGTGTTTCATGTGATGTCAGGCTCACCTTTGGCTGTTCATGCTGTTGTATGTGTATGGATGGTGCTGCCTGGTGCAATATTGCTGTTGAAATGTTCATGTGTGTGAGTTAAAATGACATGGGTGTCGTGGAGTGTGATGCCGGGTCTGTAGTTAAACAATGCCAGTCATGTGCAACTGTCATGTGTGTATCAGATGCCTGTGTTTTATTTCTCCCTGTCTGCAGCGTCAACTGAAGAAGAGGGCGGAGAGGGTGCTGTGGAGCACAGCGGCAGGGATCATCCCGCCAGCCGGAGACGCAAGGCTCGGCTCCCCTCCCAGGTTGTCATCTTGTCGGGGAGTGAGGAGTCCGGTCCTGTGTCCCAGGCCGCAGCTGCTGAGGGAAGGTCCAAGAGGCAGAGGTCGGAGTTGGACTCCTTGGCAGCAGAAGGGCAGCTGAGACCCCACAGGGTCCGACGGAGGAAGATGGCACAGAGTCATCCAGGTTGGTGGGGGGTTTGGTGGAGGAGGAGGCCGTGCAAGGGACAGACACAGGGTTTGGAGGTGGGGATTCCACTGGTGCTAGTGGTGCAGTGCAGGGGCAGGGACAGGAGGCAGCACAGGCCACCGCGGAGGTGCCTGTGTGTAATCCTGTCCCCGATCCTGTGACTGCATCATCCCGCACCAGCAGGGATACCTACGTCCAGACCCGTTTTCAGGGAGTGGATCCGCTTACAACAACTGGCCTTCCTCTCCCTGCGGACGTGGCTATCCGGGACCGGGTTGAGCCTGTCCTGGGTGGGGTGGCGTTGCGTCAACGGGCCATGCGAGGTGACCTGCAGTCTTTTCATGAGGAGACTGCACATCATCTCGAATGGCTCGTTGACCGCGTTGCCCTACTGGGACAGCTCACCAGGGCCGGATTCCTCCATTTGCTGGACCTTGTTCCGACCCCCTCCTCAACTGAACCCCCTATGCGCCAGTCATACTCCATGCCATCTTCCCACCCATGTATCACCTGGGTACCCGGTGGAGCTGCCTCTGACCCTGCGGCCATGCTGGTGGAGGACACATCCCTGCCACAGTCGGGAGTCGGACGTCCAGCAGGGGTGGCCACATCAACAACTGCATCCCAGCCGGAGGAGGATGTGCAGGCAGCAAGAGCCAGGGCACAGGCAAAGGCACAGCAGCAGCAGCAACAAGGTGGGAGCCACGATGGCTCGGGGCTTTTGTCATCGGAGAGGCAGGCATCGGCCAGAGGGCAGGAGGACCCAGGACTGGAAGTGTCTTCCATGTGGCAGTGGTTAGGCCATGCTATAGATGCGGAGCTGCTGCGGGCAAAAGAGGCACAGCTCACGATGGTCAGGGCGGAGAACTCCATGCGGAGGGCCCTGAGGCGGGCCGAGTGCCTCGAGGCAATTCGCAGGGAGTTGGAGGAGAACATGTCGCCGTCCCTGCGAACCCTCGGGGCCATGGAAGAGGACCGCCCCAGGACATTGAGCAGGAGTTTGATGATGCCCTGGCCCGGGACATCCAAAAGTGAGCCGTCGGACTAGCCCGCTGCCATTGTAAATAGTTTTTTAGAGTTAGGTTTCCTTTTCGTTTTTCTTTTATTTGTGGTCAATGGACAATGCCACACACATTTGTATATAGTTATATTTTTAGGAAGTTCCTTAGGTAGGTTTCATTTGTTTAGTTGGGCTCATGGACCCTTTACATCGTTGGACAATGGATTGATTTATTTTTGGAAGTTTTGCACATGGATTAATGGATTTTTATTTTGGACAATGGATTATATATAGTTACATCCTGGATTCATTTGGATTTTATTTTTCATTATGGACATGGAGTAATGTTTTTTTTTACAGGAGAATGTATTGTAAATAGTTGGACTATGGATGGATTTCGCATTTTTAATTATCATTATGAACATGAAACAATGGATATCTTTTTTTTACCTTTTTTTGGGTTTGTGTTGGTGGAGGGAGAGTTTGGACTGTTTTTCTTTCAAATTTTTTTGCATTGCTTATCATTTTCATTCACTCATTTTTTCACATGCTTTTCATTTCATGTTTGATATTTTGGTATGCTTTCATTTCATTTATTTATTTATGTACATAATACATTTTCATATTTTAGTTCCATGTGTGGGATTTGCTCATTGGGTTGATGCATGTGAAATGTGGGTTTACACAAGCAATGCCAACCAGTGTATGTGTGTGATGGACGTGTGTTGATGTACATAGTTGAGTTTTGGTTTGTGTCTTGATATAGGCATGTCAGTGTGGGGTGGATTGGGAAATCATTGCGTCTCAAGAATGGGGTGGCGTGATGTGGTATTTTTTGGTGTAGAAGTGGGCCATGACTGTGCATCTTTATTTCGTGTAGAGGGGGACATGAGTGAGACATGAGTGGGGGCCTGCTGGCAGGTGCCCCTGACTGCTGAGGGGTGGGGGTGCAAAGGGACATGAGTGGGTGATCAGTAGTGCAAGCTGACATGTGGCTTGGCTGGGGGACATGCCCATGGTAGATGGGCTGCCTGCGGGACATGACCAGGGTGCAGGGTAGTCCCCTGTGGTGTGGGCTGCCTGCAGGGGCCGTGGGGGGTGGAGAGGGAACACCTGGGAGGACCCACACTGCCAATTCACGTGTAGGACTCCCCGCCCACCCTCGAAATTCAGTACACCACTCTGACAGCAAAATCGCGTGTGAAACTTCCCGCGCACCCCAGGGATACACGTACCCCACTCACACAGGGCCAATATTCCTTGGGTTCGCGTGAAGTTTTACACGCGAAAGGGCCCTGTGCGAGTGGGGTAAGTGTATTCCTGGGGTTCGTGTGAAGTTTTACACGCGAAAGGGCCCTGTGCGAGTGGGGTACGTGTATTCCTGGGGTTCGCGTGAAGTTTTACACACAAAAGGGCAACGCCCATGCGCGATACGTCGCAGACGCGCTTACGCGCTAAGGGCCCTTGGTCCAATGAAATCGCGTATGTGTGCTGATGCGCTTACGCGCTAAGGGTCTTTCCTCGAATTACACGCTGACGTGCAATTTTTTCACGTGCCAAGTCACTCCGTATCAAGCTGGCCATGCGTACACACACGGAAGACCACGCTCCTGCCCTGAAGGCCATTTTCCTGCCCCCCAGAGCCTCACTAATGATACCCATCACCACCTCCCCAGGGGACAGTGCCTACCCTCTGAGCACCCATATGATGACGCCAATTCGGAACCCCACCACGCCACCCGAGGTAAGATACAACACAGCCCACATTGCAACCCGGGGCATAGTGGAGCGCACATTCGGAGTGCTCAAGTCACGCTTTCGCTCCCTTGACCGTTCTAGCGGGCAGCTGTTACATGCTCCCCCAGTAGTGTGCAGGATCATAGTGGCAGCATGTGTCCTGCACAACGTTGCAACACGTCGGGGCCTGCCTGTGGAGATGGTGGTGCCCCCACATCCCCAACCACATGCACGCCCGCTGCGCATGGGAGGGAAAGAGCACGGATGAGGCATCCCGTATGCAGCTGGTGGCTAATTACTTCACCTAAAATCACACCCCTGTGGAGTGCACACAGCCCTGGCACATACCAGCTGACAATCAATGATGATGACATAAGGGACAGTCAACTGTCACAACCATACCAGCCTGAGATTGGTCACGTGGAAGTGTTACATTGTGTGCATCCCTACCTACACAAACACCACCAATGCTGTGTCATCAAAATACACACTTCTATGCTGCTAAATTCATTACCCCCTTGCAAAATACAACATGACAACAGTGCCATGTCACCCAACCCCTCCCCAGCACCGCCACCCAACATACCATGGCATGTCATGCTATGTGAGAGCAAACAAAGCAATCCCCAAAACCTGACACAAGTGTCACAAAGTACAGTGTCCCTAATGGAAACTGGCCACACCCAATATGCTCCCAGGAATGTAGAACTAACAACACACATGACCAAATACTTACCAACAAAACAATGCAACTACACAACCTCAAACATAGCAAAAACATGACAGTACTAAGTTAAAGTAGTGGTAGTCTTACAACCTGATTATGCCAGCACATCGACCCCTTCCAACTGTACAGTGTTGCTGCCACGCAAATGTGTAAGCACACTGCTTACAACATGAACTCCATCTCCAAATTAGACAGCCTTGTGAAGACATGAGGAATAAACCTGCAAATTAGGAGGAAGAGATGGATGCACAAGCACATATCAATACACCATGCAGTGTACAATACAACAACAATATCCACTAGGAATGTATACACAGTATTGACTACAGACTGCCCACACAGCTCATGGGAGTCCAACGTCACTGTGTAATTCACTGTCACTTGGGCACACCCTTTGCAAGCCCATGGAAACAGGAAGCAGGAGGGGTGTTTGTCTCACGAACCCAAGCATCTAACACAAACTCAGGACATGCCTGCATGTGCCCAGCCGGGATACAGTGGATGCCCACGGGAGCCACACAAGGCAACACACTGTAAAAAAAAATCCAAAATCCAAAATCAAAAATCCAAAATCAAAAATCAAAAATCAAAAATCAAAAATCAAAAATCAAAAATGGCCATGTGGGGGCCGGGGAGGGGGCACCCAGGAGGTCCGAGGACAGGGTGCACACCAACAGCCACCTGTGTGGATGTTGGGGAAAAAAAAAACACCTCCATGGGCTAATGGCCTGCACGGCTATGCCAATGTGGGAGAACTGCTGCTGTCGCTCTCATCACCCTCTGCTGCTGCCACAGGAGGTGGTGGTGCTATGGGAGGCAGCCCACGCAAAGCCCTGGTATGGTCCTCCATGGCAGCAAGCATGCGGGTGTGGAAGGTCTCGTTCTGGAGGATTATAGTGCGGAAATCCCCATGCAGCACCTGACGTGATGTCCGGATCTCCTCCCGAGTTGCCTGCATCTCAGCTGAGAGTGAACGTGTGAGCCACTCCAGCTGCTGTTCTGTCCTCAAGTTAGTGGAAGCCTCAAGGTCAACAAGAGTCTCCCTGAGGTGTTGGAGTTCTACCCTCAGGGCTTCCCTGTGGCCCTGGCATTCTATTGATATCGATTGGTGTAGAGTCTCCAGTGCCGCCCGTCGGTCCCTGTTGGACGCCAACATGTCTTCCCTGTGTGATTGGCAAATGGAGTCTGTTGTCTGCTGTAGTTGCCCCATCTGCCTTTCAGGGGGGACAATGGAAGTGGCCACCCTCTCCATTGCTTGAGCCATCATCTCAACTGATGCTGCCTGTTGGGTTGCCATACTGTACATGGATTGTTCCCATAAGGTATTACCTGGTGGTGTACGGCCATCGCGTCGGCGGGCACCACACCTGTTTGGGGCAAGGCGATCTGCGCCTTGCTGTGCTGGCACTGCCTGAGGCTGCAGGACTGCATTCCCCCTCTGATCTGCTGGCCCAGGAACAGGATCAGATGTTGTGGAGTGTGACCCTGCATCCGTAACCGCCAAAGGCGGACTTACCAACACTGACATCCCCATAGAGGGTTCTACCCCTGGTGCAGGTGGGTTGGACAGAACAGAATCCCTGCCAGAAACACTTACCTGCGACGGCACATAGGTCTCATCATCCGAATCAGTGCCTGAATAGAGGTCTGGGGAGGTGCACCCAGAGACACCCCTGGACAGAATGGTCTGCAGCAAGATTGGGTTCTCACCCACCACCACACCACGTCCCCCACTGGTGCCCGGTCGTGCCTGAGATTCCTCCTGGGTCTGCACCATCTCCTCAACCTCAGCAGCATCAAGTGTGTCATCCCCTGCAAAAACATGAAAGACAAAAAATGAAAACAGGCATTAGCACCATAGCAAACAAATAGGCCTGATAAGCTACAGAACCAGTACATGATTTAAACATGTCCCACATGACTATAACCCTCCCATGCATGCACTGTCACTGAGTTGGAAGGGGAGGCAAAAGGCAGACACTGATGACACCAAGATGGAAGAGCAACACATTTGCTGCATGCTGGGTAGCACTGCCATCACACATTGGCCTGTGAGTGGCATGTCCAATACACATACATGACACATAGCCATGGTACATTCCCCAAGTACATCCATATGTCAGTAAATAAGTACTGTCAGCCATCCATGTGAGATGGACATGATGAGATGAAAAATGCTACATAGTGTGACAAAATACGCATGTGCCACACACTGCAACACATCCAGTGTACAAAAATACAGTGATTGCAGGCCGATGTACACATCAATGGTTGTGCACTTCAACATGACAGGAAACAACTATCATGTTCCACATTCAAACAGGCCCCAAAAATGTATGTGATCAGGCCAATACTCAATCAGTCTGAATGGTCAAATCATTCACCTAACAAGGTAACATATGTGGGCCAATGTGGGGTTCATCAATGACAGAAGCATGTCCCAAATGTGACAATAGGGCTGAGGAATGCGTAGCAAAAGTGGGAGAATTCAAACAATCAGCCTGAACGAACACTGAAAAATACAAACAATGTTGTTGCAAGATGCCACTTCAAGGGCAACTGCCGTAATGTTGCGCTAAATTACTACTGTGGGCAGAAGGGATACTGTCACACCCAAATCCAAGGCCGCTGAATGTTTTGGATGAAGCACATGGGTGACCCATACCACTCAGGCACACACACCCTCACCTGGCACTTAATCAAAACCCGTCACCCAAACAACATACACATGCATTACACACACATGCATGGGCACTCACCGGACAATGCATCATAATCAGGTAGTTCTCCCACAACTTGGATCTGTTCCTCTGTGACGAAGGTCCCAGCAACAGACTCATGTTCAGTGAGTTCGTTGTCCTCTTGTGGAGACCCACCGCCAGTCACCAGAGTAGCGGCATGATTTGAGGCCAGCTTGTTCTTTGCTCTGTGTTTCAGGTCATTCCACCGCTTGTAGCAATCATCAGCTGTGCGCCTCACAAATACAAGGGCACTTATGCGGTCGGCGATGGTCTGCCAGTATGCCCTACGTTGACCAGGTGTGGTCTTGCACCCTACAGTCACCAACATTTCGCGGCTATGTGCCGACACATAGGACACAAGTGCATCAAGTTCTGCGTCATTAAAGCAAGGCTTCCTTGACGTGCGGAGTGTGTAGCCATGTCTGGGGTCTCAACCTGTCGTGCCAGAGCACTCTTCTTCCTCTTCTTTAAAGGTGGAGCGGAGCCAGAGTGGCTTACGCCGCTCTGGTCAGTAGGGGCAGAATCACCGGTGGACTGGGTAGTAGGAGTGTGGGAATGCACAATGACCATAGGTCTTGATGCAGGCATTGCTTGTAGGGTAATGTAGGCAGGGGGAACGTCAGTTTGATGGATCTGGACTGACACTGTCCTGGCTGGGAGAGTCAGAGCTGGGGCTGATGGAGCTTCAGCTGCCCCTGCAGCCTCCCCACCCTTTATACTTGGGGCAGCAGATGACATAGCTGCCCCAGATCCACGTGGCTTGGTGACAACAACTTGTACCGCCACACTTGGCCTAGACGTGCTGACCTGGAAGTCAGCCTGGGAATCATCCTGTGCCAGGTCAGGGGCCACAATGGTCTGGTCTAACAGGGGCTGAGCTGGGATGGTGTCAGCCACGTTTCCCTCAACTATGGGGGGTGCATGGGTGTCCCTGATTGTTCCTCCACACATGGGGGCATAGGGGCACCCTGCAAATCCCGGCCACGTCCCCTAACGCGCCCACCACGCCCACCTTTTGAAGGTCGGCCACCTTTGCCTCCCTTACCGCTTGGTCGCCTCCCAACCATGGCACTGATGTTGTTGTGCGTATTGGGAGTTGCAGTAAACTATTGTCCTGGGCAATTGGGGGTCAAATGGGTAGGATACTAGATGGAATTCGTACCCTAGTGCTCTAACAAGGCTGTCTGTGACCCCTGGGGGAAGATGACGGGTCACGCAACGCACAGGCAGCCCAAAATCAAGAATTAACGTGCACGCAACCCCTCGTAGACCACGTGCGTGAAAAAATGAACCCGCACTACGCTGTGGCACCCAGAAACACAAAAATAAGCATACGCGTAAGACACGCAGCCTACAATGACCTCTGAAGGGGAACGTGACACACGGGCAAGCACAGTTGCTAAGTACGTGCGGAACTCACCGTCTGCCTGGAAAAAGAACCTGAAAAATACGCGCGTATGCTCGTTGGCAACACCCCCGCCAAAAGAAGAATTGTACGCTGTCTGAGGAGACAGGACAAAAGGAGAAGTGAACTCTGTTTGAGGAAACAGGCCCAACAAAAAATCAGAAAAGAGCTGTGAGAGGTAACAGGGAGTACGAACTACAAAAGCTGTGAAGTAATCGCATGTGAACCGACAAGAAGTATAGATTTCACCCACTTGCTCTCAACGAAAAGCACGTACAAGGAAATGGCGTCCTACACGTAGCTTTTAAACCGGCCCACACATACACGTCAGATACACGTGTACGCGGGCCCTTTCCTCCAATTACACGCGATGACACTCAGACGTGCAGTTTTTCCATGTGTGCTCTGTCATCACGTGCTATGAGGGAAACGGCCGTGTGCGTAATGTAACTTACGCGCTTACGCACTAAGGGCCTTTGGTCCAATGAAATCACGTGCGTGTGCTGACGCGCTTACGCGCTAAGGCCCTTTCCTTGAATTACATGCTGACATGCAATTTTTTCACGTGCCAAATCACTCCGTATCAAGCTGCCATGCGAAAACACACGGAATACCACGCTCCTGCCCAGAAGGCCGAATTACTGCCCCCCAGAGCCCCGAGCACGCTCCCACCTGACATCTGCTGCTGCCTGACTTCCTGCTGCCCACGTGCCCTGCCATTTGCTGCCTGCACGTCAGCCAGGGGTGTAGTTGCTGTGACCACCCCTGCTGGAACCGAAGACTCTTGACTGGGATTCCATCGTTCCACAGCCCAGCCCCAGGACCCAGTAGCCCACCCACTCTTGCATCTGGGGTTGCCATGTCGAGCACAACACCATCTGACAGCACTGGCAACACCCAGCCAGAGAGGCAGAGGGCCACCAGCTTCACTGCCACCAAAGTTGGTGTCCTGGTGGACCAAGTCCTGGGGCACTATGATGCCCTCTTTGGAAGTTTGCGCGCCGACAATGAAGGACGGACCAGGATCTGGATGGACATCGTGACTGCCATCAACGCGGAGGGGGTGGCAGTCCACGACTTACATCATGTCAAGAAGCGCTGGGAGGACTTCAGCTCCAGGACCCTAAACAAGGCCCGGCGCCTCGCTAAGGCAGCGGATGCCAAGGGAGACGCCGGGGCCAGCTGTCGAACCATCAAATGAGGGTCCTGGAACACATATGCCCATGGCTCTACGTCCGGATCCTTGAGAGGCAGACCCGTCTGGAGTCGAGCGGTAAATGCACATGCATGTTGATAGTACACTGTGCGTGTCGTGGTGTGCCAGTAGTGTGCAGGTTGCACATGTGTTTATGTAGGGCCATGTAGGGATGTGTATGAACATGGGCGTGAGGCTGCCACATGTGAGTCCTCTCAGTTGTGAGAAACATTGATGGTGTATGTGTTGGTAAGCATGCTGGGCAAATGGAGGTGTGGGAGCACACATTTTGAATTTCTGTGTATGTACATTGGCATGGTTGTGGCATGGATGGTGGTTCATAATGCATGTATCTGCACTGTGTACATGTGCATGTATGTGTATCTGACAAGTGTGCAACTGTGATGCAACATGGATGCATGTGACACTGATATGTAGAAGGATGAATGGCAGATGTGACATGTATGGCGATCTCATCACTGCAACAGTTGGAGGAGATGTAGACATGCATGTAAGTGTGGTGGCGTGTGTGCATGTGTAGTGCACTCCTTGTGTTTCATGTGATGTCAGGCTCACCTTTGGCTGTTCATGCTGTTGTATGTGTATGGATGGTGCTGCCTGGTGCAATATTGCTGTTGAAATGTTCATGTGTGTGAGTTAAAATGACATGGGTGTCGTGGAGTGTGATGCCGGGTCTGTAGTTAAACAATGCCAGTCATGTGCAACTGTCATGTGTGTATCAGATGCCTGTGTTTTATTTCTCCCTGTCTGCAGCGTCAACTGAAGAAGAGGGCGGAGAGGGTGCTGTGGAGCACAGCGGCAGGGATCATCCCGCCAGCCGGAGACGCAAGGCTCGGCTCCCCTCCCAGGTTGTCATCTTGTCGGGGAGTGAGGAGTCCGGTCCTGTGTCCCAGGCCGCAGCTGCTGAGGGAAGGTCCAAGAGGCAGAGGTCGGAGTTGGACTCCTTGGCAGCAGAAGGGCAGCTGAGACCCCACAGGGTCCGACGGAGGAAGATGGCACAGAGTCATCCAGGTTGGTGGGGGGTTTGATGGAGGAGGAGGCCGTGCAAGGGACAGACACAGGGTTTGGAGGTGGGGATTCCACTGGTGCTAGTGGTGCAGTGCAGGGGCAGGGACAGGAGGCAGCACAGGCCACCGCGGAGGTGCCTGTGTGTAATCCTGTCCCCGATCCTGTGACTGCATCATCCCGCACCAGCAGGGATGCCTACGTCCAGACCCGTTTTCAGGGAGTGGATCCGCTTACAACAACTGGCCTTCCTCTCCCTGCGGACGTGGCTATCCGGGACCGGGTTGAGCCTGTCCTGGGTGGGGTGGCGTTGCGTCAACGGGCCATGCGAGGTGACCTGCAGTCTTTTCATGAGGAGACTGCACATCATCTCGAATGGCTCGTTGACCGCGTTGACCTACTGGGACAGCTCACCAGGGCCGGATTCCTCCATTTGCTGGACCTTGTTCCGACCCCCTCCTCAACTGAACCCCCTATGCGCCAGTCATACTCCATGCCATCTTCCCACCCATGTATCACCTGGGTACCCGGTGGAGCTGCCTCTGACCCTGCGGCCATGCTGGTGGAGGACACATCCCTGCCACAGTCGGGAGTCGGACGTCCAGCAGGGGTGGCCACATCAACAACTGCATCCCAGCCGGAGGAGGATGTGCAGGCAGCAAGAGCCAGGGCACAGGCAAAGGCACAGCAGCAGCAGCAACAAGGTGGGAGCCACAATGGCTCGGGGCCTTTGTCATCGGAGAGGCAGGCATCAGCCAGAGGGCAGGAGGACCCAGGACTGGAAGTGTCTTCCATGTGGCCATGCTATAGATGCGGAGCGGCTGCGGGCAAAAGAGGCACAGCTCACGATGGTCAGGGCGGAGAACTCCATGCGGAGGGCCCTGAGGCGGGCCGAGTGCCTCGAGGCAATTCGCAGGGAGTTGGAGGAGAACATGTCGCCGTCCCTGCGAACCCTCGGGGCCATGGAAGAGGACCGCCCCAGGACATTGAGCAGGAGTTCGATGATGCCCTGGCCCGGGACATCCAAAAGTGAGCCGTCGGACTAGCCCGCTGCCATTGTAAATAGTTTTTTAGAGTTAGGTTTCCTTTTCGTTTTTCTTTTATTTGTGGTCAATGGACAATGCCACACACATTTGTATATAGTTATATTTTTAGGAAGTTCCTTAGGTAGGTTTCATTTGTTTAGTTGGGCTCATGGACCCTTTACATCGTTGGACAATGGATTGATTTATTTTTGGAAGTTTTGCACATGGATTAATGGATTTTTATTTTGGACAATGGATTATATATAGTTACATCCTGGATTCATTTGGATTTTATTTTTCATTATGGACATGGAGTAATGTTTTTTTTTACAGGAGAATGTATTGTAAATAGTTGGACTATGGATTGATTTCGCATTTTTAATTATCATTATGAACATGAAATAATGGATATCTTTTTTTTACCTTTTTTTGGGTTTGTGTTGGTGGAGGGAGAGTTTGGACTGTTTTTCTTTCAAATTTTTTTGCATTGCTTATCATTTTCATTCACTCATTTTTTCACATGCTTTTCATTTCATGTTTGATATTTTGGTATGCTTTCATTTCATTTATTTATTTATGTACATAATACATTTTCATATTTTAGTTCCATGTGTGGGATTTGCTCATTGGGTTGATGCATGTGAAATGTGGGTTTACACAAGCAATGCCAACCAGTGTATGTGTGTGATGGACGTGTGTTGATGTACATAGTTGAGTTTTGGTTTGTGTCTTGATATAGGCATGTCAGTGTGGGGTGGATTGGGAAATCATTGCGTCTCAAGAATGGGGTGGCGTGATGTGGTATTTTTTGGTGTAGAAGTGGGCCATGACTGTGCATCTTTATTTCGTGTAGAGGGGGACATGAGTGAGACATGAGTGGGGGCCTGCTGGCAGGTGCCCCTGACTGCTGAGGGGTGGGGGTGCAAAGGGACATGAGTGGGTGATCAGTAGTGCAAGCTGACATGTGGCTTGGCTGGGGGACATGCCCATGGTAGATGGGCTGCCTGCGGGACATGACCAGGGTGCAGGGTAGTCCCCTGTGGTGTGGGCTGCCTGCAGGGGCCGTGGGGGGTGGAGAGGGAACACCTGGGAGGACCCACACTGCCAATTCACGTGTAGGACTCCCCGCCCACCCTCGAAATTCAGTACACCACTCTGACAGCAAAATCGCGTGTGAAACTTCCCGCGCACCCCAGGGATACACGTACCCCACTCACACAGGGCCAATATTCTGTGGGTTCGCGTGAAGTTTTACACGCGAAAGGGCCCTGTGCGAGTGGGGTAAGTGTATTCCTGGGGTTCGTGTGAAGTTTTACACGCGAAAGGGCCCTGTGCGAGTGGGGCACGTGTATTCCTGGGGTTCGCGTGAAGTTTTACACACAAAAGGGCAACGCCCATGCGCGATACGTCGCAGACGCGCTTACGCGCTAAGGGCCCTTGGTCCAATGAAATCGCGTATGTGTGCTGATGCGCTTACGCGCTAAGGGTCTTTCCTCGAATTACACGCTGACGTGCAATTTTTTCACGTGCCAAGTCACTCCGTATCAAGCTGGCCATGCGTACACACATGGAAGACCACGCTCCTGCCCTGAAGGCCATTTTCCTGCCCCCCAGAGCCCCGAGCACGCTCCCACCTGCCATCTGCTTCTGCCTGACTGTCTGCTGCCCACGTGCCCTGCTATTTGCTGCCTGCACATCAGCCATCTGCAGGGGTCCAGTTGCTGTGTCCACCCCTGCTGGAACAGAAGACTCCCGACTGGGATACCATCGCTCCACAGCCCAGCCCCAGGACCCAGTTGCCCACCCACTCCTGCCTCTGGGGTTGCCATGTCGGGCACATCTCCATCTGGCACCACTGGCAACCCCCAGCCAGAGAGGCAGAGGGCCACCAGCTTCACTGCCACCGAAGTTGGTGTCCTGGTGGAGCATGTCCTGGGGCATTATGATGCCCTCTTGGGAACGTCACGCGCCAACAAGGAAGGACGGGAGAGGATCTGGGACGACATAGTGGTTGCCATCAACGCGGAGGGGGTGGCAACCTGCGACATCAAGCACGTCAAGAAGTGCTGGGAGGACGTCAGGTCCAGGACCCTCAACAAGGCCCGGCACCTCGCGGAGGGGGGCCGGGCACGCATGAGTAACATCCAGATGAGGGTCCTGGAACGCGTAGGCCCAGCGCTCCACGCCCAGATCCTTCAGAGGCAGACCCGTCTGGAGTTGAGTGGTAAGTGGCCAAGCATTGCTGTGTGAGACAGGGCATGTTGCAGTGTGCTAGTAGTCTGATGCTTGCCTGTATGTGTGACATAGGCCATGTATGGATGTGTGTGTGCAGGGACATCATGGTCATGCATGTGAGACCAGTTATGTGTGAACCACATGGTTGGTGCATGTGTTTTGATGCAACATGGGGAGCTCTATGCGAAATGCCCACATAAAAGCATGGCTGTCTCTGTTCCTGGACATGGAGGGGGAGTGAGGAATGGGTGCTGATGTCGTGTAAATGTATGGTGCACATGTGTGTGTGTGCCTGAGAAGTGTGTGTGTGACTTTGAAATGCCATGGATGCATGTGACTTTGAAGGCAACATCTTGGTTTACAGGGGCCCTTCTACATGGATGGTGATGTTGATTGCAGGCGCCAGGACTGTTTCTGCATGTGTGTTGTGTGCATTCACCCATGTGTTGTGGAATGACAGGATGGAAGTGACATTTGACAGTGCCACTCATATGTTATTGCTTCCTGTCTAGGGTATTTTGTACTGTACCCTGATGCTTGTGTTCTATGTCTCCCGCTACACAGCGTCAAGTGAAGAAGAGGGCGGAGACGGCGCTGTGGAGCCAAGCGGCGGGGATGCCTCCACTGGGCGACAAAACAAGGCCCAGCAACCCTCCCAGGAATTACCATCATGCGGGAGCGAAGGGGCTGGTGCTGCATCTGCCACAACGGCTGTGGCGGAAGGGCCGGGTGAGCCCCCACACGGCTTCCAATGGCGGAAGACGGTGTGGAGACATCCAGGTTTGTGGTCTCCACAGAGGAGGAGGAGCCCACTACTGAGCCGCACATGGGGCCTGGTGGGGGTAGTACCACTGGTGCAAGTGGTGCAGTCCAGGGCCAGGGTCAGGAGGCAGCACAGGTCACCACGGAGGGGCCTGTGCATGTCGCTGTCCCTGACCCTGTGACTGCACCACCATGCACCAGCAGGGAGGCCCCGTCCCAGGCACGTCCATAGGCAGGGGAGAGTGCCATGTCATTTGCCTCTCCACTACCTGCGGACGAGGGGTCCCACGAATGTATGGGCTCCGTCCTGGTTGGTGTCGCATTGCGCACGCGTGTCATTCGTGATAATGTGCATTCTTCCTGGGCGGAGAACGCACGCCATCACAGAGAGCAGAGTTGTGTCATGGCACTGCTGGGAGGGTCCCTGATTGGTGGGTTCCTACATGTGTCGCGCACTCTGGTGGACCTCTCCTCCTCTGTGGAGACTATGCGCCAGTCGTTCTCCACACCGTCTTCCGGCCCAAATTCCACCAGGGCCCCCTGTGGCCCTGCCCCGACCAACACAGCCAGCTTGGTGGAGCTCACATCCCTGCCACAGTCGCGAGTCGGCGGCCCAGCAGGGGTGGACACCACAACTGGAGACCAGCTGATGGAGGATGTGCAGGCACCATCAGACACGGCACATGGACAGCAGCAGCAGGAGCAGGCTCTAGGTGGGAGCAATCAACATCGGAGGGACAGGCATCGGTCGGAGGGCAGGAGGACCCAGGAATGGGAGTGTCTTCCGTCTGGCACCGGTTGGGCCAGCAGATAGGTGCGGAGCGGCGGCGGGCGGAAGAGGCACGGCTCACCATGGTCAGGGCGGAGCTCTCCATGCGTCGGCTTTGAGGCGGGCAGAGTGCCTCGAGGCAACTCGCAGGGAGTTGGAACAAGCCATGAGTGCCTCCCTGTGAGACCTCGGGCCAGGACAGGGCCCGCCTCTGGCAAATAGACATGGAGTTCGATGATGCCCTGGCCCGGGACACCACAGAGTGAGCCGCTGGACTTGCCCGCCGCCATTGTATATAGTTAGATAGTGTTAGGTTTCCTTTCGTTTTTTCTTTATTTTGGTTGCGCTTGGACAATGCACCACGTTTTTGTATATAGTTTTTTATTAGGTAGTATTTTTGATAGGTTTCATTTCATCAGTTGGGCTCATGGACCCTGGATTGTTCATCTGTACATAGTTCACCATTGGATTATTCTCTTTTTTTTTATTTTCACCATGGAGCAATGGTTTTCATTTTCTTTTTTCCTTTGCATTTGCTTTGTTGGACTGTGACTTTGGACACCATTTCTTTTGGATTTCTTTGGATTATGATTTCTTGTTTTTTATTCTTTTATGGACATGCAGCTTTTCTTTTATTATTGCCATTGTTGTGTGTTGGATTTTAATTACATTCATGTTGTGTTTAATACATTTTTTTCTTCATACTTCAATATGTGGTATTATCTCATTGGTTTCATGCATGTCATGATATGGGTTTTCACATTCACTTGCACCCATTGTGTGTGTGTGTGACGGATATGTGTTCATTTACATACTTGCCATTGGAGTTGTATCATGTAATTGCCTTTTCTATGTGGGTGGATGCAATACTTGGTTGGGTCTTTGGGCTGGGGAGGCTGGCCATAAGGGCCATGATTGAGGATCGTCATTACCTGGGGGCAGGGGGACATGAGTGGGACATGAGTGGGGGCCTGCTGGCAGATGCCCCTGACTGCTGGGGGGTGGGGGTGCAAAGGGACATGAGTGGGGGCCTGCTGGCAGTTGCCCCTGACTGCTGGGGGGTGGGGGTGCAAAAGGACATGAGTGGGGGCCTGCTGGCAGGTGCCCCTGACTGCTGGGGGTGCAAAGGGACATGAGTGGGGGCCTGCTGGCAGGTTCCCCTGACTGCTGGGGGGTGGGGGTGCAAAGGGACATGAGTGGGGGCCTGCTGGCAGGTGCCCCCGACTGCTGGGGGGTGGGGGTGCAAAGGGACATGAGTGGGGGCCTGCTGGCAGGTGCCCCTGACTGAAGGGGGGTGGGGGTGCAAAGGGACATGAGTGGGGGCCTGCTGGCAGGTGCCCCTGACTGCTGGGGAGTGGGGGTGCAGGGGGACATGAGTGGGGGTCTGCTGGCAGGTGCCCAGCACTGCTGGGGGGTGGGGGGTGCAGGGGGACATGAGTGGGGGCCTGCTGGCAGGTACCCTGCACTGCTGGGGGTGGGGGTGCAGGAGACATGAGTGGGGGCCTGCTGGCAGATGCCCTGCACTGCTGGGGGGTGTGGGTGCAGGGGGACATGAGTGGGACATGAGTGGGGTCCTGCTGGCAGGTGCCCTGCACTGCTGGGGGTGAGGGTACAGGGGAACATGAGTGGGGGCCTGCTGGCAGGTGCCCCTGACTGCTTGGGGGTGGGGGTGCAAAGGGACATGAGTGGGACATGAGTGGGGGCCTGCTGGCAGGTGCCCCTGACTGCTGGGGGGTGGGGGTGCAAAGGGACATGAGTGGGGGCCTGCTGGCAGGTGCCCCTGACTGCTGTGGGGTGGGGGAGCAGGGGGAAATGAGTGGGTGATCAGTAGTGCAAGCTAACATGTGGCTTGGCTGGGGGGCAGGCCCATGGTAGATGGGCTGCCTGCGGGACATGACCAGGGGTGCAGGGTAGTCCCCTGTGGTGTGGGCTGCCTGCAGGGGCAGTGGAGGGTGTAGAGGGAACACCTGGGAGGACCCACACTGCCAATTCACGTGTAGGACTCCCCGCGCACCCCCAAAATTCAGTACACCACTCTGACAGCAAAATCACGTATGAAACTTCCCGCGCACCCCAGTTATACACGCACCCTGCTTGCACAGGGCCAATCGCGTGTGAAACTTCCCGCGAACCCCAGTAATACACGTACCCCACTCGCACAGGCCCTTTCGCGTGTGAAACTTCACACGAACCCCAGTAATACACGTACCCCACTCGCACAGGCCCTTTCGCGTGTGAAACTTCCCACGAACCCCAGTAATACACGTACCCCACTCGCACAGGCCCTTTCGCGTGTGAAACTTCACGCGAACCCCAGTAATACATGTACCCCACTCGCACAGGCCTTTTTGCGTGTGAAACTTCATGCGAACCCCAGTTATACACGTACCCCACTCGCACAGGGCCAATCGCGTGTGAAACTTCCCACGAACCCCAGTTATACACGTACCCCACTCACACAGGCCCTTTCACGTGTGAAACTTCATGCGAACCGCAGTAATACACGTACCCCACTCGCACAGGCCCTTTCGCGTGTGAAACTTCCCGCAAACCCCAGTTATACACGTACCCCACTCACACAGGCCCTTTCGTGTGTGAAACTTCCCGCGAACCCCCGTAATACACGTACCCTGCTCCAATCGCGTGTGAAACTTCCCGCGCACCACTGAAATACACGTACCCGGATCCAATCGCGTGTGAGACTTCACGCGAACCTTAATTATACACGTACCCCGCTCGCACAGGGCCTATCACGTGTGAAACTTCACGCGAACCCAAGTAATACACATTCCCTGCTTGCCGTTTGCTGTTTGGCAGCCCTGTAAACTGGTCCAGGGTTAGCACAACCCTTTGCGCTGGATTGGGGATTTTGAGGGCTTTTCCTTGCGCGAGGGCGTTCTTGGGGGCGTAACTGGCGCTGCTGCAGGGTCGCTGCGCCACTCTGCACCATGGCTGGTTTTGGAGGCTAAAATCCATGAATATGCTGTGCGTGAAAATCGATTTTAGCGCACGCGGCTGGCGCAGACATTCGCACGTGCACACTGTGCGCCAGCCGCGTGCGCCACTTGTGCGCGAAATTTTATGAATTACCCCCTTAGTGTTGTTAGAGTACAGTGGAAATCATTTTGGGCTCTCTTCTACAGAAACATAGTTTTGTAAACAAAAAAACTTAAGTCAGAACATACACATTTTCACACCATTAAACACCCTCCATAGCACTTTAGTAGCACTCTTGAATTTAGCATGACACAGACATGTTGCTAATGAGAGCAATCCTATTAGACTGAGATCCTTTTGACGAAGAATCACGCATGATTATTTAACTGTAGTTTCGCTTTCCTACAATATTATGTAAACTGCACTTCCCAAAATGCACTGATCACAATACCAGAAAAGGTGAAATGGGACTGTATATTAACTGGCAAGTGTATTACAGTAAAACAATAAAAAGAATACATAAATAAATACATACTCACCTAAACAGGCCGGGCATCCAATGTCCAAGAAAAAGTAAGGCAAATGGTTTAAAATGTCTGTTAACTCTGGCAGGGTCATGGGTGTGACGCTGTTAATAAAGGAGAGGCAAGGAACCCTCTCAAACTGATGTTGGAAGCCTACCCAGGCAACTCCAGAGCAAGACTACCCCAGGGGTGGTGTAGTGAATTGAGAGGGACCCCGCCCCTATATCCCCAGTATGCATGGAGCAATGTAATATATATTGGTGCCATTTCTCTGACCCAATGCCTATTAGTCTGTGCCCTGGTCAGGTCTCCATCCTTTCCCTTTCAGGTAGTTCCTGATACACTGCAGCTACCATAATGCACCAGACTCTGCTGATGCCTGAGATTAATAATTGGTTCCAGGAAGCAGCACTGTGCTAAGAAAATCTGCATGTACCACAATGCAGCTGGGCCCTACAGACAAAACCTGACATGGAACAGGAGGAATGGTCTGGTTTTCCAAATAGACATGGACTAGGCTTCCATATTCAGGAGCTGAATGTAATTCCTACTGAAGACTACCCAGGGTTACCACAGAGGAGCAGGGGAGCAGCGATGGTGGAACAGGAACCAGCATAGAATGGCAGAGATGTAGGGGGAAAACCCATTGGTGGGATCCCCTACTTCACTGGCACTCAGGGATAGAACAATTATACATTAAACAACAAGCGTGCCAAGTGGAACCGTTGAAAGGCTAGGGAAAGAAACAGAAGCTGTGTCTAGTTAAACATTATTTTATTTTCATTCTTGTTTAATATGTAAAAAAAAAGTAGAAAATTGATTCAATAAAACATTATTCCTCCTTCATTCATTCATATTCTATATAAACCATTCATCTTCAATATTCTAAAAAATTAATTTGTGCAAGCTAGAATTTTGCATATAAGCCTTCTATTCCAATTTGTTTAATTTCACATTCATCTTGCTAATAATGACTGTCCACATTGTAAACATTGTATCTATAGGTGTCCCGTAGTTTTGTTTTCCAATTTGTGTGGGACATCCAATATATAAATAGTTTCGATTCAACAATATCTAGTGAATTTCTTCCAGATAATTGTATACGTTTTCTTCAGGATATGTGAACATTTTTAGTTTTCAATTCCTTAGGACTTGCATCACAAGGGCTCAACACTGTTTCTTTTTTATTTTCTGTTTTTCAAACACTGTTGTCGTGTTTTTTTATCTTGTAAATTATGCCAAGTATTTCTTAACGTGTCTTTTCTTGTCGTTGACCTATTTGTATGACTTTGGTTTCTTTTCTTTTCTTCCGGTGTGTGCTGTTTAATTTACAGATGTAAGGGGGTACCACGAAACCCTGCCGAAAGCCGTCTTGGAAATTTAATTATTTGAGCCTGGTGGATAATAGAGATTAAGCAGTTCTACAGACTGCATGTCATTTTGGAAGGAAATGGATAGTGAATGGGTGACATGGCTGAAGGAAGGCCCTTATGAAGACACCATGGGGAAATCCCAGCCCACCAGGGGAGGAGACAGGATGGGAGATCTGTATGAGATGTGATATGAATTTAATATTAGATAGAAATATGGACATCTTAGCAAGAGAAGCATTACAGATTTTGAAAAGCAACTTATCTGACTGACTGACTGACTACAAACCGCAAAATAAATGAAAAAGTATTTGCATTTCTCCCATGTACACCACTTATAGTTACAACTTCATTATATATTCCTGTCAGTAAAGAGGAAACTGGAGGGGTAGCTTTAAAGACTGAGACCATAGCCTTTTGACACCTACACTTTGATGAGGGAGAGTGCGATCAAAGCACACATTTCGAGGCTAGGAAAAACTGTTTTGAATGAGCCACTTGCACTGGAACAATTTAGAAGACTCTCCAAAAGATTTTCTGCACACAAATTTTCCTAATACAACTACAACTGCCAATTTCTGGGTCACACTTAACCTGTGATTTGGGGATCACTCATTAATGCCTCCTATTCACTGAATAGACTGAGGATCATTTCTGGCTAAATCGTAAGGGAGGAATTTAAAGAATTTGAAATCAACACAAGATACGCGCATCCAGTCATCTCACTAAGAAAATAATGGAAGAAAAGGGGCAAATGAAAGTGCTCAAATCTAAAAAAGCTGAAGGATGTTATTAAAAGCTTGACAGAGCTTTATAAAAAAAAGTAACAAATGTGGCTGCTTACTAGCCAAAAACATAAAGCACAAGAGAGCAGAAAACATACAAACCCCGCAATTGATGGAAATGGCAAAGAGTGCAGTGCAAGAAACCCACACTAGAAGCTTTCCGTACTTCTTACGTCTTCTTGGGTGAGTCAGAAAGCCCAGATGTTGGCTAAATGAGTGACTGCTAAGACTCCATTGTGCTGCCTGTCAGGCCTGTGGCCCAAATAGATCTAACATAGAAACCTGCTGCTCCAGGGGAAGTTCTTGCTGCAATAAGAATGATGGAGGAGGGCAAAAGGCCAGGACTGGATGTCCTTACAGTAGCTTTATTTGCAAAGTTGGGATCCATTTAAGCATCACCAAGGGTAGAAACCTTCAGCTCAATTAGGCATAGTAATGAGCTGACAACCTTAATGACGTAGGCCTATGTAATGGTCATTTAGAAACCAGGGAAAGGTCCAAACATAATTCATAGTTTAAACCAATTGCATTAATAAATGTTGAAATAAAGGTCTATGCATCCATGTTTGCCAATAGGTTAGGTGGGAACATGTAATGCAGTATCTGATAGATTTGGATCATTCATTTTGTATTGCCCAAAGAAACAGATTTGACAATGTTTGGCATGTTCGCCATCTCATTGATGAAGTAAATAAGCTTAGTCTCACCTTGGTACTTTTGCTCAACGCCAAAAATGCATTTGACAGGGTAGACTGGACTTATCCTAAACATGTTCTTTTCATGTTTGGCCTGTGTCTGAAGTTCATAACTATTGAATGCTCCAGCTACTTGAATCCCACTGTGAAAATGAGGGTTAATGGTTCACTGTCTGGCAGATTGATTCTCCTTATGGATGGATACATGGAAGGAGTGTCCACTGTCACAGCTTATTTTTGCAATGGCCATAGTGTATTTTGTTGAAATATTAAGGCAGAATCAGGAAATTTCAGGAAGAGTCCTGGAAGAAATGAACCTATAATTGAATTATTCACTGATGATCTCGGAATATCACTTTAAAAGTCAGAAATCTCTCTGAAGGCAGCTCGGAATGAGATTCAGGACTTCGGAGCAACCTCGAAATCCGAAATCTTGACTATATTTATCTCTAAGACATAGAAGCAATCTTTAGAAGATGTGGCTTGACACTTTGATAAAAGACTTGGGGGGGTGAATCTGATGGCTGATTTAAATAAGTGGTATAGTTTAAATTATAAACCACTATTTTACACAATTAGACATGCTCGCAAAGTGGAAATGGCTTTATGTATCATGCTTTTGTACAATTTATGTTATTGAAGAGAATGCATTATTCTGCCTTCTATACCTTTTTCAAACAATCGCAATACATAATTATAAGAGAGATCATAGCTTTCTACATGGTGAAATGATGAATATTATATGATGGAACAAAAAACCTACAATAAATTTTAAAAAATCCTATTCACTCATAAGGCCAGAGGAGGGCTAGCATGCCCCAATTTGGCAAAACAATTACAAAATGTTCCGAATCCACCCTCTGGATTAATGGATGCTGGAAAGGATGGAGAAACATTGGGTATTATTAAGTAGAAGGTTCCTGGGAAGTACATCTGGACAAACACATGTTTGGATAAAAAACGGAGGGCCCTTAATATAGCTTTCACGCCCCAGGGTGGGCATGGGGTTTAACAGACCACCATTCCGAGCTTTGACAGGCCAGAGTTAAGCCCATGTCCACCCCCGCCCGCACCGAGCCGTGAAAGATATCTGCACTCTGGAATTTACCGGGGTGAGGATAGTTTTCTTTATTTGTCCAAATGGAGATCAGCTCAAGCCCATCTCCTGCTCAGTGAAAAAACAAATGGAAAAAAAAGTCCATTGTCAGTCAAATGGAAAAGGCGCTAGGTTCCTTTTCGAATGACGGCAGCCATAGGAAACATGTTCCAAAATGGCCACCGTCATCCGAAAGGGGACCTAGGCAGTGATTAGAGCATCGCACCCGGGTGCAAATGTATATGTTCATGCTTAAAGCACTGCTCGAGGTCTGTACAACCCAACTCAAAATCAAATGTATACTTCCCTTACACCACTTATTGGAAAGATGGATTTTATACTACACCTTTCAGACATGACATTTCACAACTGGGAAAATATGGTCTGGTGAAAATGTTTCCACTTGTTCAAAAATGAGAAAATAAAGTATTTTGACCAGTGTAAGCAGGACTTTCAGCTGGCAGAAGAAGACAGATTTCAGCACTGCCAACTACGGCACCTTCCATTGCAACCGCTTCTTTCAGCTGGTGCAATTAGAAATCCTACAGAGCTGTAGAGGTGCTTGCAACATGCAGATTCGAAAAAAGTTCAGATCTATAGACTTGACATCATTTTTATCACAGATAACACTAGTGATTGGAAAAATGAGCTTTGCGGACCGATTGCGATGGTTGAACAGGCTTCCATTCCAGGTCGTTTTTCAAAGGTTCCATATGCACCCTACATGCGGAGAATCAAATTAGAATAACATGCAGGTGGCACTGTACTCTTGTGAAAATACAGACATATTTGGCTACATATTCAGACAAGCTTTATTAAATATATTTTGGGACTGCCCTTGTTTAAAGGAATTTTTGTTCCACCATGAACTTTATCACATATTTGCAAATACAAAAGATCCTTTTTAACTCTTTTACGCGAAGACTATTATCCTTCGCATTCCCTGATAGGTAGGCTAATCACTCGCCTCCATTTGGCAGCAAAGCATAGACACATATCACTCTTAGATAAAGTCTAATGATAATATGTGGATGAACAAAGTCTGGAGAGTATTTGAGCAGGAAAAGTTAGCAGATGAGTGTATTATAATACTAGAAGTTTGGAGTAATTGTATATCCTACATGAAGAATGACTATGGAATAGCTTAATGTGCTCTCCAAGATTGAGAAATCTGGAATAACTGGAGTTCAGCATTGCTTAGAGTTTTAATGCAAACATTTGCTACTTTCTCAGTTGTAAGCATATTCTCGATGGATGATAGGGATGGGGCAGGGAAAATAGGTAATATGGTAGAGTGTTTTGATTGTTCTTCGGTTGATGTCTATTTTGCGAAATCTGAAAAAAATAAAAAGTGTAAAACAAATCTCTGGGGCAATGGAGACTTCTCGTTGACCTAAGGAAAATGAATAAGAAGGTACACATGTCAAATGGTGTCTCTCTTACATTGACCAGGGACGTGCACATTTCTGTTGTCCGAAGTGTACTTGGACTTTGATTTGACAAATGGGTATTTGACATGCCCTTCAGCCCCAACACCTGCTATCCAATGACCCCTATGCCCTTACTGACCGCTACACTCGCACCCTCACTGCTGCGTTGGACACTGTTTGCACCACTAGCACCAAGAAAATCTAAAACCACCAAACATTCTAACTCGTGGTTCACCCCTGAACTCACTGAGCTTTGCAGATCCAAATGCTTGGCTGAAGCCAACTGGAAAAAAAGTCCCTAAGTCACAACGAAAAATAATTTTGTTGCAGCGGCTAAAGTATACAGACAAGCTATAATAGCAGCTATATCTACCATCTACAATCAGAGAATCGCCAATGCCAAATACAATACTAGAGAAATCTTCACTATCCTGAGGGAAATAGAAACCCATGCAACCCCCGAACCCAACTCATCATTGTCAAAGATGAGGCCTGGTGCTCTAAAATCCAAATGGCTATGTTAAATAAGATTCAAAGCCTACACAGAAAAATCTGCCATAAGCTTTCCTTGCTCAAATACCCCACAGCAGCCCCACCCCCTGACCACCCGGGAAACTCGCAAATAACTGACTTACACCCCCTGTTTTACTTCAGTACCATCTCCGAGTCGGATGCAGCGTCCATCCTTAAGAGCTTAAACCTTCCAGATACAAAGGGGACATCTGTCTGGCATCTATTATCAAGGAATGCACTGACTAACTGATCCCATTCATCACAAAATAAATCAATGCCTCCTTCTCCGCCTGCCAGTTCCCAACTAACCTGAAAGAAGCCTTGGTACTCCCACTGATCAAAAAACATTCTCTTGATCCTACTCTTCCCAACAATTATGTTTGTTTGTTTGTTTGTTTTATTCACTTATAATGCGCACCAGACCCGAAGGTAGCTGGGCGCAGCAGTACAGAAAATGCGAAGCTTAGGTTGCAGGGTGGGGTCATGGGATACATACACTGTACAAATACAAAATACAAAATATAGAATGCAAAATATCACAGGAAGGCAGCAGTTGCGGTTTACATGCAGAATAAATACAAAATATGATCAAGACAGTCTATGTACAGGTACTGTGTGGGCGAAAGCTCATCGGTCAGGTGGGCAAAGAGAGTGGGACCATAAGATCATGATGAAATGTATGTTCTAGGGTGGGGTGAAGGATAAGTGGGCGCCAATAGGCTATTCATTGGCAGTCCTTAGCAGATTGATGTAGTTAATTCTGAATTTAGGGAAGGGCTGTGCCTCGCGTAGAGGATTAGGCAATGAGTTCCATAATTGAGCTGCTTGCACCGGGAAGCTACTACCCCCCGCCTTAGATAACCCGAATCTAGGAATGATGAGGCTGTTGGCATTTGCAGTTCTGGCAGGGCGCGAGTGATTTCTTTTTGTGAGTTTATTGCGGAGATAGCTTGGTGCTGCATTGTTCAGGGCTTTATGAACCAGGGATGCTACTTTAAGTTGGATTTTGTTTTGGGAGGACAACCAGTTGTTTTGACGCCTGATGTTTGAAATATGTGATCTTTTAGGTACACCAAGGGCGGCTCGTAGGGCATTGTTTTGAAGAATTTGAAGTCGGTGGGTAATGGATTTGTTTGCTCCGATGTAGAGGGCATTACAATAATCAAGCCTCGAAAGGATTAATGCTCTCGCTAGGATAAGGCAGTTGTTATCTGAGAGAAAATGCTTGCTTGCTCTAATGAGCTTGCATGTGTAGGCGGTGGCAGATGCCAATGACTTCACCTGCTTGTCAAAAGAGAGGGTGGCATCCAGATAGAAGCCAAGTGTCTTCACATCTTTGGAAACCTTGATAATGTTCCCGTCAATTTCAAATGAGGTATAGTCCTGACTGAGTTTCTTCATGTTAGAATGTGTCCCTAGGATGAGCAACTCTGTTTTGTCATGATTCAGGCATAGACCGTGGGTTGCCATCCATGCCTGGATGATAATATACACCCTATTCACCAAGGCCAAATCCTTGTTGTAGTCTCCGGAAAGTGGAAGGAGAATCTGGGTATCATCTGCATAGTTGGTGTAGGTGATACCAAGATGGTCCAGATCATCAAAAAGGGGCTTAGTGAATATGTTGTAGAGAGTCGGGGAGACGCATGAGCCCTGAGGGACTCCACATCGGATGGGGATTGGGTCCGCCGCTGCCGAAGGGGAGATCACCCTCCTGGTCCTATCACTGAGGAAGGATTCAATCCAAGATATGGCCTCTTTGGAAAAATGTGCGGCTGATCGGGCCATCACCACTGTCCCCTTCCTCCTGAAAATTCTGAACAGAGCTGCATATATACATATCCAACAATTCCTTGAAACGCACCACATCCTAAGTGTACGACAGTCCGGCTTCAGACCAGACCACGGTACAGAGTTCGCTTTGCTTGATCTCAAAAACCAGCTTGATGAGTAATGAGATCATGGTAAACCCTCCCTGCTCCTTCTCTTCTACATCTCAGCCGCCTTTGATCTCGTAGATCACCCAATCTTATGCCAACACCTCATAACCGCAGGTCACCACTCGCCATAAGCTACTGCTTGGGTGGCCTCCTTCCTCAAAGGCAGAACCATGAGGGTGTTTGCTCATAACTTTTTGCCCCACCTGCCCCTATACCTTGCTGAGTCCCCCAAGGATCTTGTGTGTCCCTGACCCTCTACAACATATTCACAAGAACCCACTTCACCATACTAGACTCCATTGGCATATCATACACCAATTATGCCACGTAAATCCTTCTAGCCCTGTCTGGCGACTATCTGGAATACTCCCACACTTTAAATAATGTCTATGCCATCTATAATGGATGGCCACTCACTGCCTCTGCCTTAACAACGACAAGACAGAGCTACTGCTAGTTGAGCCACCCACAGTACTCAAGAACTTGATACCCCAATACTCCTCATTCCTCATCAATGGGATCCAAATACAGGCATCATCCTCTGTGAAAACCCTTAGGGTGTACCTAGACGCCACACTGTCGCTAACGTGCCAGGTGAATGCGATAGCCTCCTCATCAGCACACCTATGAAACTGATTAATGCCGCCAGATCCTTCCAAGACAGTTGTATCAGATTGTTCGGGCATTTATTGGATCAAGATTGGATTATTGTAATGCCTTATTTGCCTTATTTGCTGGCAAATCATGCAAGAATATTACTAAGCTACAGGTTATCCAAAACAATGCTGTGCGTGCCGCTCTAAACGTCCTAAACATTCGAGACACGTGATGCGAGTACATCTCTGCTGTGGGAACAAAGGTCCATTGGCTCCCCATCTAAGAGCACATCCATCATGCACACATGTATCAGAGATCTAGCCAACAGACCCTGCCGAGCAGCCCAGAACAACAAACTATCGCTTCCTAAATACAAACGAGCAAAAGCTGGAAGCGCCAGATTCCCATCCTTTGCAGCAAAACAGTTCAACCTGCTCCCACCATCCTTGAGAGCCGAGAACTCCTACTGGGTGTTCATGAAGCAATAAAAACATGGCTATCGCATAATCACACTTGGTGACTGCCTATTTGGCCCACGAACCTTCTCAGCCCTACATCCTTCGTTTCCATGCCAGTGTAGCTGATTTTGTAACAGTGCCTTGATGCCTCCAGGCTTAGTGCGCTTTATAAGTGAAGAAAAAAAATCCATAAATAGCTATGTAAGGCCGTGTCCAATCATGGAGAAAGAGCCAACTTGGTCATGATCTATTAATGAAAAGTGAAACACCTGGTGGAGATTCACAATGTACTGTGATTGGGCCTTTCAAAAGGATGTCAGGAACCCCTCTGAGCCGGGGGTCGGAGGTCTACCTGGGTGATTGGCTGAGCCAGGCCTATCCCTGTTGTGGATGGTGGCAGAAGAGAGGCTCCCAATTCCGGCCCCTTGTTACAGTATGTTTCCCAGCAGAATCCTGTCTGCAGCCTTGCTTCCCAATGCATGTGCTCGCCCATTGTTTTTTGTCATCTCAGAGGCTGAGTCCATGAACAAAGGACCTGTGAGGACTCCTAAGAAAGAAGTGTCAGTGTGTAGAGGCTCACATCTGTAATATTATTTATAGAAAATATTAGAGGGTTGAGTCCTGGGACAATCTCTTTTATATTTGTAATCATTCATTTATTTGATGATCAAGGTTTCCTGAGGGATGAACAGCCCACTTTAGAATGGTATTCCATATTTATGTGAAGCAGGGGTTGTTACCCATTACTTTGTAGTTTCATTCTTTTATTTCTAACTCTTCTTCTTTCTCTTGCAAATATTTTAGGAGATAGACCAGATTAATATTAATTCCCCTTACTATTTGCTGATCTGGTGAGTACTTCATATGTGAAGGTAGCTGTCTGCTCTCAACACAAATAACTTTGGCACCATTTCCCCCATCTTGTGGTTGTTCTTTCTCTCTGTGGCTCATTAGACCCCAGGGAGGATACCTTCTCTACTTGAGAGAGACATTTTTTAAAAGTGCTCTTTTTAGTCATCTGAATCGGCCATCCAGTTTCATATTCACCCATTTGGACCCAATGTATCTCCAATACGGGCCTTTGTAGACACTGTTTACTATTTCACTGTTAAGTGGGTCCTTGTCATTCAATGTAGATCGATACAATCTGCAACTCTATGCCATCGTTTCAAGCACATAGGGTTTCATGTGCCAGTTGTTCTCTGTAATATCAGTGAATGCGAGATTGAGAGCCTGCCTCATGTTGTCACAACAGATTGGGAGCCAGGGCAGGAACCTTTGGAGCCCCTCAAGCTACAGGGGGCAACTAGGCACCAGGTTTTTTTTTAATCTTCTCCGCCAATTGTATTTTGCTGCATATAGTTGAAACTAGTGAGCATACTGCATTTGTTTGTTATTTATTTATCATTTACATATTGGGCCTCATTACGAGTAGGGCGGTAAGGGATACTGGGCACCGGTAAGGAGACCCGGTGCCAGTAATCCCTTACCCCCCTACTACGAGGTCCCTTAGCGGGTCCCTCCTTTAATGCCTGGTCTGACCAGGCGTTATGGACGGGACCCGTTAAGGGAAATCAGAGCCAATAACGGTACCGCAATTTGGGTTACCGTTATTAGCACCTTCCACCATTCCCATTGAGCCGTATGGGGGCTCAAATTGGAATGGGGAATGGCTTTTACAATGGGGATTTACCGGGCCCGCAAAGATCGGACTACACTGGTAAGTCCCCATTGAACGAGACCGGTGCCGGACACGTTATTGGTGGCAGTCATGGCGCAAATAGCACCATGACTACCAGCAATCTCGTAATGAGGCCCATTGTCTGTTTTTTGGGGGTCAATGTCAAAAAGCATTTCAGTGTGTTTTATTTAAATCTATTTTGATTGCTGTGCCTGACTCTTGCAACCTGTTGGAATACAAGCATTGGCTACAGTAAATGCATGAATTAAATATTATGGCCCTCATTACGACCCTGGCGGAAATCGAAAAACGATGGCGGAAATGCAATACCGCCATCGAATAGCGCTCGGTGCGATCATGACCCGTCACCGCAAAGTACGATGCCATCAGCGCCACCGTAGTGAACGCCAACGCTAACTGCACGAAGTACGCGCATGCGCGCCATGCCAAACCGCAAATACCACCATGGCGCAACGGTACGCGAATTCTGACCCTAGCGGACATGCACCTAACGCCATCAAGCACGGCGGAAAGTACCATTCCGCCATGGTGAGAAGTACGGCATCGCGAACCAACCGTAAACGGCCCTACTGAGTGCCTGTACACCACTCCCTGGCCACATTGCACAACTCCTCGTAGGTGCAATGAAGTCACACAATGCAACCAGTGAAATGTACAAGTCACCCATGCCTGCCAACGAACAAATGAACCTCAAGAGGGGCCAATGGGAGCTGCAGGGCACAGATGGCACGAGTACAGAAGCTACACAAATGGACATGACCTCAGTCTCCCTCCAAGAAACGCCTGCAAACACAGGCACCTGTGACCAGCCATATTCTGATAATCACATCATTCCACCAATCCACCTGGCTGACCGGCATCTGTTACACAAAAGCCAATCCCCCGCCCCTGAGCATGACACCATTAAAACAGTCATATTGGCAGCCCTAATCCCTGACCTCACTGGGCTCCGTAGGCAAACGCGCCCAGCACAGTACCACGCAACTATACTCCGAAGCTGGAACCCAATGCAGATCTCCTCACAATACATCGCTCCCCAAATAGGAATATGCCACATCACTTGCAAAGAGGAACGCTACACGGTTCATATCAGAATAGAAATTTAATGCACAACAAATTCACCAAGCCCATACAGCCATTAGGCCATGAACCCCAAAATATAATTCACCATTGTGGGCTGCATCCGCAATAAATGACCAGCTACTTCTTGTGTGACGCCCTGTTCCCTCATGGTACACAGGGTCTACATTCTCGTACGAAAAGGCAACATGGAAGCGCCTCGAACCGCAGGGCCGTCCCATTAGGGAGGCACTAGTCCAGCTGAAAGGCCGAAATGTTGCTCCTAGCCACTAGTACTGCGTAAGGGCATGTGGCCCATTGGCGATCGTCCCATAAGATCGTAATGGTGCTCCACTGATTAACACGAAGCAGCAGGTGTCGGGAGTAAAATCCATCTGCAGGAGTGGCATACAGATGGCAGTGGCAAAAGGGGAGGAGATACCTGTCACCCAAATGAAATGAAAAAGAATAGTATGGGCATCAGAACTGCATTTGAATTACTCACTTCAATGATCACACCAAATCCACAGCCATATGCATGCTAGCCCACTCCAAGGGATCATCACCACCCAAAAACCACTTGCGAATCATAACTATCTATATCGAGGTGAAAACACTATTACAAACGAGTGTTTCTGTGCATGCGTCTGTTAAAACAGAATCCATCAGATGGGATTAGTAACGTGCATAGACACAAGTGTCTGAAGGCGCGTCGAGACAGGGAGGGTTCAACAAGGCCAGATAGACGATGGTCCCACTATGGCAGCCCTGCATCACATAGCGCAGGGGAGGTGGATATATTCCAAGAAGCCCCGTACATGGCAAACTCTGTATTAAATCATCTGTCCATGCATCCATACATCATTCCCTCATCCCGTAATGAAAACGCCTGATTTCATACTCACATAACATGTGAAATTTCCATTGAGTCTGTGCATTATGCAGCCAGCTAAATCCACTGTGCTGCAGGCCGGAATTCCAGTGTTGTGAAGTAACATGTATTTGGGAACGTCCGGCCTCATCGCCCACTTCGCTATTGCGCATCCCATACTATTCATATCAATCATTGCATTCTCGCCATGGCCCCTGTCCCAAGGACATTGAACAATAGAACGTTATATTTGCAGTCAGACCTGTGGGCATCTCCTCGCCGCTAGCTGAAAACCGAAAGCGCTGTCCTTCGAATTCCTCATTTGCAACATCACGTCGAAAAGGCATCTGTGGCCGCTTGAAATCACAAATTAATCCATCTAGTGCGGCTGTGTGTGAAAATGGCAACTGCCTTCACTCACAAATGGGACGCCCCGCCCGTCGGTGAACCTCGGTACAGTGTTGCATGAGGGTCCACCGTAACTCGAGTACTACGTTCCACTGACCCTTCACAAGTCTGTTCGCGACTGCAAAGATAGTATGTGAACCAATGGGACCATAGCAGAATGAACATATCAACCAATATTACACTGCCATCGGGAACAAATACATGATTGCAATAGCAAGATGCCATTCGTCGAATTGCAGCGTTGTGTGCGGGACGTGCTCGCCCAAAGGGGATTGCAGCTTGCACAGGTGGAATGAATCACCACAGGTGGAGGCTATACAGCCTGAAAACACATAAATTGCACACCCAACCCCCTCCCACAACCACACCCACTCCGAAATGCTACCGGCAGGACTAGCGATGTTGGCCCTGGGGGACCTGATAGCACTGCAAGTACTACAACTTCAAGAAGAAGACGAACACTAACTACTACAACAACCGGCCGCACGGAGGAGACGCAGGAGGAGGAGGAGGGCAAGGCAGGGCCAGCAAGGGCCGCCAGCACAGCCACTACCACCACGCAGGCAGCCCGCAATCCCACGCCTCCGAGCACATCCGTTCGACCTCACTGATGAGCAGATCCACACCCTCTACCGTTTGGACCGGGACACCATAACCGCCATTGTGGACATGACACAGGCTGACCTTGTCAGCATGATAGATAGCCCAACCGCCATCCCACCCCTACTGAAGGTGGTGTCTGTACTCCACTTCCTGGCCACAGGCACCTACCAGCACACAGTCGGACAGTTGCATGGCATTTCACAGCCACTGTTCTCACGGACACTATTGCAAGTGCTCGATGCCCTCCTGAAGCACGCAGACGACTACATCTCTCTACCACGCTCGGAGCAGGAGATTACGAACGCAAAAGTGGGATTCCATGCACTTGGCGGCATACCGGGTTGCATTGGTGCCATCGACTGCACCCATGTGGAATTGGTCGTCCCACATGCCATGGAGGCCCAGTACCGCAACCGAAAACAATTTCATTCTCTGAATGTACAAATGGTGTGTGACTCCAACAGGATCATTACACATTGTTGTGCCCGATTCCCTGGATCAACCCATGATTCTATGGTCTTGAGGAACTCTACAATACCACGCTACATGGAGCGACACGCAGGGAACAGATCCTGGCTACTTGGTGAGTCTCATTTCAAGCATGATGATGTGGGGTATGTGATGCGGCAATGACCTGGCAGGAAGAGGGGGTGCGTACGTAGCAATGGCATTCCTCAAACATCCTTTATTGTCCACATACAGGTGATGCCGGGTATCCACTGAAGAGATGGCTCCTTACACCACTCCGGAACCCACGGGACCAGCATGAGGAGGACTACAACCATGCCCACTCACGTACCCGTGTAGTCATAGAACAGGCATTCGGCCTACTGAAGACTCGTTTCCGCTGCCTCAGCAGGTCTGGCGGGGCACTCCTGTACCGCCATGAGAAGGTTGCAAAGATGGTCATGGCATGTGTCATGCTACACAACATGTGCGTACGTAGAAATGTGCCCATGCCCCCTGACGCAGAACTGCAAGCACCTGAAGATGGTCATGATGAGGGTGGGGATGTGGCAGCACCTCAAGGAGTCTGCGAGGCACAGGAGGGCCGTGACATTCGTCAGCATATCATAGATGCATGCTTCTAGCACTCACGCCTGGTGGCTGATACATGGACACGGGACTTGTGGCACTGTGTGTGTCTGGAACATGCACAATATGGACTGTACGCCTATAATGGCCTCGTACACAAAGATCAATGTCCACAGATCTCATTGTATGATCGTGCATTGTTTATGGCATATGTGAAATCATGTTACACACCCCATCGACCCGCCACCCAAGTGAGCACAACACACCCCCTCCACCCTCCTACCTCCCCCCCGAACACCAGTGTCCAAAGATGCTCATTGTCAGTGGGCAGTCGCTATTGCAAGCCCCCTCTCCGGGTATCAGGGGCACCCCTGCCTGTGGAGCGCAGGTTCCTCCCAGATCTACGTTGGGGGCTGCCCTGGACGGAACTTGCAACGGATGATGTCTCTGCCTGCTCACGTCCATGCATGTCCCTGAGGGTTTGTGAGAGCTCAGTGAGCACACGGCGCACAGCGGCAAGTTCGGCACATACGTCTTTGGACGTCGCATGCAGTTTCCCCCTCAGGCTCTCGGTGCTTCTCTCCATTTGTACTCTCAGGCTCTCGGTGCTTCTCTCCATTTCTACTCTCAGGCTCTCGGTGCTACTCTCCATTTGTGCCCTTAGTGTCTCTGTACTTCTCTCCAATTCTGCCCTAAGTGTCTCAGTTGATGTTTCTATGTCTGCCTTAGTGCCCCCACATTCATTGGCATGGTCCTTGAGGAGCGTGGCCAGTTGCTGCTGTTGCACGATTACCTGGTCGAGGGACTGTTGCCTCTGCTGGGCCATGGCCACTTGCGGTGGTGTCACAGAGGGGCTGGTCACCTCATGTTGCCTTGCCACAGGGCTTGTGGGGGATGGCCAGTCGTCGTCTTGTGGGTGCCCCTGCGTGGTATCCTCATGGCGTACGGGATGGAACAGACAGGGGGATTGAGACAGGTCATGGATGGATCTAACTTCGACATCCCCGTTTTCTGTGTCGGAGCATGCTGCCATTAATGCATTGTCACCTATGGTGCTGCTGCCACCAGAAGCAGTGCCTACTGTGGCATCCATTGGGGGGACCTGTGGTGGTGCTGTTGTGGGCATGCTGGCCGCTGGGGTGCCTGTTGAAGTTCCCTCCTGTGTGCTGCCACTTGATTTGTGCTGCTGCCGTGTCTTGATGCGTGCAGCTGAGGTGGAGGGTGTTTGGCCGTCGGTCTTGGCCCTCTTTGCAGGTGTGCTGGTAGGGGTGTCCTGGAGCTCGTCGTTTGAATCGGACCCTGTGGTGGAGTAAAGGAGGGCGAGCGTTATAAATGGGTCTGTGGAAATTGGAATGGCAATGTATCACATGCATTGGGGTGGTACCTGAGGGTGATTTGGGTTGGGGCCTTGGAGGTGGTTTCTTTTTTGTGTGGAGTGAGGGTGCAGTTGTTTTGCAGCCTGCAGTTAGGGTGTGCCTGCTGCACGTGTAGAGGGTGTTTTTAGGATTTTTAATTATTTATGTATTTAATGTGAGTTTTAACGTGTGCTATCGGGCCTATGTATGTGGACGTTCTCCTGGACATGTGTTACTGTTGCACTATGTGGACACGTGGTACTTCACATGGTTGGACATTGTGGTTTTAGCATTGTTTTATTTGGGACACCTACCTGATTCTTCGGATGTCTGCACTCCTTTCTCCATCCCTCCGACTCCCTCTATACTCTCCATTCCAATGGTGGAGGCACAGATTTCTTCCCAGGGGGTCAACTTGATGGGTGATTCCGATCCTCCCCCGGTAGCTGTGGCAATGTTGCGGTTGGCAGAAAGTATGCTACGGACGCGGATCCGCAGGTCGTCCCATCGCTTTCTGCATTGCTGTGGGTTGCGGGGTGCGGTCCCCACCGCACTTACCCGCTCTGCCACCAGGGCCCATATGGCCTTCTTGTTCGCAAGTGCCGTCCTGGTCATTTGCGTGGAGAAGACGACGGCAGCATTCTCCTGGAGGGTCTCTGTGAGCACGGTGAGTTCCTCACGGGAGAAGTGGACCTGCCGCTTGCGGTCGCACGCTTTCTTCGCTACTTTTCCCATTTTTCTTGGTTTCACTAGGGTGGATGTCGGGTTGGGATGTGTCTCAGGGTAGTATTTTTAATGGTTGTGTGGAAATAGTGTTTTTATAGGTGTACGGCGTGATGTTTCCCGTTCCGGGACCATGTTTTTACTTCCGTTTCCGTATATTTCCGGTCACCGTACTTTCCGATTGCCGCTCATTGCGGTGACCGCTAAGATGGGTGGCGGAATTGCACCTAGGGCGCCGTACGGCGGCGGTGTGGGCCGTTTTGGGGTCATTTCCGCCATCGCGGACTTTGCACTTCCGCCATGGCGTGGTGCTCGTGCCCGATGGGTCGGAATGAGCCGCACTTTGCTCCGTCGTGCAATGGCGGAAACGCTATTTACGCTATTGCTGTCCGGTCGGTTGCTTTCCGCCAGGGTCGTAATGAGGGCCTATGTATTTAATCCAAGAGTATTTTCATTTCTATGTAAAATGAATAAAGCCATGTCAAATGGTATTTTCAACTTTATAGGCTGTGCTGTGAGCATGGGACTCGCGTGAATGCACTCAGAACACAGTGCATTTAACACATGAGCTTTAGAAGCCTTTGAAGTAGAAGTACTTTCAAGCACATAGGTATTAAGGTAACCATGATTCACATCACATGTGTAGACTTATGGATAGGGCACATGTCTGGGTGCGCTCAGTAACCTGGGACCAGACAAATGTGGTTCGATTCCTCCTGCAAGCTGTGGCACTATTAACAGTTTTCTTCTCAGTGCCCTATATAAGGTTATGGCAAGAAGTATATTCAAATGTTTTTCAGACATATATAAACATGGCACTCCATTCCTGTGAATGTCTATGAAAAAACAGGACGGATGAGTTTGGAAGTGGGGCGATAGTCAAGGCATACTTGTCTTAAGAGCGTGATAAGAGAGACAGTAAAAGTTACACCTAGGCTACAAGATAGCGTATAAATCAGCATATTCTTTCTCAGTGTCACTGTAGAAACTGAATTGTGGGTTTGGTTCCTAACAGTAGATGTTGACTGGTGGCCTGCCCCATTGGAGGCTGCCTTTTTTGGTGAAACACCCACTGCCAGAGCTGGGAGCCCACCTAAAGTTCCTTAACCCCTCTCCCACACTTGTTCGCATCACACTGCCTGCCTAAAGCTATTGTGTTCAAGTATTCCCTTAATGGTACGTTGTGCTGACTCCGCACTGCATGTTCCAAGCAGATTTTCAAAGGACTGTGGAGCCAGAAGAAGCAGATACTAATATATATACCCATGGCTTCCCGCCTGCTCTGCTATGTAGTGTTCAGTGTTTCCCTCGTTCTCTCTCTCTTTTTCCCTATTGCATTAGAGTTTTAGCTGATGCATTTCCTGCCACTTTTCTACAACATAGACAGTGGAAGAAATTGATATGGGGTATACAGTACTGTGCGTTGCGTCCTTGTGACTTCTTATTAGTGAGGGGGAGTAACCTTAAGATTCAGCATTTTTGTTTTCTCTAACATCAAGACCATGGCTGCCAGGAGGTCTTATCGGTACCCACAGAAGGGCTGTTACCATTTGCATGTGCCAGAGAATTTTTTTAATGCATCTGTGCCTCATAAAAACAGTATGTGCTTTTTAACAGAGATTGTTTTTCTGTCTATTCTTTACACTGACTTATTTAGGGTGCTTCAACTCCTGTGCCTTTTTGAGCTACTCCTCCCCTGTCCCACACCTGTCCCACATCCACCTCTGCACTTGCCAACATCAGGGTTAAGGAAAGGTTTTCATAGCCAAATGCTCCATCATGCCCCTCGCTCCAACCACTTCCCCCCAACCTGAGAATTTACAATATACTGATAAAGGGTCACATAATCTATATATATATAATTCGCTTAGGATGTCTGTTCATTGAGAACTGAGCATGTGCACTACTATACCATGCACAGGTTTCTTTGCTCTAAAACACAGCTAAGATTCTGTTTGGGGAAGGAAAACATAATCTCTGGGCAGTCTTCAGACACCCATGGCCCCAATTCAGAGACTGATGTCTTAGCTATTTTATCATCATAAGCATAGTTTGAGGCTGTGCAAATTATTATATATTTTTCTATGTGGATCTATGTGATTATTGCGACGGCTGAAAATGCAGACTTTTTTTGTTAACCCTTTACACCACATATATTTGCGGGGGAAGACCCCACACACGCCCCCATATTAATATTATACTCTAAACACCCCCACATATATATGTGGTGTAAGGGGGGGTTAAAAAAAAGTCGGCATTTTCAGGCGTCGCAATTCCCAGGTCGAGATTCTTTTACAATTCCGTTCTATGTCACTAACATTTTAATGTTAGGGTGAATGTTGTGAAAAAAAGAAATGAACAAACAGCCCAATGTACATTATATACATAGTTATTCAAGGATACACCCCTTTTAGTAAATACCTATTTGTTAAATATAAAGATCTGTGGTCACTCTTATGTTCCTAAGTAGGCTGGAACCTGCACTGGTATTATTTGCCCCTTTTCTCATAGGGGTATTTCGAAAGAGTACAATAGGACTGTATCAGACTGTACATGCTGGAATGATAGCCTTATAAGAACAAAGTTTATGTGGCAATTCTATGTTTTGACTTTTTAAAAAGAGCCAGTTTACAATGTTAGTGCAAACAAAATATACATATATATTATTTAAAAAAAAACAAATGACAAAAGAGGTAAGGTTAAAGCAACACAAATTGAGAGGTCTACAAACATCAGACATAATTACGTTATGGTAATATAATAAACAGCTTTTGTTAATATTTACAGTTTAAATTATTGACTAAATTTAATTTAGCACAAATATTACATGTTTGCATTTTTATGCATATTGTAATTACTAGCAGGAAAGAGATAGGGCAAAAAGGAAAAGTGCCTCTTTTTTGTTTAAGGGGGGCTTGACTCAAGAGGACAAATATCATATAATGAGATGAGCAGAGTCAACAGCTACCCCAATTCAGCTACGCATACACGTACCCTACACGTACCCTGCTCCAATCGCGTGTGAAACTTCCTGCGAACCCCAGTTATATACGTACCCCACTCGCACAGGCCCTTTTGCGTGTGAAACTTCCCGCGCACCCCTGAAATACACGTACCCGGATCCAATCGCGTGTGAGACTTCACATGAACCCCAGTTATACACGTACCCCGCTCGCACAGGGACTATCGCGTGTGAAACTTCACGCAAACCCCAGTAATACACATTCCCCGCTTGCCGTTTGCTGTTTGGCAGCCCTGTAAACTGGTCCAGGGTTAGCACAACCCTTTGCGCTGGATTGGGGATTTTGATGGCTTTTCCTTGCGCGAGGGCGTTCTTGGGGGCGTAACTGGCGCTGCTGCAGGGTCGCTGCGCCACTCTGCGCCATGGCTGGTTTTGGAGGCTAAAATCCATGAATACGCTGTGCGCGGAAATCGATTTTAGCGCACGCGGCTGGCGCAGACATTCGCACGCGCACACTGTGCGCCAGCCGCGTGTGCCACTTGTGCGCAAAATTCTATGAATTACCCCCTTAGCGTTGTTAGAGTACAGTGGAAATCATTTTGGGCTCTCTTCTACAGAAACATAGTTTTGTAAACAAAAAAATCTAAGTCAGAACATACACATTTTCACACCATTAAACACCCTCCACAGCACTTTAGTAGCACTCTTGAATTTAGCATGACACAGACGTTGCTAATGAGAGCAATCCTATTAGACTGAGATCCTTTTGACGAAGAATCACGCATGATTATTTAACTGTAGTTTCGCTTTCCTACAATATTATGTAAACTGAACTTCCCAAAATGCACTGATCACAATACCAGAAAAGGTGAAATGGGACTGTATATTAACTAGCAAGTGTATTACAGTAAAACAATAAAAACAATACATAAATAAATACATATTCACCTAAACAGGCCGGGCATCCAATGTCCAAGAAAAAGTAAGGCAAATGGTTTAAAATGTCTGTTAACTCTGGCAGGGTCATGAGTGTGACGCTGTTAATAAAGGAGAGGCAAGGAACCCTCTCAAACTGAGGTTGGAAGCCTACCCAGGCAACTCCAGAGCAAGACTACCCCAGGGGTGGTGTAGTGAATTGAGAGGGACCCCGCGCCTATATCCCCAGTATGCATGGAACAATGTAATATATATTGGTGCCATTTCTCTGACCCAATGCCTATTAGTCGGTGCCCTGGTCAGGTCTCCATCCTTTCCCTTTCAGGTAGTTCCTGAGACACTGCAGCTACCATAATGCACCAGACTCTGCTGATGCCTGAGATTAATAATTGGTTCCAGGAAGCAGCACTTTGCTAAGAAAATCTGCATGTACCACAATGCAGCTGGGCCCTACAGACAAGACCTGACATGGAACAGGAGGAATGGTCTGGTTTTCCAAATAGACATGGACTATGCTTCCATATTCAGGAGCTGAATGTGAGAGCAAACTCCTACTGAAGACTACCCAGGGATACCACAGAGGAGCAGGGGAGCAACGATGGTGGAACAGGAACCAGCATAGAATGGCAGAGATGTAGGGGGAAAACCCATTGGTGGGATCCCCTACTTCACTGGCACTCAGGGATAGAACAATTATACATTAAACAACAAGCGTGCCAAGTGGAACCGGGGAAAGGCTAGGGAAAGAAACAGAAGCTGTGTCTAGTTAAACATTATTTTATTTTCATTCTTGTTTAATATGTAAAAAAAAAGTAGAAAATTGATTCAATAAAACATTATTTCTCCTTCATTCATTCATATTCCATATATACCATTCATCTTCAATATTCTAAAAAATTAATTTGTGAAAGCTAGAATTTTGCATATAAGCCTTCTATTCCAATTTGTTTAATTTCAAATTCATCTTGCTAATAATGACTGTCCACATTGTAAACATTGTATCTATAGGTGTCCCGTAGTGTTGTTTTCCAATTTGTGTGGGACTTCCAATATATAAATAGTTTCGACTCAACAATATCTAGTGAATTTCTTCCAGATAATTGTATACGTTTTCTTCAGGATATGTGAACATTTTTAATTTTCAATTCCTTAGGACTTGCATCACAAGGGCTCAACACTGTTTCTTTTTTATTTTCTGTTTTTCAAACACTGTTGTCGTGTTTTTTTATCTTGTAAATTACGCCAAGTATTTCTTAGCGTGTCTTTTGTTGTCGTTGAACTATTTGTATGACTTTGTTTTCTTTTCTTTTCTTCCGGTGTGTGCTGTTTAATTTACAGATGTAAGGCGGTACCAGGAAACCCTGCCGAAAGCCGTCTTGGAAATTTAATTATTTGAGCCTGGTGGATAATAGAGATTAAACAGTTCTACAGACTGCATGTCAGTTTGGAAGGAAATGGATAGTGAATGGGTGACATGGCTGAAGGAAGGCCCTTATGAAGACTCCCTGGGGAAATCCCAGTCCACCAGGGGAGGAGACAGGATGGGAGATCTGTATGAGATGTGATATGAATTTAGTATAAGATAGAAATATGGACATTTTAGCAAGAGAAGCATTACAGATTTTGAAAAGCAACTTATCTGACTGACTGACTGACTGACTGAGTGACTGACGCATGGCTACATATAAATAAATACAAACCGCAAAATAAATGAAAAAGTATTTGCATTTCTCCCATGTACACCACTTATAGTTACAAATTCATTATATATTCCTGTCATTAAAGAGGAAACTGGAGGGGTAGCTTTAAAGACTGAGACCATAGCCTTTTGACACCTACACTTTGATGAGGGAGAGTGCGATCAAAGCACAGATTTCGAGGCTAGGAAAAACTGTTTTGAATGAGGCACTTGCACTGGAGCAATTTAGAAGACTCTCCAAAAGATTTTCTGCACACAAATTTTCCTAATACAACTACAACTGGCAATTTCTGGGTCACACTTAACCTGTGATTTGGGGATCACTCATTAATGCCTCCTATTCACTGAATAGTCTGAGGATCATTTATGGCTAAATCATAAGGGAGGAATTTAAAGAATTTGAAATCAACACAAGATACGCGCATCCAGTCATCTCACTAAGAAAATAATGGAAGAAAAGGGGCCAATTAAAGTGCTCAAATCTAAAAAAGCTGAAAGGATGTTATTAAAAGCTTGACAGAGCTTTATAAAAAAAAGTAACACATGTGGCTGCTTACTAGCCAAAAACATAAAGCACAAGAGAGCAGAAAACATACAAAACCTTCAATTGATGGAAATGGCAAAGAGTGCAGTGCAAGAAACCCACACTAGAAGCTTTCCGTACTTCTTCTGTCTTCTTGGATGAGTCAGAAAGCCCAGATGTTGGCTAAATGAGTGACTGCTAAGACTCCATTGTGCTGCCTGTCAGGCCTGTGGCCCAAATAGATCTAACATAGAAACCTGCTGCTCCAGGGGAAGTTCTTGCTGCAATAAGAATGATGGAGGAGGGCAAAAGGCCAGGACTGGATGTCCTTACAGTAACTTTATTTGCAAAGTTGGGATCCATTTAAGCATCACCAAGGGTAGAAACCTTCAGCTCAATTAGGCATAGCAATGAGCTGACAACCTTAATGACGTACCCTATGTAATGGTCATTTAGAAACCAGGGAAAGGGCCAAACATAATTCATAGTATAAACCAATTGCATTAATAAATGTTGAAATAAAGGTCTATGCATCCATGTTTGCCAATAGGTTAGGTGGGAACATGTAATGCAGTATCTGATAGATTTTGATCATTCATTTTGTAATGCCCAAAGAAACAGATTTGACAATGTTTGGCATGTTCGCCATCTCATTGATGAAGTAAATCGGAAGTTTAGCCCACCTTGCTACTTTTGCTCAACGCCAAAAATGCATTTGACAGGGTAGACTGGACTTATCCTAAACATGTTCTTTTCATGTTTGGCCTGTGTCTGAAGTTCATAACTATTGAATGCTCCAGCTACTTGAATCCCACTGTGAAAATGAGGGTTAATGGTTCACTGTCTGGCAGATTGATTCTCCTTATGTATGGATACATGGAAGGAGTGTCCACTGTCACAGCTTATTTTTGCAATGGCCATAGTGTATTTTGTTGAAATATTAAGGCAGAATCAGGAGATTTCAGGAAGAGACCTGGAAGAAATGAACCTATTATTGAATTATTCACTGATGATCTTGGAATATCACTTTAAAAGTCAGAACTCTCTCTGAAGGCAGCTCGGAATGAGATTCAGGACTTCGGAGCAGCCTCGAAATCCGAAATCTTGACTATATTTATCTCTAAGACATAGAAGCAATCCTTAGAAGATGTGGCTTGACACTTTGATAAAAGACTTGGGGGGTGAATCTGATGGCTGATTTAAATAAGTGGTATAGTTTAAATTATAAACCACTATTTTACACAATTAGACATGCTCGCAAAGTGGAAACAGCTTTATGTATCATGCTTTGGTACAATTTATGTTATTGAAGAGAATGCAGTATTCTGCCTCCTATACCTTTTTCAAACAATCCCAATACATAATTATAAAAGAGATCATAGCTTTCTACATGGTGAAATGATGAATATTATATGATGGAACAAAAAACCTACAATAAATTTTAAAAAATCCTATTCACTCATAAGGCCAGAGGAGGGCTAGCATGCCCCAACTTGGCAAAAAAATTACAAAATGTTCCGAATCCACCCTCTGGATTAATGGATGCTGGAAAGGATGGAGAAACATTGGGTATTTATTAAGTAGAAGGTTCTTGGGAAGTATATCTGGACAAACACATGGTTGGATAAAAAAAGGAGGGCCCTTAATATAGCTTTCACGCCCCAGGGTGGGCATGGGGTTTAACAGACCACAATTCCGAGCTTTGGCAGGCCAGAGTAAAGCCCATGTCCACCCCCGCCCGCACCGAGCCGTGAAAGATATCTGCACTCTGGAATTTACCGGGGTGAGGATAGTTTTCTTTTTTTGTCCAAATGGAGATCAGCTCAAGCCCATCTCCTGCTCAGTGAAAAAACAAATGGAAAAAAAAGTCCATTGTCATTCAAATGGAAAAGGGACTAGGTTCCTTTTCGAATGACGGCAGCCATAGAAAACATGTTCCAAAATGGCCACCGTCATCCGAAAGGGGACCTAGGCAGTGATTAGAGCATCGCACCCGGGTGCAAATGTATATGTTCATGCTTTTACTTAAAGCACTGCTCGAGGTCTGTACAACCCAACTAAAAATCAAATGTATGCTTCCCTTACCCCACTTATGTGAAAGATGGATTTTATACCACACCTTTCAGAAATGACATTTCACAACTGGGAAAATATGGTCTGGTGAAAATGTTTCGACTTGTTCTAAAATGCGAAAATAAAGTATTTTGACCAGTGTAAGCAGGACTTTCAGCTGCAAGAAGAAGACAGATTGCAGCACTGCCAACTACGGCACCTTCCAATGCAACCGCTTCTTTCAGCTGGTGCAATTAGAAATCTTACAGAGCTGTAGAGGTGCTTGCAATATGCAGATTCGAAAAAAGTTCAGATCTATAGACTTGACATCATTTTTATGACAGATAACACTAGTGCTTGGAAAGATAAGCTTTGCAGACCGATTGCGATGGTTAAACAGGCTTCCATTCCAGGTCGTTTTTCAAAGGTTCCATATGATATGCACCCTACATGCGGAGAATCAAATTAGAATAACATGCAGGTGGCACTGTACTCTTGTGAAAATACAGACATATTTGGCTACATATTCAGACAAGCTTTATTACATATATTTTGGGACTGCACTTGTTTAAAGGAATTTTTGTTCCACCATGAACTTTATCACATATTTACAAATACAAATGATCCTTTTTAACTCTTTTACACGAAGACTATTATCCTTCGCATTCTCTGATAGGTAGGCTAACCACTCGCCTCCATTTTGCAGCAAAGCATAGACTCATATCACTCTGGTGCACTAAGATAAAATCTAATGATAATATGTGGATGAACAAAGTCTGGAGAGTATTTGAGCAGGAAAAATTAGCAGATGAGTATATTATAATACTACAAGTTTGGAGTAATTGTATATCCTGCATGAAGAATGACTATGGAATAGCTTAATGTGCTCTCCAAGATTGGGAACTCTGGGATAACTGGAGTTCAGCATTGCTTAGATTTTTAATGCAAACATTTGCAACTTTCTCAGTTGTAAGCATATTCTCGATGGATGATAGGGATGGGTCAGGGAAAATAGGTAATATGGTAGAGTGTTTTGATTGTTCTTCGGTTGATGTCTATTTTGTGAAATCTGAAAAAAATAAAAAAGTGTAAAACAAATCTCTGGGGCAATGGAGACTTCTTGTTGACCTAAGGAAAATGAATAAGAAGGTACACATGTCAAATGGTGTCTCTCTTACATTGACCAGGGACGTACAGATATCTGGTGTCCGAAGTGTACTTGGACTTTGATTTGACAAATGGGTATTTGACATGCCCTTCAGCCCCAACACCTGCTATCCATTGACCCCTATGCCCTTACTGACCGCTACACTCGCACCCTCACTGCTGCGGTGGACACTGTTTGCACCACTAGCACCAAGAAAATCTAAAACCATCAAACATTCCAACTCATGGTTCACCCCTGAACTCACTGAGCTTTGCAGATCCAAATGCTTGGCTGAAGCCAACTGGAAAAAAGACCCTCAGTCACAACGAAAAATAATTTTGTTGCAGCGGCTAAAGTATACAGACAAGCTATAATAGCAGCTAAATCTACCATCTACAGTCAGAGAATCGCCAATGCCAAATACAATACTAGAGAAATCTTCACTATCCTGAGGGAAATAGAAACCCATGCAAACCCCCAAACCCGACTCATCATTGTCAAAGATGAGGCCTGGTGCTCTAAAATCCAAATGGCTATGATGAGTAATGAGATCATGGTAAACCCTCCCTGCTCCTTCTCTTCTACATCTCAGCCGCCTTTGATCTCATAGATCACCCAATCTTATGCCAACACCTCATAACCGAAGCTCACCTCTCGCCATAAACCCCCACCTGCCCCTATACCTTGCTGAGTCCCCCAAGGATCTTGTGTGTCCCTGACCCTCTACAACATACTAGACTCCATTGGCATATCATACACCAATTATGCCACGTAAATCCTTCTAACCCTTCTAATCCTGTCTGGCGACTATCTGGAATACTCCCACACTTTAAATAATGTCTATGCCATCTATAATGGATGGCCACTCACCGCCTCTGCCTTAACGACAAGACAGAGCTACTGCTAGTTGAGCCACCCACAGTACTCAAGAACTTGATACCCCAATACTCCTCATTCCTCATCAATGGGATCCAAATACAGGCATCATCCTCTGTGAAAACCCTTAGTGTGTACCTAGACGCCACACTGTCGCTAACGTGCCAGGTGAATGTGATAGCCTCCTCATCAGCACACACTATGAAACTGATTAATGCCGCCAGATCCTTCCTCTCCCAAGACAGTTGTATCACGATTGTTCGGGCATTTATTGGCTCAAGATTGGATTATTGTAATGCCTTATTTGCCTTATTTTATTTTATTTGCTGGCAAATCATGCAAGAATATTACTAAGCTACAGGTTATCCAAAACAATGCTGTGCGTGCCGCTCTAAACGTCCTAAACATTCGAGACACGTGATGCGAGTTCATCTCTGCTGTGGGAACAAAGGTCCATTGGCTCCCCATCTAAGAGCACATCCCCTTCAAGACTCTATCCATCATGCACAAATGTATCAGAGATCTAGCCAACAGACCCCGCCGAGCAGCCCAGAACAACAAATGATTGCTTCCTAAATACAAACGAGCAAAAGCTGGAAGCGCCAGATTCCCATCCTTTGCAGCAAAACAGTGCAACCTGCTCCCACCATCCTTGAGAGCCGAGAACTCCTACTGGGTGTTCAGGAAGCATTGAAAACATGGCTATAGCATAACCGCACTTGGTGACTGCCTATTTGGCCCACGAACCTTCTCAGGCCTACATCCTTCGTTTCCATGCCAGTGTAGCTGATTTTGTAACAGTGCCTTGATGCCTCCAGGCTTAGTGTGCTTTATAAGTGAAGAAAGAAATACATAAATAGCTATGTAAGGCCGTGTCCAATCATGGAGAAAGAGCGAACTTGGTAATGATCTATTAATGAAAAGTGCAACACCTGGTGGAGATTCACAATGTACTGTGATTGGGCCTTTCAAAAGGATGTCAGGAACCCCTCTGAGCCGGGGGTCGGAGGTCTACCTGGGTGATTGCCTGAGCCAGGCCTATCCCTGTTGTGGATGGTGGCAGAAGAGAGGCTCCCAATTCCTGCCCCTTGTTACAGTATGTTTCCCAGCAGAATCCTGTCTGCAGCCTTGCTTCCCAATGCATGTGCTCGCCCATTGTTTTTTGTCATCTCAGAGGCTGAGTCCATGAACAAAGGACCTGCGAGGACTCCTAAGAAAGAAGTATCAGTGTGTAGAGGCTCACGTCTGTAATATTATTTTTAGAAAATATTAGAGGGTTGAGTCCTGGGACAATCTCTTTTATATTTGTAATAATTCATTTATTTGATGATAAAGGTTTCCTGAGGGATGAACAGCCCACTTTAGAATGGTATTCCATATTTATGTGAAGCAGGGGTTGTTACCCATTACTTTCTAGTTTCATTCTTTTATTTCTAACTCTTCTTCTTTCTCTTGCAAATATTTTAGGAGACAGACCAGATTAATATTAATTCCCCTTACTATTTGCTGATCTGGTGAGTACTTCATATGTGAAGGTAGCTGTCGGCTCTCAACACAAATAACTTTGGCACCATTTCCCCCATCTTGTGGTTGTTCTTTCTCTCTGTGGCTCATTAGACCCCAGGGAGGATACCTTCTCTACTTGAGAGTGACATTTTTTAAAAGTGCTCTTTTTAGTCATCTGAATCGGCCATCCAGTTTCATATTCACCCATTTGGACCCAATGTATCTCCAATACGGGCCTTTGTAGACACTGTTTACTATTTCACTGTTAAGTGGCTCCTTGTCATTCAATGTAGATCAATACAATCTGCAACTCTATGCCATCGTTTCAAGCACATAGGGTTTCATGTGCCAGTTGTTCTCTGTAATATCAGTGAATGCGAGATTGAGAGCCTGCCTCATGTTGTCACAACAGATTGGGAGCCAGGGCAGGAACCTTTGGAGCCCCTCAAGCTACAGGGGGCAACTAGGCACCAGTTTTTTTTAAATCTTCTCCGCCAATTGTATTTTGCTGCATATAGTTGAAACTAGTGAGCATACTGCATTTGTTTGTTATTTATTTATCATTTACAGATTGGGCCTCATTACGAGTAGGGCGGTAAGGGATACTGGGCACCGGTAAGGAGACCCGGTGCCAGTAATCCCTTACCCCCCTACTACGAGGTCCCTTAGCGGGTCCCTCCTTTAATGCCTGGTCTGACCAGGCGTTATGGACGGGACCCGTTAAGGGAAATCAGAGCCAATAACGGTACCGCAATTTGGGTTACCGTTATTAGCACCTTCCACCATTCCCATTGAGCCGTATGGGGGCTCAAATTGGAATGGGGAATGGCTTTTTCAATGGGGATTTACCGGGCCCGCAAAGATCGGACTACACTGGTAAGTCCCCATTGAACGAGACCGGTGCCGGACACGTTATTGGTGGCAGTCATGGCGCAAATAGCACCATGACTACCAGCAATCTCGTAATGAGGCCCATTGTCTGTTTTTTGGGGGTCAATGTCAAAAAGCATTTCAGTGTGTTTTATTTAAATCTATTTTGATTGCTGTGCCTGACTCCTGCAACCTGTTGGAATACAAGCATTGGCTACAGTAAATGCATGAATTAAATATTATGTATTTAATCCAAGAGTATTTTCATTTCTATGTAAAATGAATAAAGCCATGTCAAATGGTATTTTCAACTTTATAGGCTGTGCTGTGAGCATGGGACTCGCGTGAATGCACTCAGAACACAGTGCATTTAACACATGAGCTTTAGAAGCCTTTGAAGTAGACGTACTTTCAAGCACATAGGTATTAAGGTAACCATGATTCACATCACACGTGTAGACTTATGGATAGGGCACATGTCTGGGTGCGCTCAGTAGCCTGGGACCAGACAAATGTGGTTCGATTCCTCCTGCAAGCTGTGGCACTATTAACAGTTTTCTTCTCAGTGCCCTATATAAGGTTATGGCAAGAAGTATATTCAAATGTTTTTCAGACATATATAAACATGGCACTCCAATCCTGTGAATGTCTATGAAAAAACAGGACGGATGAGTTTGGAAGTGGGGCGATAGTCAAGGCATACTTGTCTTAAGAGCGTGATAAGAGAGACAGTAAAAGTTACACCTAGGCTACAAGATAGCGTATAAATCAGCATATTGTTTCTCAGTGTCACTGTAGAAAATGAATTGTGGGTTTGGTTCCTAACAGTAGATGTTGACTGGTGGCCTGCCCCATTGGAGGCTGCCTTTTTTGGTGAAACACCCACTGCCAGAGCTGGGAGCCCACCTAAAGTTCCTTAACCCCTCTCCCACACTTGTTCGCATCACACTGCCTGCCTAGAGCTATTGTGTTCAAGTATTCCCTTAATGGTACGTTGTGCTGACTCCGCACTGCATGTTCCAAGCAGATTTTCAAAGGACTGTGGAGCCAGAAGAAGCAGAAACTAATATATATACCCATGACTTCCCGCCTGCTCTGCTATGTAGTGTTCAGTGTTTCTCTCGTTCTCTCTCTCTTTTTCCCTATTGCATTACAGTTTTAGCTGATGCATTTCCTGCCACTTTTCTACAACATAGACAGTGGAAGAAATTGGTATGGGGTATACAGTATTGTGCGTTGCGTCCTTGTGACTTCTTATTAGTGAGGGGGAGTAACCTTAAGATTCAGCATTTTTGTTTTCTCTAACATCAAGACCATGGCTGCCAGGAGGTCCTATCGGTACCCACGGAAGGGCTGTTACCATTTGCATGTGCCAGAGTATTTTTTTAATGCATCTGTGCCTCATAAAAACAGTATGTGCTTTTTAACAGAGATTGTTTTTCTGTCTATTCTTTACACTGACTTATTTAGGGTGCTTCAACTCCTGTGCCTTTTTGAGCTACTCCTCCCCTGTCCCACACCTGTCCCACATCCACCTCTGCACTTGCCAACATCAGGGTCAAGGAAAGGTTTGCATGGCCAAATGCTCCATCATGCCCCTCGCTCCATCCACTTCCCCCCAACCTGAGAATTTACAATATACTGATAAAGGGTCACATAATCTACATATATAATTCGCTTAGGATGTCTGTTCATTGAGAACTGAGCATGTGCACTACTATACCATGCACAGGTTTCTTTGCTCTAAAACACAGCTAAGATTCTGTTTGGGGAAGGAAAACATAATCTCTGGGCAGTCTTCAGACACCCATGGCCCCAATTCAGAGACTGATGTCTTAGCTATTTTATCATCATATGCATAGTTTGAAGCTGTGCAAATTATTATATATTGTTCTATGTGGATCTATGTGATTATTGCGACGGCTGAAAATGCAGACTTTTTTTGTTAACCCTTTCCACCACATATATTTGCGGGGGGAGACCCCATACCCCCCCCCATATTAATATTATACTCTAAACACCCCCACATATATATGTGGTGTAAGGGGGGGTTAAAAAAAAGTCGGCATTTTCAGGCGTCGCAATTCCCAGGTCGAGATTCTTTTACAATTCCGTTCTATGTCACTAACATTTTAATGTTAGGGTGAATGTTGTGAAAAAAAGAAATGAACAAACAGCCCAATGTGCATTATATACATAGTTATTCAAGGATACACCCCTTTTAGTAAATACCTATTTGTTAAATATAAAGATCTGTGGTCACTCTTATGTTCCTAAGTAGGCTGGAACCTGCACTGGTATTATTTGCCCCTTTTCTCATAGGGGTATTTCGAAAGAGTACAGTAGGACTGTATCAGACTGTGCATGCTAGAATGATAGCCTTATAAGAACACAGTTTATGTGGCAATTCTATGTTTTGACTTTTTAAAAAGAGCCAGTTTACAATGTTAGTGCAAACAAAATATACATATATATTATTTTAAAAAAAAACAAATGACAAAAGAGGTAATGTTAAAGCAACACAAATTGAGAGGTCTACAAACATCAGACATAATTACGTTATGGTAATATAATAAACTGCTTTTGTTAATGTTTACAGTTTAAATTATTGACCAAATTTAATTTAGCACAAATATTACATGTTTGCATTTTTATGCATATTGTAATTACTAGCAGGAAAGAGATAGGGCAAAAAGGAAAAGTGCCTCTTTTTTGTTTAAGGGGGGCTTGACTCAAGAGGAGAAATATCATATAATGAGATGAGCAGAGTCAACAGCTACCCCAATTCAGCTACGCATTTGGCGGTAGGGATGATGAGCAGTAGGCTAGTTTAATACATACTAGCTCGGGGTGGTCACACAAAGGCTGGAGAGATTTATTTGGAGAAAAAAAATCAATTTAATCAGAACTTTAGACACATGTTTAAAATTCGTGGGTCCAAATACACAAGGTTGGACCTTAAAAGGTACATATATGCCCAGGGGGGGCGACAGAGAAAATTCAAATATTTACACTTCACATTTGAGTGAGGGTTAGTAGCAGATATTTGTGCACATTCATATAAGTCAGATATCTGGTTATAACTGTCCACGTCCAGCGGATGCGTAAGTGATCCTTTCCCCACTGTTCTGCAAGTCACTGAACAACTCGCTGGTCCTGCAGATCTCTCGGATCCTGAAAAATAGACGCACCAACCTCTGCAACGCGATTGTTCCAGCCATCTCCGCTGGACATGGACAGTTATAGCCAGATATCTGACTTATACAGATCCATTGCCTTTCCGGCCAGTACTCCGAACAGGCTGAACTTATCAAATCCAACATTCAGCAACGACATTTCAAAGGCGGGCACACAGTCTGGTCAACAACTGACCATGTCCTGATGACAGTTCGGACCCTTCCCTGAATCTGCAAATCGCTAGTTCACACGGAAGGCTTCTAAATACCCCGAACTAGAAACACCAAACTGTTTGTCTCGACAACAATTGCACACTACTACTTGCAAGTAGTGTGTGAAATTGCAACAAATATCTGCTACTAACCCTCACTCAAATGTGAAGTGTAAATATTTGAATTTTCTCTGTTGCCCCCCCTGGGCATATATGTACCTTTTAAGGTCCAACCTTGTGTATTTGGCCCCACAAATTTTAAACATGTGTCTAAAGTTCTGATTAAATTGATTTCTTTTTCCCAAAAAAACTCTCCAGCCTTTGTATGACCACCCCAAGCTCGTATGTATTAAACTAGCCTACTGCTCATCATCCCTACCGCCAAATGCGTAGCTGAATTGGGGTAGTTGTTGACTCTGCTCGTCTCATTATATTGTAATTACTATACATATTGTGTATATATTGTTATTTGTAAATGTAAATTTCACTAAGATTTTACTGTGTATGATATTTGAATACATTTTTAGAAGTTTTTGTATATGTTTTCTATTTTATAATGTTATGTTTATTGTTTGGTAAATTATATGTATTTACAATGATGACATATGCCTTGTTAATTGATATTTTTGTATATGTAAACTATGACACAAATGCTTATGTATATTTTGTTATTGCAGATTTGTTTTTTAAAATGTATTTTTTTAATTGCTATTTTTGGGAGGAATTATGCTAGTATAAATTATATTTTAACTTTGTTATGTAGTAATGTTTGTATTACAAAATGTTTTTTTTCTATTAGCATATATCATAGGTATATAGTTAATATACTTTGAAGGATTTTACATTTTATAGGATTTTATAGGATTACTTGTTTTTATGTGTGAAATTATTGTAAAAGTATGGTAATTGTGTATTCTTTTAAGTGTAGGGGTGAGTTGAGGGTCCCATAATATGTTATTTTAATATAATTTTTTAAGATTATTTTGTTACATTAGCGTTATTATTTTTGATGTTTGGTTTTTGTTGCTTCAATCTTAAGTTTTTTGCAAAAAAAAGATTTTTTTTACTGTTACATCTGTTTTTTGTTATACTAGCATGTGTTGTAAGAGCATGTATTATACATGTGTTTGTGGCATAAGAGCATGTTGCATAACAAGGCGAGGTGTAAGTGTATGTGTCATATGTGCATGTGTTGTAGGTTTCCGTGCTGTAAGACCAGTGTCATACGAGTGCATGTTGTATGGGTTGAACAAGCACATGTTGAAGGAGCGTTTGTTTTAGGAACATGTTCTGTAGGAGGCGTATTATAGGAGCGCGTGTCATAAAAGTGTGTTATAAGAGTGTGTGTCGTCAAATGGTGTGTTATGGGAACATGTGCTGCAGGAGCATATGTGTGTGTATTAGGAGTATGTGTAGCAGCTGCACGGGTCAAAGGAGCATGTGTTGTAGCATTGTGTGTTATAAGAGTGTGTGCGAAGTATGATTGTAAGAGTGGTGTGTGGTTGGAATATGTGTCGTAAAACCACATGTTGTACATCTACATGTGATATGTAGTATGTGCCTGTGCAGTAGGTGTGCTTGTTATCAGAACATGTATTATAGAAATGTGTATTGGAGAAGCCCATGTTATAGCAGCACCTGTCATAGGATTGTGTGTCATTAGAGTGTGTGTCATAAGAGTGTGTGTCATAGGAGTGTGTGTCATAGGAGCATATGTTGCAGGACCATGTGTATTAGGAGCATGTGTTGTAGAAGCATGTGTCATAGGTTCACATGGTGTAGGTGCATGTGTCCTAGGTGCATGTATCCTAGGTTCCTGTGAGAGTGCTTGTTGTACATCTGCATGTTATGTGTATTAAGCACATGTGTATTAGGTGCCCATTTCATAGGAGCATGTTATTAGGTTTCATATAAACAAAGTTAATATCACAGATGTACATGTAGGGTTTTAATATATAAATACCTCCACAGCATGTGTCGTAGGAGAGTGTGTCATTAGAGTATGTGTTATTGTGTTATAAGAGTGTGCGGTAAGTGTTTGCCATAAGATTGTGTGTGGTAGGAGTGGGTGTCATTGAAACATGTGTTGTAGGAGCATGTGTCATAGGAGCATGTGTTGTAGGAGCATGTGTCCTAGTTGCATGTGGGAGCACTTGTACATCTAGACGTTATATAATACAGGGACAAGGGTACACCCCTCTGTTATGCCCTTTGAATGGTAATAGCTGCAGATAATTCAACTGCACTATTCAGCTTTACACAAGCAATGTTATTTCGTGTAGCAGCTGACATGCTTTGAGTAAATCTTTGGACATTTCAAGATTTTTCAATTTTGGTGATCTATTGTTTCGAAAGTAGAAGCACAATTTACAAACAATATATACATCTTTTGCTTGGGCTTGCTTAATAAGGGAATTTAGAAAAAACACGTTATAGTTGGCTGAAAGGTGCATCCTAAAACCTGTTTGGAAACTACTTAGAATTTGGTGATCACATATCCATTTCTCAATAAACCTTAATTAGCATTTGGTAAAAATTATACTAAAACCGTCCAACATGGATAAGATCCTGTAATTTAGAAGGATAATCTATTTTGCCTAGCTTCAATATGCAATGAAATGTGATTGTTTCCAGGAATCAGGAATTTGGCCAGAATCAGTTATTTGTTTAAAGAGGGCCAACAGTATATCTGCCCAAAGATCTTGGTTGCCTCGCATTACCAAATTAGAAATACCTTCCGGGCCAGGTGCGCTAGATTTTTGAAGCTGCTTTGTAATGTTGACCAAATCCTCTTTCTCAAAGGTCACATTTTATTTAGCAGGAGGGGTCCAATTTGCAGATGTTATGGCACTAAATTTATTTTTCAAATGTGCTTCCAGGATGTTAGATGGAAGGAGCTGAAGTACCTGTCCTCCGAACTTGTTCAGTAGACAGAAATGATAACACTCATGAATTGTTGAAAATTAATGATCCTGTTGTTCGCTGTTCTGCCTCACCCTGGCGTGGTGCAGATTGTTGCAGTGAAAATATCTCAGAAACTGGGCATCTCAGAGCCTTGAAACGTTGGAAGGACCAGTTGAGAAACAATATTTCGTGTTTCCCCTCACAGTGAACATGGTTTACGGCTTCGTATGCAGGCACCACCTCACAAAGATCCTCTGGAAAAGTTATTTCACCTGATGTAGCAAACATTTATTTTACCCTTCCTGGTGAACATGGTTTAAGGCATTGTAAAGCTTGTTTTGAACAAAAAATGCTCTGGAAAAGTAATTTCGCCTGATGCAGCAAAAACTTTGGAAACTTCTGGAATGCTACCTGGCATCACCTTCACCTCTCAGGTCCATTCGCCTCTCATACATTTTTTGTTTCCTTTCTCGGTGAACATTGTTAACAGGTTCGTCAGCAGGCAACAAACCCACAAACAAATTTTTACTTTTTCAAAAATCTGGTGAAGGTGGTCGGGTATCCATATGTCGTCTAGCCACTAATGTCTGCAGGGACCTAACAGGTAAGTATGCAAAATCTGCTGCAGATTGCTGAAACAGTGTGGAATTGTGTAAGGAACAACGCTACACCAAGCCACAAACCCACAAATCCAGCCACAAACCCACAGACAAATTTTGACTTTTATACATATAGTTAGGATGCTTTATGATCATTTCATCTAATGCCATTGCATCTAATGCCATTCCATGGACATGTTTCCATCAAAAAAATGTCCATCTAATGTATTTTTTTCTTTTTCTTTTTTCTTTTTTTTGGGGGGTCTCCCAAACCCCTTTTTTTTACCCTTTAAAATGCACCTGAACACAAATTAACCCTTTACCCCCCGAAAACATGCATTGGATGGACATTTTTTTAGATGGATACATTTTGATGGAATGGCATTAGTTACAATGTTATTAGATGCAATGACCAGATACCAGTTAGGATTTCCCTTTATTAACGTTGTCTGCCTATTCGCATTATTTAAAAATGTGCCAAATCTGTTTGGAGTTCTGTTTATGTATGACCTTCTATAGTACCCTCCAGGCATATGTACGACAGATGATACCATTTCAGCCAATTTTTATAACAATTATTTTCCTTCCTAATTAATTCATATTTGGTCTGCAAGTCACCATGAAAAGATTTAATCTTTCAAATCTTCTGCCTCATACCACATTTAAGAAATAATACTTTGTTTGTCATAAGGGTAGGAATGTTTGTTCCCTATTTGGGCCACTATTCCCATACGTCTAGTTAGGAAAAAGGTGGTAATAGAGCTAATCCAGTCTATTATTTGGTTCGAGAGGTTTAATTCTTAGAGACATCACCTAGGGCTGCCATATAGTTAATAATGGCCTCCTAATGTTTATTTGACCAGCCCTTACGATCCTGGGCATTGCTGCTAAAATTGACATCAACCACGTTATCCTAGGCACATGTTATCACTTGCTGAAGCCTAATCTTAACCTTGAGCATAGTGTGATCACTAAAGTCGGTGAATTTCACTGACATCTCTTCAATGGTATTACAAATATTAATACCACTTAAGAAATTTTCAATGGTAGACAAACTGGCACCATTAGACCCTGTCTTGGCTGTGGGAAGATCTCCTTTAATAGACTCATTGATAATTTCTAGCCCCAAATCAAAACAGAAAATGGCTCATGAACATGCTGTACCAATTAATTTGGGACGATATTTAACACCTGTTTTTACTACTGGAATTTATGATCAGCAAAGATGGTCTCACAGAGCGCCAATTGCAAAGACTCAGTACAAGCGCCCCCTGGAGGGTCATATAAATTTAAAACCAAAAAATGCTGGCCATCACACATCTCAACCTCTACTAACAAAAAATGTGAGTTTGCAACCAGTGCCACCATTTCCCTTGCCCAAAGGGTATTAGAAAATATGGTCAACAACCCACCAAAAGGTGGGCCTTTACTACCTTTATTAGAAGATTTGGCAAAGCGTCTATAGCCATCGAACACCACCCCCCGATTAACCAAGTTTCCTGGAGGAATATTATATTACAGTAATTAAGATAATTGTAGGAGCCCCCCTCTAAAAATAGATGGGAGTATCCCATTGTATTCCAGAAAGAGATGGTGAAATGACTTTTAGGAACATTGACTGGGCACAGAAAAAAAAGACAATAAGCATCCCCAATGGGATTTTGTTGTAGAATCCACTAGGACAGTTGGCACCAAAAACTTAGAAGCCTGAATTGGGGGATTTCTTGTAGGGTGACTACCAGTAACCGGTAAAGGACCCATAACTTTACTAGATGTCGACAGAGATGCAAGACCCACTGCCACCTGATCAATATTATAGCCCCATTTCACTAAAGACTGAGCATTGCTCCTGATCAGAGTAGGTATTTCCTCATCCATACAATGCATTCTGGTTACCTTTGAATTATAACCTTCTAGCTGTTCAACACAGTCCAGGTCCCTACTGAATAGGAATCGAAATGCCGGTAAACGCCAAAAAGGTCCAGCAGGATCCGCCGATTTATAGGCACCTGGCCATCATCAAAAAGTCTGGAAATTATAAAAGATGTCGATGGAATCCCGTTGGTATCACCGGCTGGAGTCAAGAGGGGCTTAAAACCACCTGTCGGTATATTACTTTTGGTTTTAACCTCCTCCCGCATATGATGTGAGCAGCTTATGGAAACATCAAAGGAGTCGGCCACAAATGATTCACACTGCGAAATAGAGTCTTCAACCTTAACCACAGGATCCTGTTCCACATAGGTTTTCCTGGTGCCCCTTTTTTAATACCCCATTTAAAAGCAATGGAGTCAAATTGCCCCCAAACCCCTAGTCTTATTTCTCTTCAGTCTTCTGGCTGCAACTTTCTGTGCTTTTTTATGAGGGGAGCACAACTTATTGGGTACACTCTGATTTCTCCAACATACTCAGGCCCAGAATAGGTTGGGGAGTACCAGCCTTCTTTGAGCTTTTCCCTTCCTGTTTTTTTGTCTTTTACGTCTTTCTTTTTTTTACTACTATTTCCAAATCAGACGAGGCAACGGGCAATTCCACCAAAGTTGACCCATGTTGATCAGTGGATTCCTGGTTCCTCCCCATCGGCATTGGCCCCGTATGAGAATTGCCCTTCAGTTGCATAGTAACTTTGGAAGAATTACCATTAATGGCCGGATTTATATTGGTTTTTAATGAAAGCTTTTCCAATATGTGGGTCTGTTTCTGTGATTCATGGAAGATAAAATTACAAAGTTTCAATGCAGAATTCATGGCTTCATTTTACAACAACTGATTAGCATTCTCGCCCACATTCAAAGAGCCATTATGGGGCGGCGCTGTTGCACACAATCGAAAATGGCTGCCTGACTAAAGAGCTCTGCAACCCGGGACCTTCACATGGCCTAAACCCTCCTTTTACAAGTGTACACCGCATTCGAACAGCAGTAGTTCAGCAGCAGAACACCTTAACACTTGGCCCGAGGTGATTGGAAGCTAACCGAGTCCCCAAACCGCTCCCGGGACTCTCACTGTGTTGGACGCTCTGTTTGCGCATCAGGCTGTTCCGCCTTGCCCGCCCTCCTCCACCCTCATTCACTGACTGATGTGGAGACCGGCAAGGCCCCACCACATCAACAGAGGAGGCCTGAGACCCCTGGTCCGCCCCACCCCGGACACCATCCTGGCCAACTCTGCAGGGGGTGTGGGATTCCTGATATTGGCATCCCTGAAAACCGACGTGTGCGATCGGCACCAGCCTCTGCCCAGAGCACCCGGCTGGAACTGCACTACATGAACGTGAACTGGACTTGGAATCTTAACTAAATACGGCCCATTGCACGAACTGAGGGAGTGAGTGCTGGGGGTCACTGGGGCTCTTCAATCCACCCTCGAGGACCACACTGAGGTGCCACCCCCCACTCAAAGATACCCCGCCTCCTGCAGCGACCCACAGGTCACTCCTCAGCACATTGGGCCCTGTATCTGCGCACACTGGCACATTAACCCTGAGTAGGTCTGCACCTTGCACATATATATTACGCTCCTGGAAGACGGTGTCAGAGCCCAGCCCCAGCCCAGGCTACGTTTGGATGGTTCTACGTTATTTCGCCGCAGTATTTTTCATCGCAGGTTTTTTCATCGCCGTTTTTTTTTCGCAAAACTCATCGTTTTTATTTTTTTTGGGGGGTTATCCCCTCAAACCCCCCTTTTTTATTTTTTTTTATTCCCTTACACCCACAAGCATATATATTTAATTTTTTAACCCCCCCAAAAAAATAATAAAATGATGAGTTTTTTTTCTAAATAAAAACGGCGATGAAAAAACACGTGATGAAAAATACCGCTGTGAAATGCGTGTATACCATTTGGATGCCTGATCCTGGTTGGAATCTTGTGCAGTGACTACCTCTGTGGGTGACAGCGCATGATCTCACTGCTCTCAGATCCTCTTTTGTAAACTGCTGAGGGACCGCTCCTGCATCAACTGTGGCCCCTCTACTGTGTATGGTGTATGCCCTATACCACAATCTGAACCCTAGTGGTGCTGTGATCAGCCTGAGGAACCTGGCAGATATTTACTCACTGCAACCCTCATGTATTCCTTTTGCCTGTGTGTCAATCCTAGAAGCCATAACCTGTGTATTCGGGCAACATAGCGGAGGCAAGAGAAGTTCACTGATTCTGAAAACCTCTGTCTCTCTCCTTCTGCCTCACAACACAGCCCTTTCTGTCCCCTTGACAACAAACTGTAGAAATATGATGAAGGTTGCAGGGAACAAGCAATCCTCTATTAACATGTATGCCAAAGCAGCACCTAGGACACATGATGGGGCGGAAGGTGCTAGTGGCAGATTGCTGTCGCCAGAGAAACCCTGCAAACTACAACGCATGATGGCGTATATGTGTGAAGGGTACATGGCCATAAACACTAAATTCGATGACATGAGCAGCACAATTAGCTCCATTAAGTCCTACATGGATAAAACTGTTGCCCGCTTTACAGAGATAGAGACCAGAGTGGGGGTACAGAGGACGAAATTGGGACGCTCAGAGCTGACATCATCTCGCTCCCAAAACAAGTGTTAATGATCAGTAAGAACAAAGATCTGGAATTCCATTCAAGTTGCAACAACTTGTGAATATAGGGATAACTGAAGATAATATTGAAGGCCCAATAAAAGATTTTATTGAACACACCCTCCTGTAATTATTGGATGCCGCTAAACTGTTGCCACAGTTCGCAATAGAAAATGGGCCCACTGGTCACTTATCCCTAACCCAAACCTGGGGCACCCCTGCCCAAAAACAGCCTGAGTCCTCAACTACTGGGATAGAGATACGCTGCTGCAGGCTGTGAGAGCTAAAGAGGAGTTACTGGTGGGCTCCAACAGGATCCACCTATGCCCTGACTTCTCTGTGGTGGTGTAACAGGAGCAAAAATCCTTTATGGCAGCAAATAAGAGACTTCGAGATTTGGGTGTCAAATATGCAATGCTGTATACTGCCAAGCTACAGATTGAACATGCTGATAAGGTTTTTGTTTTGATTGATTGACATGAAATATGGCACTTTTTGCAATTCAACACACCTAGTACGTGTGTAGGCGGGTGGCTGTTTTTGTGGTATTTCCGATATACATATATATAATTTGTCCTCCACCACACAGCCCCCTAAAAAAGAGGACTATACAGCTCTAATCTCTGCGTTCTGCTTCTAGAATGGACATTATGATTACTTGGAAAGGTGCATCTGGATATTGATTTATGTGATATAAGTTAGGCTGTGTTGAAGGTCGGGTTGCAGTCGGCAACAAAAAAACCCATGCAAAGCTGCAAATGATGTTGGGATGTTAGGGTTGGCATATTCATTCCTCTGAGTGGGCAGGGGATGGGGATGGGGGTTGGAACCTTTGGGGGGGGAAATACGCAAAATGTGCTTGACATGTGTGTTATAGTTGGGGAATGGCACTGTCCCTTGGTGATTACTCCAGTGAAATGTTCTTTATTCCCCCAGTTTGGGCTCAAGATATCCACAATGCACTGGCAAAATGTTGGATGAGGAACTAAAATGTATGAGCTGGAATGTGCAGGGACTGGGAACCCCGGTTAAAATGCACAAGCTCCAAATACATGCCGAACGACATAAAGCCAGAATTTTGCTACTACAAGAAACACATGTATTGCCAACTGGCTGCGAAAGATACGCTAACAGCTGGGACTCACAACACTATTAAATGACATATTCTAGTCAATGCCGGGGAGTCATGACCCAATACTGATTTTTCATGAATCAATACTGTATACACATTAAATGGCACACATAGACCCACTGGCCAGATACGTACTGCTGCATGGTGAACTCCTAGGTCAGGAAGTTCTACTAATGAATATATACGGGCCTAATGTGGATGATCCCGAATTTTACACTCAGGTAGCAGATCTCTTAGCATTGTACCCTCTGGTGCCCATAATATGAGGAGGTGACTTCAACACAATCGTAAACACAGACATGGACAGATCGAAATGTAGGGCCCGGCAATTAACCAGAGCCGTCCAAGTGATATTGGAATGCTTTACCAGGTTGAGAGTGGTGGACACTTGGAGACTGCTAAATCCTGCATTTACTCCTCCTACTCCACTGTACACAATTCTCATTCACACATTGATATGTGGTTAATTTCTGAGAACATTTTGGGGCGTGTCGACACAGCAAATATACTACCTAGGACAATCTCATGTCACTCTCCAGTCACATTAACAATAACACTCAGTGTTGCAGCAGAGATTAGACACCCATGGAAACTTAAGCTGCATGCACTGTCTGACCCGATAGATGCAGCTGAAATTTGGAAATGTGTGGAGGAATACTTTGAGATCAATATGGGTTCAGTCAGTTCCAGCGAATCTCTATGAGAGGCCTTTAATGTCTATATCCATGGAATGGCCTTGGCTAAATAATCTGGGATATTAAGAGCGATAAAACGTAATATACATAACAGCAAAACCGCCCTGAACCAGCTTGAGCAACAGTACACAACACTCCCCACTACCACCACACTAGGTGATATTAAAACTGAACTTGACAACTTTCGCGAGCATGCCGACAGGGAACAGACATTTTTTGACAACCCTGGGTTAGCAAGGAAATAAGGTGAAGGGGAACGCCCTGGCAAGTTATTTGCCATGGTTGTATAACTTGAAGGTGAAAGCCACCAAATTCCACTGGTGCAGGACACATCCGGGATGATGGTCCATACTTGACCTGAGGTGAACCGTGTGTTCCGCTCCTTTTATGAATCACTTCATGCCAACTGTGATGTGGCATCCACCCCCGAAATGGAGGCATTTCTAGATAGCCTACCACTGTATTTGCTGTCTGATGAGGAAAGAGATGCTCTTGACTGCCCACTGATGCCAGATGAGATCTCCAGAGCTCTCTGGCAAGGCCCCTGGCCCTGATGGCCTGACTATAGAAATCTTTAAATACTACAAATCCCGCCTGATCCCACAACTTCCTGCACTATGGAAAGAGTCATGTGAGAGTGGAGTACTCCCCCACACACTGCGAGAAGCGGTTATAACTTTTCTTACTTAAACCTGACAAACTGGCAACTCAGTGCAGATCATACCGGCCCCTTTCACTCATCAACTCCAATGTGGAAATATTTGCAAAGGTATTAGCCCTTTGTCTCACCCCTTACATGAAATATATAGTCCACCCGGATCAGGCTGACATTGTCCCTAGCTGATCTACAGCACTTATCTTGCGGCATCTATTTAATATCCTTGCACAGATAGACCCGATGGTGCAGGTGGTTTTTGCGGCCCGAGATATCTAGAAAGCCTTCAATTCAGTGTCCTGGCAGTTCCTCTGGGTGGTGCTAGAGAAATGTAACCTTGATCAGTGATTCATTCAATCGATACCTCTGTTATATACACTTCCTAAGGCAAAGGTTAGTACAAATGGGCAGCTTTCTACGTTTATTGACATCTACAGGGGAACCCGGCAGGGATGCCCACTTTCACCCTTGATATTCATGGTAGTGATAGAACCGCTGGCTGATTGGATTAGACACAAACACGCTCATAAAGGGATCAAGCTTTCAGGCATGCCTGAAATCATATAATTATATGCAGATGTTGCACTATTGTTTGTGTGCGATGCAGATCACATCTTGCACTGATCATGCAGGATGTCCTCACCTTCGGGAACCTGTCTGGGCTTCAAGTTAATTGCGCTAAATCTTAATAATTCCCGTTGACTGACATGACGGCCACACCACAAGACCTTATGGGATTTACCTGGTCTCCCTATGAGATGAAATACCTAGGAGTCAGAGTGACTAGGCACATGGCTGCACTATATGAACGCAACTATGGGACATACTTGCCCCAACTCCTGAACAAACTCTGTGGCTGGGCAAAACTCCCCATTACTATAGCCGGGCGTGTATCACTCCTAAAAATGACCATCCTGCCAAAACGACTTTACTACTTTGTAAATGTGCCATTATAGCCTGGGAAGAGTTTTATAAAAACACTGAAAGTAGCGATCAACAACTTTATGTGGCACGCCGGAGTGGTCAGACTAAAATGGGACACACTGACCAGAACATACAATCAGGGTGGCCTGACGGCACCTGACTTTGAAAAATACTGTATGGCAGCACAAGTGCAATATGCAGCCTACTGGTTTGATGAGGATGCCCCAAAGCCAGAAGTTAAGGTCGAACGACTTGCAGCCGATACTGGCGATGTTCATTCCTTGATGTTGCCATCACCATGGAGGTGAACCGCCGTAACTGACCCTGCTGGCGTCATGGCCTTGGTTTGCTGTTAAGGTATGGAAACTGCTAGATACCCCCCATCCATTAAACAGAGACCTTCTGCTATGGAACTTCATCCCGACAAGTCGAAAATACGTGGGGGGCGATGTTCGTGGGTGAGCACTTGATGGTTACAAACATTTATGACATGGGCTCCTTTATCTTGCTACAGGACCTGCCGTGTCCCCCGCGGATGCAACCCTCACATTGGCTGCAGTACACTGGGCTCCACCGCACAGTCCGAGATGCCTGGACATGGTTCCCTGTGCTGCCCCGTACGAGCCATTGCTCGGTTTTACGATGGAGGGTAGTTCAACTCAAGGCAGGATGTTCAGGATCTAAGACCTGTTACAGAACCAGGGAAATACATATTAGCTAAACTCTGCGAGGCCTGGTCCTGCGACCTAGGCACAGACATCACTGATGAGATCTGGGAAGCCACGTGTTTACAAACCCGCACTGTGTCATTCATTACTATATTTACGGTTCATACAATATAAATTACTGCACAGGTTTCACTACACACCCACCAGACTGCGCCTCATTTCAAAAGACCTCCCTTCCCACTGTCCTAGATGTCACACTGACGGGGTGGGATATTTCCACATGATATGGGAATGCCCAAGACTTGGGAATTCTGGGTCAGGGTTTGTGATACCATGTCTGAAATATTTGACTGTGCTATTGTCCTGGACCCAATGACATGTGTATTCCACAAATGTACGCTACTCCAAAGCAGTTACCATAAACTTGTGTGACTCTGTATGTTACTTGCCGCTCGGTGCATACTACTGCTTTGGTTGAGACATGTGGGTCCCATGGTGACACAATGGTTACATGCTGTTACGTGGGCCTCCGACCAAGAGGAGCGATGATCCTCTCTGCAACCGGCGAATTATAAGCCAACTGACATATGGCCGCCTTTCCGCATTTATCTACAGTCACTACATCGGAACGAGTCTGATACAGAATAGTCAACTGTCTGCCCTAGAAGCAAATCTTACCTGATGACTGGAAACCATAAAGTCCAATGTAGAACCAGTGTCCATACTATCCATTCTGACAATCATTATTGTGATGAAATACATACATGTTGTTGCTAAAGAACTGTATTGATATCACTGCCCTGTTTTTATACCCCCCTGTTGTAATGTCAAGTACTCAATAAAGAAAGTTTTTACAAAAAAGAGCCATTATGATCTTCCATTACTAGACTAATTAAACTTTGACTATCTGCTTTACACACGAAGTCCTCGCTGAGACCTATGAGACGCAGAGAGCTGGACAACCTTTGGGTCAGCCCTGGCCCCGCACATCGGTAGTTACCATCTCCCCAATCATATCAAAGTCACCAAAATGATGGAATTTTTTGCAAAAGGAAGTTGTTGCACGTCATATTGTAATGAGTTGCAGAGATTGAGCAAAGAATTGCAGGCTCCAGAACATGTGCCATGATGCTGTCAGGAACAGATGGTCTGTGCAGTTCTTTAAAATAAAATATTAATTTTGGTAATTTCCTCTGCCAGAGGAACATTAAATAATGGTGCAAAGCCTGCATTATCCTTTTGCTTCCTTCCCAACTTCCCACCTTCCTTTGTAAAACTTGCGCCGTCACATCTATTTTGCCCATTTTATCTTTCCGCTGCAAGTTATAGTTCCTTTTAGCCGGCATTTGGTGTGGGAATACTACAATGACAATACATTTGTATTCTCTGATGTTTGAATCATGTCAAGTATATTAGGTGGGTTAACCTGACAACAGCAGACATTGGACCTATTCAAAAGAGGGGTGGAGGATTTAAAATGGGGGAAGGGTTTCGGTGTACTCACGCTGGGGGATACTGTGTTTTCTAAGCAGTAGAAACCCAAGCAGTAGAAATCCCAACCTCATAAGCCGGTTCCTCCCACCATGTGATCCTCCCTCGGCGCACCACCCCCAGAGGAACTATTGTACTGTGGACGCACCACCCTGGCCCCATGAGAGAGGTCTCCTCCTAGTGAAGAAGGGACGACAAACTCAGCTTCGTCACAGAGCACTTGTTGTACCTCCACATATTATGTGTAGTAGGTGTGCTTGTCATCAGAACATGTATTATAAGAATGTGTGCTGTAGGAGTGCATGGTATAGAAACATGTGTCATAGGACTGTGAGTCATTAGAGTGTGTGTTGTAGCAGCATGTGTGTAGTAAAATGTGTCTTGTGTTCACGTGTCATAGATGCCTGTTTTGCAGGTGCATGTGTCCTAGGTGCACTTGAGAGCACTTGCCATACATCTGCATGTTATGTGTAATTAGCATGTGTGTATTAACTGTGCTTGTTAATATGTATTTACACAAATATCACAAATTCACATGTAGGTGTTTTACCCTAGTCATAACGTTACTTTACGCACAACTAGGAAGATAAACACACAAATCCACTCACAGAAGATAACTTTTCTTTCCTGTCCCAAATATGATAGGAAAACATTATTTTTTAAGAAAAAATCAATAGTCTGCAATGTAACAAGTGCTTTTATTTATCAAAGAACACTCACAAGAGAATATTAAGTCCACGAAATGGACGATTTTTTTTGCCATAGAAGTTATAGCTAGCGAACATTGCATGCTTCGAATGTTGTTCATAACTTCCTCATGATATGCCGATTGCGATCAACAATCGATTAATCCCAGTACTCCAATTCTTGTGTGTTCTTATGTTACACCAGCAAAACCTTCAAATGACGCACATGGTGTTCCTTTCAAGAGAAGATTTGGATTTTTTACACTTTCAAGCGCAACGCTTTCGCTTCAGCACATTGTTGCATCATTAATGTTGTAAGGTTCATCCTTATTGCTGGTACCGCCAAAGGGAAAATTGGTCCCTGTCGGTGGTACCACATAACGGTTATACATTAAGCACCGTTTATGGTTATCTGCCAATGGTGATTGAAGAATCCATCTGACGGTAGCTGGAAACTATGGCATATGCAGAACGGTACAATATATCTGTGTAGATAACAGAATAAAAATATATTTTAGTAGCCGTTCTGAAATCAAATATAACAAGTTACTGTATAATTCAGAACCGGATGATACCTAATCATGAACAAAAACCACACAAAATGAACACAAAAATGACAACATGGGGGAGTATTTGAGACCATGATGTGCATGAAAGATTAGTGCTGTGAAGTAGGTATAGCTGCCAATGGAAGGAGAATCAGATGCAGAAAATAAGAACAAAGATAGTAATGTTTTATGTTGAACCACAGACAGATAGTATTATAAGGGAAGTGGTATGATTAGTGATCGAAAAGCGAATCAAGTGCCCACAGAAAATTTTCATCCCCGCCCCCCTACCAAACCCCCACTTTATGATGCTCAAGGATGCAACAGTGACAGCACACCGGGATATTCCATGGGACAAAACAGCTTAGATATCACTAGCCTGAATGCAGGTTGTGGTTGGGGGTCGTCGATGAATAATCGTCACAATATGCTCCAGCTAACAACCCACAACAAGGCCATTAAGCAATAAAGCCAAAAAAAAAATCAAACCTCTATTCACTCCTCTTTAAACTATGCACAAATAACAATCATTGCTAGGCAGATAAACAAACCACGAGTTACGCACTCGGTTTTTTATAGTGCGCGATATAAATATAAATCAATATAACATAACGTACTGTGTCCATTATTTTGGTAAAATCACACATTTGCATGTCGCTGAATTATTTATTATGCATAGAGCACACGTGCCGTTTTAATCACAAAAATATTATGTAAAGTTTAACTTACATAATTTAGGGATATTCCATTGTGTTGTTGTCATGCTGAGTAACCGCTCTGAACAACAGAGCGCAGAAATGGAAACTAACTTTTCGTATTTCCACTTTCAATATAGTAAGTGTTATAATTTTTTGGGGGTGTTCAACACCTTGTGTCCTTCAGACAGTTGCTGACTTTCGCTCAAGGCCAAATAACAATAGCAGCCTGTTTTCAGTGATTGAAGAAAGAGATGGGTATGTTTCGATTTTGTGAAAGAATGTCAAAAAAACTGACAAGTCGCTGCTGCGTGCAAGTGATTCAGAAAACCAAGGACAGTTACAAAGAGCTATGTAAAATATGTTTTGCAATAGGAATTTAGGAACAATTAAGAAAGATATGTGTTAATGCTACCTCCATGGATATATCGTCTCTGGAAGAAAATTCAACAGAAACCCCACCTCTCCCTCATCCAGCACTGTTTCATGGCACAAAATGCAGAATGTGTTGGTCAGTGTGACTGTATTTCTTCCACCCTTTACCCTGACACCATCCCACAAGAATTCCTGGTGACTTCCGTAGTCATGTAGTCGTAGGCTTAGCATATTATCGTACTTTTCACGATATAACTTATGATAGACCTGACCTTCACTCCACGGAGAGATGGGCCCAGCTGACCCATGTGGGAATCTACAGACGGCTGAGAAACAGACCAATTGTAGCCTGGCATCCACTATAGAGCAGGATCATGTATACTGTCTTACCAATCAACAGTGCAGGTTCAGACCCCATATGCGATGTCATTTCTGACACTGTGAACTCTCAAAAGGCACCAACATTCATTCTGCAGTCCGAACGTTCTAGAACATCAGAGACCTTTGCTAATATTTTTTGTATTCTGTACAATTAAACCTTGTTATCCTTGCAAGCTATCTCTTGGCTTATTTCCCTAGAGGGGTGTATTAATTCTGGTGTGAGCGTAGCAAGGGACAGCCTTCAATTGCATGGCGCTTACTATAATTCATGCATGTCCATTCATACTCCCTTGTGCATCTGAGGCAGCCTTCTCTACCTTCATGCGAGACAGGTGAAATTGCGTGCCCATACTAAATATGTTACATTCATGCTCTGACTAGGCCTTGTGCCGCCATTTGGCCATTTGGCCATGGTAGTGCATAGGTTAAGCAAGGAGTACCCTATGGGTGTACAAGTTCTGGAGGAGGTTTTTAAGATGCATTTCTAAACTGACATTTCTTCCTGATGTGCTGAAGTATAGGAGACCACCCTTGGTTTAGTGAAACAGGGGAACCTTCTGTACAAGCCAGACCAATCTATGTGGCTTGGCATGTGGTCAAGACTAAGTCTCAGGAGGGGTGATAAGAATCGAAAGGCCATAATGAGGACACACAGCAATGAACCACAAATTACTCTTAGACAAGTGTTGATGAAAGATAATTATACATTGATTGTTGACAGGACCAATAGATACAAATAAACTTTAGTTATGCGAAAACAGTTACGACACACAATACTCTACTATACAGCATGTATACAATACATTTCATTATGCGACAAATGAGGAAAACACAACCACAACCTGTAAAGCGAAGGGTTGGTTAACACGCAAGGAGCATTAGACAATTTTTCTGAATCGTTCCCTAACTTTCGAGCCCATCCCTGAGAAGTGGGAAGCCTTGTGCTCAACATTGCAGTAGTGTGTGAAAGCGCACGATCGCACCATGAAGCAAAAAGTGGTTCTTCTTGAGAAGGCTGTGGCAAGTCGGGAAGGGGCCTGAGGTGATGAAGAGGTGGTTCCCATTATTCGAGTAGGATGTGCCCTTGTACCATCTGAGTTCCGGGTAGCATAGCCAGAGCAACCAGGCTTGTTTTAGGAGGGAGAGGAGGCTGTATATTTAGTACAAGTGAAATTGTAATACAAACGATCCAAAGAAACACTGAAACAATAAAGGGTTTATTTAAATACGAGAAGGCCTAGATAAATCTTGGGGCAAATGAATACTATCAGATTATATATAACCACATTTATAAAAACACAACATCATGCTCCAAAGTACATAAACCAAAGCATATAACCATATTTGGAACACCCAACAGGAGTTCTTGGGAAGTCAAAACCAATAGTTACATTTACATTATTCAGTAATATCGGGGTAGTACACCCGATCAGTTGTACTGTGACGCTCAGCAAGAAATCACATACTCTAATCAACTGGACAATATATTTCTCTGATCTAGTGAAACTCAGATAGTTGGCATAGAATAAACCAATAACTCTAATTAAGTATAACAAAGTTAGTCTAGGGGAGTTGGACCATGGTGTGTGATATTCAGTTTCTTTTCAGTTTGAATGTTATTGTGAGCAGATTTTGAAGACAGCTGCAAATTATTTAAATCTGGAAGTCAACCTTTCACCAAGTTCTGATTTTGGATGAAGAGGCTTGTTTGCACTGTTTTGTGTCATTGTATGTGTCCTGGGAACAAAATCAGGATCCATTCCATCAGTATGCATGGTCAACACAGTCCATGTCAGATCTTTCACAAATTTAAAATCCATTTCCTGGTTATTGGCTTGACCACACATTGTTTGCCTCTTTTTGTAAAGGACATGAGGTAACGAAGAATCCCAAATGTTCCTGCAATTTTCGCTTGTTCCCTCCCAATGTTCTTATTGTGCGCAAGTACAGCTAGTCTTTTTCTGGCCTCTATAACGTCTATGCCAAAATGCAACATTTTGGGCCTGTACTTTAGGTGCATATTATGGAACACCTCCAAATATCTCCAGTATGACAGAATTCTGTGCGTTCCTTCAGGTCTCTTGAAAGTGTTTTATCGAACATGATCTATCTTCTCAAGTGCTTTGTGTAGAGGGGAACATGGCACCAAGCACTTCTCCTTGATTTCCTGGTCCTTTGATAAAGGTCCATGTGCACATTCGTGGAAATGTTGATTTTCTGTCCATGGGTGTACGTGGGAAGAATGGTGCATCCATGAACACCATTTTCCAACTAGAATTTCTAAAGATGCATCACAAGTTTTGGAGCTCCACCAAAGATGGTAGCTGATAGACTGACACCACTTTAAAATATTTGCCCAACCAGTTTTTTACCAGCAGGTGTAATTTTATTATTGATTGATTTGGAGCAACGTGCCATATATCAAATTGTTTCAGAATGTGTGAAAACTTCTCGCATGGTCTTGCATGGTCTTGGCTATTGAAACATGCCTGTCAGTCGCTATCAGGTCTATTTGCATTCCCCTGGATTCCAGATGTTCGATGGATTTAATGAAACCATGTTTTTCCATGGCCACATGCGATTTGCAGTCAGACATCTGCACGATCACCGAACTCAAAAATGTTTTACTTTCCATGTCTTGAAAGTGGTGTGTGCAGTACTTAGCGGAAAATCCTGGACTGTCACACTGTCCATCGCCAGCCAGCCTGAAACATTTGGAAGAGAGAATGTACTGTCCATTGACATCTGTTCGACTTTCCAGGCATGACAAATAGCTGGGAATAAGAATTCCCTTTGATATTTTTAGTACTGGGTTTTAGCAAGGAACTCAAGTCCCACAAACTGACAGAAACTGGAAATCTTACTGAAAGTCGATCCACTGAATAATAAAGCTGCTGAACAAAGTAGATTTTCATCAGGCATTTTGCCGAGCATCGGTTAAGCAGACCTTGAAAATGTATTATGGAGGTGGACACAGCTGGCCTGGATTTTCAGGTTGGTGCCTTGAAATACACAAGACACATTCACTAATGGCATATGTTCCCTCTTAATGTATGATCACATTTCAGCATCTGTAAAATCTCTAGTAGCCGGCTGTCGAATACAATGTATTTTTGCTCCTTTAATAGCCTGTCATCTGGCAGTACTGTGTTTTGTGACTCAACGGTGGTAGACAATTTCCACAAACTAGACAAATTGAAGTCGAGATCTTGAGCAAATTCTTCAGCCTCTGTTAGTTCAGGCTGTGATATGTCTACATGAATTGGAGAAACAGGTAACATTGAGGGGGTAATTCATGGAATAAATATGTGCCAAAATCAGTGGCGCAAGCAGGCGCAAGCGTGAAAAAGCCAGCGCACGCGTGCGAATTGCACGCGTGCGATTCATGGAAGGACCTGCGTGTGTAATTTCCGGGATGTGCGCCAAATCCGCACGTGGCACACACCGGCGCACGCGTCATTTCCACATCCCGAACGCTGTGCGTGTTACGCACAGCGATAGCGCACAACGTCAGCGCAAACATCAGAAAGGGGGCAGAACACGCAGAATGGGGAACAACGTGTGAAAATAAGGGCATAACAGGGGAAGTACCGCTGGGAAGTACACGGAACGCCCACACGCACGCAAACTACACGTATTCATGGAATCGAATAGGGATAACAATTACATCTGCCACACAAAAGCCAGTGGAAGCGCCCTCGCGCAGCATAAAAGTGCGCGCAAAAAACAAACAAGCATATACAGCTATGATGAGTGTCCCGTTCCTTGCAGCAGTGATCATGGGACACCGCAGGATGAGGAGAATAGCCAGGCCCGCATTTTCTTTCCTCCGGACCAGCCTTTTTGGGATGCCAGATGACCAGGTCTATGGTAGGTGTAGGTTTCCACCTCATATCATCCAAGAGCTGGTCAGGGAGTGGGAGGATGACCTCACATCGCCCATCCTGTGCTCCCAAGTATTGAGCCCCTTGGAGAGGTGCTCAATGTACTGCATTTTGTGGCCACTGGGTCATTTCAGCAGACAACTGCCATAGTGGGGGGGGGGTCTCACAGGCCATGCAGTCACGCTGCCTACACCAGGTGTTGGCATTCATCACTGCGCGCCCCTTAGTCCGCAGGCACATATACATGCCCAGAACACCTGCAGAAAGGCAGGCCGTGGTCCTGGACTTCTACAGGGTGGCACACTTCCCCAAAGTGCTCGGTGCCATAGATTGCACCCATGTGGCCCTACGTCCACTTAGGGCCACAGAGCACATCTATCGAAACCGCAAGCACTGGCATTCCATCAATGTGCAGGTGGTATGTGATGCCAAGGGGATCATCTCCTCCGTATATGCAAACTTCCCTGGGTCCACCCATGATAGTTTCATATTCAGAATGTCTGCCCTGAGTCGGGCCCTGGAAGCTGGGAAGCATGGCGACACATGGCTCCTAGGTGAGTACAAATGCCTGTACACATGCATACATGTCACACACAGACAAATACAAAAGCCCCACTAATGACAACTATTATCACCTTACCAGGGGACAGTGCCTACCCTCTGAGCACGTACATGATGACGCCCATACGGAACCCCACCACACCACCCCAGGTAAGATACAACGCAGCCCATATTGCAAATAGAGCCATAGTGGAGCGCACATTTGGAGTGCTCAAGTCACGCTTTTGCTCCCTTGTCCGCTCTGGTGGCCAGCTACTATATGCACCCCCAGTAGTGTGCAGGATCATTGTGGCAGCATGTGTCCTGCACAATGTTGCAACATGGCATGGCGTACCAGTGGACATGGTGGTGCCCCCAAATCCCCAACCACACGCACGGCCGCTGCGCATGGGAGGGGAAAGGGCATGTAGCAAGGCAGCCCGTACCCAGCTTGTGGCCACATTTTTCACCTAAACTCCAACCCCTGTCGAGTGCACACAGGTCGATGATGACAAAGGGACAGTCAACTGTCACTACCTTACCACCCTGAGAATGTGTCCACGGAAGTGCCACATTGTGTGCATCCCTAGATACTTAAACACAACCATTCCCATGTGACCAAAGGGAACACATTCAAGGCATCCCCCCAACCCCCTTGCTAAACAGGGAATGAAAGGACTGGCATGCCACCCAAACCCTCCGAACACTCCTCAACCCTGACTGCCACACCATAGCATGCCATGGCATGCAACGTGAAAACATCCAACCATATGCACAACACATGACACAATAGTCATGAAGTGCCATTTGAGAAATGTAAGCAGTCACCGGACAATTACACCTCACATGGAATTGGAAGAAAGGAGTGACCAAAACCTCACACCCTGCAAACTGTGCCACAAATGCATGCCACCAGTCGTTCAAGCAACAAAAGTCTGAATACCTTTCGCCATGCACACTGGACAATATCAAATGGCCATATCAAACACTGCACACTGCACAGCACAGTGAGTGTGCATTGCATTCGCGAAAACCCCTCTGCATCATTTCAAAAAATGGCATACAACCAAATATCACTCTTTCATGCATGTCCACAAATAATGACTCGGAAGTGAACATGGATTGTCTTGACACAGCATGCATGAGAAGGCAATCTGGGTGCAATGTATATGGGGGCAGTGTTGCCTAAGTGTATTTGTCCATATGGACATGTCTAGAATACATGCATGTGAAATGAAGTGAATGCCAGTGTCCCGTACACAGCACATATGAACATAGCACCAAGGACCCCCGTGTGTCTCAAACCACTCCCATCCCTTAACACGTCAAAATAAATCACTACATTGCATCAGCCATTGACCAGCAGAACATTTCATGTACAGAGTACACCACATCGGCAATGGCAGACAGTGACCCATCACTGAATCATAGAAATCGATTAAATGAACAACACACAAACTTCATCAAAGTGCATCAATGAGGGAGTGAATAAGGGAGGAGAACAGTACATTCCTACATTCCTACATGTCCTTCAAACAGTCCACAGTGTGAGAATGAACTGGAAAAGCAAAGTACATATAATAAATGCCAGGACCAATAAGGGAGAGCCTAGGGACGGATTGTAGGATGACATAACTAGCATCAACATTCCCATGCCTGACGGGAATAGTCGCAGTGCAGGAGTCACATAAGGAGGGGATTGACGGAAGAGGATGGAAAAGGTGAGGAGAGTAACAAAACAAGTGACAAACTATGGTAGGTCTACAAATGTCTGCAAAGAACAAGCGCCTATGTATCACCATGGTCAATGGCAATTGGGCTAGTGGTTGAAAATGACAGCCAGAGTACAAGGAGGAGGCCAAAGGGGGGTGGAGAGGGAGAGGTAGGAGAGAAGAGAGGAGGGGGCCAAGCTCAAAATGACCAATGGGGGAAATGGTGAAAGAAAGCACACACAGGGGCAGAGGGAAACCTGCGGGTAAGGAGAGTGGGTGATGTGATGATGAAGGGGGGAGACTGAGGGACACTGACAGGGGCAGGGGAGACAGGGGGATCTTCAAGTGACTGAGAAAGCATGTGGACAGGTCTATACAGGGGCACCTTAGTGTGCTTTTGATAGTGGTTGCAGGCTCAAGCATCCTGATTGGCCGGATTGTCACAAGGGCCAAGTGCAAAGAGTGTCCAGGACACAAACTGATAATTAAAATGACAAACAATGTAGTCATAACTCAGATGTCACATCCAAACACCAGCCAGGGCTGGGAAATGTCCAAAGTGGTGCTAGCAAGGAATTGGTGGTTGTTGAAATGCGTGGTGACAGGGGTAACTCCGCATGCAGCCTTCATGTGGCATATCAAAATCACTGTGGGAAAACTGTCCCAATTCCACATTCTCAGCACATGGACCCCTCCCACCATCAGTGTGTTGTATTCAGACAAAGTGTGCATGGTGCCAGCTACAGCAGGAAGTGCATCAACATACACATTCAATACATAACAAACATCTCAAGCAACATGATGAAATGCACAGTCAGCTTAATACTCACCAAAGTGAAGTGCAGACATGCATTGGAGAACCCATCTGGAATACCCACCAGGGGTGTACACACAAGTAGAACTGCAGGCTGGCCACAGATATGATGGAAGCCCAATGCCCATGTGTGATATGCTGTTACACCGAGCCATCCTTGTGAGCCCATAGAAAAGGGAAGCAGGAGTAACATGTGTGTCAGGACCCCAAGCAAAACACATACACAAGACAAGCCTGAAGGGGCCCAGCAGGAACATACAGTGGATGCCTTCCAATGCCACAAAGCACGCACATGTATGCACAATAGACAAAATAAAATTGAAAAAAATAGAATTGTAAAGAAAATACAAATAAATTCAAATAATGTATTGAAAGAAATAAAATGGAAAGAGTAACGAATGAAACAAAAGCAAAATCAATAAAATAGAAGAAAACCTGAAAAAACATAACAAAAAAACCAAAGTGAAATAATTGAAAAATAACAGTAATATAACGGAAAATTTAAATCAAATGAAAAATTAAAATGAAAAGATAACATACTTACCAAAAACCATACAAATTTGATGAAAAATCAAAAACATTTTCAGGTTAAAAACTGCTGGAAAAAAGATTTACAAAATGTGCAGAAAAAAAAATCAAAAATGGCCATATATGACCCAGGGGGTGGGGGGCCACCCAGGAGGGGGTGTTACAGGGTGCTCCTCTACACCCACATGTGTAGATGTCGAGGTAAAAAAAGAACCTCACTGGGCTCAGCGCCTGCATGGCCCGACCTATGTGGGAGATAAGTTGTCATCGTCACCCTCTGGATCTGAATCAGAAGGTGGAGGTGGTGCAGTTGACTCACCACGCATAGCCATGCCTTGCCCCTCAACGGTAGCAAGTATGCGGGTCTGGTAAGCCAGGTCCTGGCGGGCAATGAGACTGAGGCCAGCATGCATTACCTCACGTGTCACATGTGCTTCCTCCTGCAGGGACTGACGTGTGAGATGGAGTTCTGCTTGCATGGCCTCACATGACAAACGGAGTGACTCCCGGCTTGCACGGAGTTCAGCCGAGATGGTTCTTTCAAGCTGTTCAAACCTGTATTCTGTCCACCTACTCTGATCCATCATGAGGTCAGCTAGAGTAGATCGGAGGGCTTGTTGTTCCACCCTCAGGGCCTCACGGTGTGCCTCTGCTTGAGCATTAAGTGTTTCACGCAGCGCCGCTATTTCAGCCCGGCGTGCCCTGTCATACGCCTTCATGCCCAGCCTGAGTGAACGGCATTTGGACTGCATAGCCCGCTGATGGAGCACCATTTGCCTAATAGAAGGGAGGATGGAATGGGCCACACTTTCCATACCATGAGCAATCATCTCAACTGCTCCCCCCTGTTGCTGTGCTATGGCAATTTATTTATTTAAATGTATATAGCGCACTAGCAGCCCATGGGCATTGAGGCGCTGTTACTTGCAAGAGCTTAGTTACAGGCATAGTGGCATTCAGTGGTACATTATGAATTCTACAAGGCATAAAACTGATATTTTGGTTGCAATACAGTTTATGCAGTAGGAACATATGAATATGATATGGATACCACTGGTGCGGCGCAACTTATGTGAATAAGATGGTTTTCATGGTTTTGCGGAAGGCACTGAGGGAGGTCTCACCTCACATTGTGGGAGGTAGGGCGTTCCAGTGGGTGGGTGCGAGATATGGGAAGCTGGATCTGCCCACTCTAGCTTTTTTTACTAATGGCACAGACAGCATGTTTGTATATGGTGATCTGGTTGGCCTAGTAGAGGAGACAGGGTGAATCCTTTGAGAGAGGTAGTCAGGGGCAGTAAGGTGAATGCACTTGTGGGTCAGTGTCAGAGTCTTGAAGATGATTCTTTGTTTTATTGGGAGCCAATGGGTTAGTTTTCTGGCCTCTGATATGTGTTCTCTTTTAGCAATGCCTTGGGCTGCCCGGAGAGCACTGTTCTGTTTGATTTGTAACCTCTCTAGGTTTTTGTTGGAGGTGCCTAGGAAGAGTACATTACAGTAGTCAAGCCTAGATCCAGTGATGGCTCTGGCTATGTTTGAGCAGTTTTCTTTGGAGAGAAAGGGCCTGACTGTGTTGATTAGTTTGGCATGATATGCAGCCGCAGAGGCTATAGCGTTGACTTGTCTATCCATGGATAGGTTGGAATCCAGGTAGACTCCAAGGGTTTTGACTGATTCTGAGACAGGTATTTTGATGGAATCTATGGCGAAATGGCTGAATTGGGAGTCTAGGTTTTTCAGCGTGTCGGGTGAGCCTACCAGGAGGAGTTCAGTCTTGTCGGAGTTGAGGCATAGTCCATTGTCTGCCATCCAGGCTTGGATGGTGTTGTAGAGGTTGTTGAGGGTCATGGAGTCAGTGTCATAGTCGCCAGTGAGGGTGAGGAGAATCTGTGTGTCGTCGGCATAGTTAGTATATGAAATGCCCATGGCGTCGAGGATGAGGAAAAGGGGTCGTGTGTAAATGTTGTAGAGGGTGGGTGAGAGGCAGGAGCCTTGGGGCACACCGTAGAGTAATCATCATAATATCAAAATTCATCTTTGAGTCCATCAGTTCTTATAAAATATTTTACATTTTTCTTCCCAATGGAAGTGTCCATAGTCCAGTGTTTTAATGTTATACTTGAAGTTAATCACAAAACAAGATTAAAATAATAATTAAAATAATAAATATGTGGAACTCCATACTCCGGGACACTTGTCTGCCTCTGATATGTCCCGACCGGCGATGTCACATCATTTGGTTCATTCGGGTGCTCTTCCATCTTGGCACTCTTGGATCCTTTTTCCATAGAAGTCATCTTTTCTTTGGCATTCCGGTTATTTTGTCTTCACCTCCACCCGGAGGCAGGCATCATTTGATCTTCTTCTAGGGGACTCCAAGACTCCATCGTCTCCCGTGCCCTCTGGTCCCGTGTCCTCCAAATACAAACATGTTAATATTCTAAATCAAATAGAAAAGAACAAAATTAAGTATATATGTTATGTTATGTTATTTTGCATTTATATAGCGCCTTATATACCATTGGTATGGTCTGAAGGCGCTGGTAGGTTGAACGCCCTTGGAAACCGAAGTTCAGGTCAGTAGAGAGGGGAGAGCGAGTCCAAAGGTGCGTGTGCACACCAGGTATGTGTGCAGCTGGTGCGGAGTTCATGTGGTAGCTGCTTCTTAGCGGTAGGTGTGGTGGTTGAGAGATCAGGAGTATGTGTTCGCTCTGGCCGGAGTTATCCAGACCGAGTGTGGCTGCGTTAGGCCTGAGGAGAACGCTTGGCTGGGGTGTGTGAAACCAGCAATGTTTACTTAGAGTGATGGGGAGTGAGCGGCAGATGTTGATATGAGAACAGTTATACAGAATGGTGTCATAGTATCTCTGTGTTCTAGTTGAGTGGTGGTGTAAAGGAGAGAGTAAGCGTGGGTGTGGTATGCTGTATGCTCTTTCAGATGTTCCTGTGATTCAAAAGCATATTATGTACGTCACGCAATTCTGTGCAGTCAGGTCCGTTCCATGCATTTTTGTTCATTTCAGGCGTTCAAGATTGCCCTACACACTCATGTCTGCTCGACACACTCACGCACTCTGGTTCACCTTGCGTGTTCTAGTCGATCCTTCAATCTCAAGAGTGCCCCACGCATGCTGTCAAGTGTTCCATACGCATGCACTCATGTCCTCTTCGCGCATGCACTCCAGTCTACCCCGCGCATGTACTCCTGTCTACCTACGCACTCAACCACTCTGAATACTCCTCCGCTTTGTATACACATTCGTTCTGTACACTCATCAGATCTACACACTCATCTGGTCCACACACTCGTCCGCTCAACATACTCATCCGCTCTATGTACTATTCATCTGCTCTACGTACTCATCCGTTCAGCGTACTCATCCGTTCAGCATACTCATCCACTCTACATACCCATCGTTCCATACACTTATTCGTTCCATGCGTTCATCCGCCCCGCACACTCATCTGCTCCGCACACTCATCTGCTCGGCACATTCATCCGCTCCACATACACTCATTTGCTCCATATACACTCATTCGCTCCATATACACTCATCTGCTCCACACACACTCATCCGCTCCACACACACTCATCCACTCCACACACACTCATCTGCTCCACACACACTCATCCGCTCCATACACACTCATCATATAGCACAATACTAACTTCACCCTTTTGCCAAAAATAAAACATGCTTTGTAAAACATTTCGCCCCTTTTTCACTCGCCTTCTGAAATTAAGCACAGGTTAGAGAAAACAAACATACATGAAACAACATTCAATATATAATACATTTTCATTTTGTACACCAACTTCATAAATTTCAGTTCCATTTTCTTTTTTTTTAATATATATTTATATATATTACAATGTTTATGTGCCATTATTATAATCAACCATCTTTATTTAACTTCTCTGCCACTACCTTCTGACTAGACCCATTTACTCTACTTTTTTATGTTCAAGGGACTTTATCTGTTTCTACATGCTCAAGTTGTTTAATCTCATGTCGGGGGTGACATGGTTTAATTGGATTCACATGAACTAACTGTTCTGTTGCTGTTTCACATTCAGTCTTCAAAATGTTATAGACCACAGGAGAGACCTTATCTATAATTCGAAATGGCCCTTGCCAGGCTGCTAGAATTTTCTGTTTACCTTTTCCAAAATGAAATTTATACACCTGATCGCCCACACAATATTCCTTTACTGACGTCTTTTTATCATAATATGACTTTGCACTGTCAGCAGCTCTTTCTAAATTTTTCTGTACAAAAGCAAATCAATGTTGTAAATGCTTCCTCAGTTCATCAATGTATTCATGATCTGTGGATGGGCTCAGAAGTGTTTGCTCATGTGTCCTGTATAGCAGGTGTGTGAAAACACCATTTTCCTACCTGTTAAAACTTTATGAGGGCTAATACCTGTTGCTTTGGCATGAGTTGATCTGATTGCCATCAAAACCAAAGGTAAGCGTAAATCCCAGCTGGAACCTGCTCTGCCACAAATTTCTTTAAAATGTCCACAACAGACCTATTGCTGCCTTCAATTCCACCTGAAGAAGCCGCCCGATATGCGATATGTAGCTTTCTCTTCACACCCAGTATTTGCCATACCTTACTCATTAGAGCACTTGTAAAATGACTTCCTCTGTCTGATTCTATTCTTTGTGGCAACCCAAACCTTGAAAACACATGATTCACCAACAATGTGGCTGCTGTTTGCGAACTACAATCTGGTGCAGGAATACACTCAATCCACTTCGACATCAAACACACCAAACTTAAAATATAACGGTTCCCCCTGCTCAACCACTTTACAGGCCCTACATAGTCTATTTGCAAATCTGACCATGGAAGAGTTAGGCCTCTTTTCATTAATGGAGCTCTATGCATTGGTGTAGCAGGTTTAAATTGGGCACATACTAGACATCCTCTAGTATATAATTCTACATCTTGGGACATATGTGGCCAATAAGCATAATCTTTTAGTATTTCCATTGTTTTCTGTGAGCCTCTGTGGCCTGCAGTTATGGCATCATGTGCATGGTGTAGCATTAACCCTCTGAATGAAAGGGGTACCACCCACTGTATCTGTCCTTTTATGGACTCTCTAATCATGAGTTCATCTTGTAGTCTTATTTGTTTTTTATTCTTTAATAGCACCCTCAACTCTTCTTTTCCCATACAATCATCTTCTGTTAAAGGGTTTTGTTCAGGATCTATCAAATGATTATAATAGATTCCCAAAATTCGATCATTCTTTTGTGCCTCAATCAGATCTTGGTCTGGTGTATCATAACTCCACTGTACCACTGGTTGATCTGTCTCCTTTGGTGCTTTAGAACGTGTTATTGCATCAATTTGTATTTCACCCAGTAAATGTTCAATAGGTAGCAATTCTCCCATCACAGCCCCAATTTTAGCCAGCTCATCTGCCTTATCATTTCCTTCCTTAGCCTCTCCTGGAGTTTTTAAATGCCCACAAATTTTCCTCCAGTATATTGTTAAATCATTTTCTGACACCAATGTGTCTATGACTTGTATCATTTTTCCATGTTTAAGTGGATTTTTGTTGTATGTAATCGTGCCTCTCACTTTCCAGCCAGGTAAGTATTCCACAAAGCTATTTCGTGCGTAATCAGAATCAGTCACCAGGACAATTTCACTGAATTTATTATCAACTGTAGTAGCAATTGCTTTATAAATGGCTGCCAATTCCGCTACCTGACTGCTCCTAGCACCAATTCTCATCCCTATGCTCGGGATACCTTCACACATCAACCAGACATTTCCTATTCCTGACACTAATTGTTTATCACTGTCATTTTCAATGTGAAAGGCACAACCATCAACATATACAGTTGGCAAGTCCTTGCATGTTTTTTCATCAAAAGCTTTGTGTGGTGATTGTTCAAATTCCTGCAAATTAGGTTCCACTTCTATTTCATTTGATACTGGTTCAGCTGCACAGTCATGTGAATCTGCTAAACCTTGAGCAATTGGGCTTTTTTTTATTTTGGCCATATCTCACTTCTACAGGAAAACCCTGTAATGCTAGCGTCCATGAAGTGATTCTGGACTGCGCTAAATTACCTGACCTAATTCTTTTACTCTCTAAAAATTGCGAAGGTTGATGATTTGTCTCAATAATCACGGTTTATCCCTGAACAATGGGGCGGAAATGTTGTAGCGCCCAGACAGTGGTTAATAGGGCCATTTCACATGCATTGAATTTAATTTCAACTTGGGAAAATGCCTTACTTGCATATGCAATGGTTTTGTGATTCAAATCATGTTTTTGTGATAACACTGCTGACATAAAATGTTCAGAGAAATCTATTTCTATAAAGAAATCCCTATCCTTTATGGGGTATGCTAAACATGGTGCCTTTACAAGACATTCCTTTAATTTAGCCACTGCCTCAGACTGCTCTTTTTCCCATTTCCAGGGTCTATTCAGTTTTAGTAGTTTAGTCAATGGTTGAGTGATTTCAGCATAATTTTCAATGAACTTTCTGTTATAGCCTGTCATTCCTAATAAACGTTTTACCCCTTTCACATTTTTAGGATCTTTTAGTTTCTGTATGACCTCTATTTTCTTCTTTTGTGTATTTAGCCCATGTTCAGTCACTTCATGGCCTAGAGAATTCACCTTTTTCTTGCACCATTGTGCTTTTTGTAAAGATACTTTGGCGCCTGCTTTCTGCAATTGGCCAAGAACATGTCTTATTTCATCAAAATGGGTTTTCAAGCTATCATTTTTTATCAGGACATCATCCACATAAATTATGGTTCCTCTTTCTGCTGCATCAGGCATAGCCTTCCTGAAAAATATGCCAAATTCACTCCCACTATTGACGTACCCGAATGGAGTTCTAACCCATGCGTATTGAGTCTTATCAAATGAAAAGGAAAATAAATTCTGTATCTCCTCTGCCAATGGCACACACCAATATCCAGAGGTGAGATCTAATGTGGTGAACACTTTTGAACCATGTACCTGAGCTAATCCCTGACCAATGAATGGCAGTGGCCATCTGGATACTGGCACTCTTTTATTTAATTCTCTCAAATCTGCACACATTCGCCATTGACCGTTTGGTTTTAACACACCTAAAATAGGTGTATTGGATGCGCTATGAAGGGGCCTGATGATTCCCCGCGACTCCACATTTTTTATAATCTCTGCCAAAATTCTAAACATGCCAGCGGTAGTCTATACTGACGTACAAATACTGGGCTTCTGCCCTTCCGGAAGTGTGGCCACATGTAAATTAGTTAGCCCGCAATCATAAGCATCTTTTGCAAATACATCTTTAAACTCCATAAATATCTTCCTCAATTCATTTCTATCCTCCTCGTTGTCACATGCATCCGCTAACAAAATCTGCTCCTCTACCATTTTGGAAAATTCTGGAAAATGTTCTGGCATGGGAATCTCTGCGCTTTCCTCTAATTGTGTGGCTGTGTCTCTTTGTAAAGCTGCCACTTTTAAATGTTTTGGCATATCAGTTTCTACTTCAATGGGCTGATTTTCTATTTCATTTTCATTTAAGTTAAATGTTATGCAATCCTCTTGATGACAGCACACTGTCTCGCTTGAATCATAAGGGTACAAAGAATGAATTTTAAATATCCCTTTGGGCTGAGAGTCCAGGTATTCTGGCAATTTACCCTTAGCATCTACATACTTTTCAGGGATATTTCCAATCACCATGTTATTTAGATCTGCTGTGTAATGTGATTTTTGTATGGCCATTCCTACTGGGGAGTTTTCCGCTAAATTAATATTCTGACAACCTTTATTATTCACCATAATTTTTACAGACCCTTCACCCACATCTACCAATGGAATGTATACATAATCCAGGCCTTGCTGTTTCATGGATTCATTCAGACACACAAATGCATCAGAATCTTTCATCTGCTGTCCATTTTTGCATTTCAGTGTTATTGCAAACTGCTTTGTGAATGCAGTGATAACAGTATCTTTCCTCATTTGTAATTCAATTGCATAAGCGGCCAGCTGTGCGCAAAGATAAGCCCTTCTTTTGTCTTCAAATTCAGGTGCCGGCCCACCTATGCGTGACCATATCTTTTGATTAAGGAAACCTAGCACTATACACATTCTGTGCATGATGTCATTGCCCATGTAAAAGTCATTTTGTGTTCCACACACTATTCAAACATTATTGTAAATTATTTTTTGTCCAATGCTAATTTTCAGCATGCATCTACCTGCAATTCGGTTTTCAAAGTCTGGACCATCCAAACCAGAGACATACTGGTTTTTAATCCTAAATTTCGGGATCTCCTCCCTTTCCATTATTTTTTGCAACAATTTCTCATTAATGAGGCTCCTTTCCTGTTCAAGCGCTAAAGTGGCTTTTATTGTTTTAGAATAGTCATTTATCCCAACATGAACCCATGGTTGTTCATCTTCCATGTGTATTTCAGCAAGAGTGGTAATGTGTTTTTCTGAACCTGCTCTAGGAGCAGTATTCAGTTTGCATGTCTTCTCTTTTAAATAAAAACGTAAGGTGTGCTCATCTATGGCAGTTTGCCATTCTTTCCTTGGGTCTAAGTATATTTGTACAGGTAATTTTTCATTTTCACTCTGCATTTTGTCTTGACACATTAATATAACAGTGATGCTAGGTATGCAACTATTCTGGAGATACACCTCCACTGCATCATTTGTTTTTGCAACGGTGTGACATTCATTTATATTGCTGTTTTGTGATTTTAGTTTCTTAGATCTCAATGGTTTTTTGGTTAAGGACCACAGTACTCCATTCACCCCATCTATGAGCGGAGATTATCTTTTCAGGCAATCTGTTCCCATCAGAAATGGGATATCAGAAATGGATGTGACCAATACCTCCTGTTTCATTCTGTGTTTACCTATCTTTATGTCAACTTCGGTGGTGCCTATAATAGGCACCTCCTACCCGTTAAAATTATGCACTGGACCTTGATTCTCCTTTACTGTGATCTGATTCTGCGGGGATCTCCCCTCATTGATACTCTTTACTAATTCTTTAGACATAATTGTGGCCTGTGCGCCAGTGTCAATCATTGCAAATGTATGGCATTTTTCTTCCACAATGATGGGAGCATAATACCTGTCTTCAACTTCCTCTAACACACATTAGAAATGTGAATTCTTACTGATTTCAGGGCTCACCTTTCTCAGGCCTTTTTCACTTTTGGCTAAGCACATTGGTAAATGGAAAGACATTTTTCCCTCCTTTTTGCTTATTCCTGTGTGAGAGACTTTATTCATTTCCCCATGTTCAGAGGTTTTTTGGAGTGTGGCCACCGTTCGCCCATCCATCCAGGTATCATCAGAGGTCACACTACAACCCTCCAACTGAACAGGTGTAACAACATCACTTGGCAATTTGTCATTGTCTAATTCTGTGCATTTATGATTATTCAGTATGGTACCAGCCCTTTTAACCTCTTCAAAAATATGTGGTTCAATGAATTCTTCAGGTGATTGACCGGTACCCTCCTTTTGAGCATTTTTTTTTCCTGCCTGTGTTTGGTCATTGTTTTGATTGCCCAGGGAAGGAGTTATAGCATCGCCACTTACTCTCGATTCACTGGTATTCCCCATGCAAGAGTCATTTTTCTTAAACCTGTCTCTTTGTTCTTTTGGATTTTCAGGTTTTCCTATTTCATTTGTACATATCGCCAATGTTTGATTTAGTTCTAGGTTAAACCGTACCTCTCTTTTAGAAGTATTTACATTTTCTGTTACATGTTCATGTACTGGTATTTTCACTTTTAAATCATTAGGCATCTCAGAGTCATCATGCAAAATTACATCAGAGCAAACTGTTTTTTTTGCGCTGCAGGTATCATAAGTACTTAGTCACTTTTCAGAAGCCCCCCGATCATTGCTATGGCCTTCTGCCCCCTCCTTTGATGACTGTTTTTGTGTCGTACAGAGCTTTCCTATTTGCTCAGCCAACATTTTCACTTGGGCCTCGAGGCACTGGAATCTATCCATCTCTCTAGAATCCTCTCTCTGTGGCCTAGATCGATATTGGTTGTTTTCTCCCTGATTGGATCTATTCTGATACCTCTCAGGAGAATGATTTGTATTGGGATGGTTCCTGAACTCTTGATTCATTTGCAGAGGGGAGCAGGGTGCACCCATCCTTTGGTTGTAGTCTCCTGGTGGGGAATCATTATACTGAAGTGAAGTGTAGTTCATGTTCTGCCTCAAGTCTTGTCTCTCAGGTTGTGGGTACTGGCCCCTATGTTGATTCCCATTATCAGCAAATCGATCCACATATCGGGGTCTATCCTGATTACCATATATCATGGTATTGGGATCAAATCTGCTTTGTGTCCCCAATGTCTGATAAGGACCATCATTTCTTTGATCCTGATTTTGTCTCTGGTTATTGTTCATACCTGACATATCAGGTCGATAGCCTGCCCGGGGCCTATCTCCTAAGTACCTGGGGCTGATGTAGCTCTTCCTATTACTAGGATCATGTGATTGGATTGGAACATTGGTGCAGTGTGTGATGACCTTTGTTGATTACCCCTCTGTTCAGGTGCCAAATTATTTTTACTTGGATTTTGAGCAGACTCTAGGGACATTTTGGCTGACCTGATTTCCATCACTGTTGCTGAGGGTTCTTTAGATTTTGGTCTAGTATCTTTCATTTTATCACTTTCTCTACCCTGACAATAGAGTACCTCATATAGTTTTGTGCTTTGGTGTACAATCCATTCCAGGGACTTGTCACGGTCAAATTCACAGACCAATTGGGATATGATGTCTTTCAGCAGCCCATAGAAGTAGGCAGTTTTAAACTCATTGGAATTGGGGTCAAAAGATACATCAAAGCGAGAAAATGCTCTTTTTAAGTTGTGTAAAAACTGGCGAGGGGATGTATTAGGCCCAGCAGTGATTGTATAAGCGACTTTCTTTGCCTCCTGCAATGACTGGAAAGGAGAAAAATGACGCCTAATCTTTTTTTTTTCGAATTCCGCCCATGTCATATTCTGCTGTTCATTCAATCCTCTTATAATACTGGCCGTCGGGGCATCTAAAGTTAAATGAAAATATTGCCTGTACTGCTCCTTAGGTATCTGGAGGGCTTTAAAAATGTCATGAACCGCTTCTAAGTGATCCTCTATTCAGCATTCCCCTCCTTTTTTAAATGGTTTGATCAGGGCTTTAATGGATTTCATTATCTTTATGGGGGTACTTGTTGCAATGCATGGAATTGCACTACTTGGTGACTCAACCCTGATTCCAGGTGTATGGGATTGGTGGCGGCCCCCAATGGGAGTATCAAATCCCCCAAGGGCGCTGCAACCAAGTTCAGTCACCGGCCCAGCCACTGGGGCACTAGCCCTTTGGGTAGAAATAGAATTCACCTCAACTCCATTGAATGTGGTACCCTGCCACCTCTCCTGGGACATGGGAATGCACATTTGCTGTTCTAAGTCCTTACACTTTTTAAGGAGCCTGTTTGCTTCGTTTTGCAAATAGTTGTTTTCATCACTCATTTTATTAATTACCTCCTGCATGTCGCACATTTGCATTTGGCACTCATTAAATTTGTTATTCCTCTTGTCTCTTTCTTGAAGCATTTTAACCATTTCTTGTTCCGCATTTTGGAGGTCACTTTCTTTCTCATAATGTTCTTTTTATAAAATCTGCATCTCTGACACAACCTCATCTTTATCTTGTCTAATATGGTCCACCAATGCTTTTAAGTGTACCAATTCTTGTTCACTGTCCTCAAACTGTTTCTTGCTTTTGGACAATTGAACATCAAAATCTCTGCATTTTAACTGCATGTCTTTTTGGCATACATCCAATTCTGCTCTTAACATTTCCTCTTTTTTACTTGCCCCATCTAAGTCAGTCTTCAACCTGTTAATTAGCTGGGTGTCATTTTCTTGCGTTTGCAGGGACCTATTCAAAATAAACCAGATTTTGGCGCATAGCCGTATCAAACAGTCTTTCTCTGCATTTTTATCGGCTGCATTTAATAACCTTAGAAGGCAGACCAGAATTATGCTGCCTTCTGCAAAGATATTGTCTAGTTTTTCTTTCTGCACCTCACCATGAATGCGGTCATGCCATTCTGAGGTACTATTCGATGACCACGTCCCATGTGCAAATAACTTTGCCTCTAAATATTGCAATAGGTCTGAGAATGTGGTTTCCCTTTGAGACATTCTGAAATTCGTTTTTAGTGACACACTGCTATTATGAAGTGGGTTCCCTTTAATGTACGGATGGCGGTGTGAGACACACTTGCCACACCAGTATGTGCTCTATGATCACTTTCCCGGCCTGCAACGCACCATAAATATGCAGGGTATTTTGTGTAGATTTGGGGCCTAGCGGTATTTTCTTACCACCAAAAATAAAAGTAATTTAGAAATAATCACTCCTTGCATTCAGATTGGGTTTGGTATTATAGTGGTATCGTGGCTATGCATTATTTCAGTACACAGATACATTTAGATGGTATGCATTTTGTTGTGGTATAGTGATAAGCATAATTTCTTTGTTTTATTTGTGGCCCCAACATACAAAACCCCTTTCTTTTGTTTAGACTGTTCTTGTGATCTTTAGAGGCCTCAGGCTTCTACATTATTCAAGAACACCACATTTTCATATGAAGTGCCACTTATGGCTGTTATCATTGATTTATCTACACCAGTGAGCTATGCTTCCATAAAGTATTCACAATAACATGTGGTATAATCACTCATTTATTTACATTAGTGAAACTATTTTCAGAGTCCTCTCTCTTTGCTGACTCATGTACGTCCAGCAGACTGTGAGATTATTTTCCACTCAGAAGTCACACACACATATACACTGAGTGGAACCACGCACAAAGCTATTTATAATTACTCATAACATAACTTTTTCCACATGGGATGCTTGGCATATATTACCTAATAACCTCCCCTTTTATCAGGTGATATGGACTAACTGCACCAGAGAAAAACAGAAGCAAATAGAAGCCTTTACACAGATTGTGATTTACATCAGTTTCATCTAAAAAATCATACATTACCAGTTTTGCGAGGCAGTCTTTTCTAGAATAAACATAAGAGAAACAATTGCAAAATACATGGCATTTTATTAGATTCTTTGCAACAATAAAAAGAACAGTGCATCAGTTGACTTGCATTTCTGAATGGCAACATTAGAATGCAGCCATCGCTACGCTGCCTGACTGAAATAGATTTCAATCACACACCGCACTCTCACTTTGTGTAAGATAATTACCAGCAAATTGTAGCTGTTCAGCACGCAAACTCACCGGGCTGGTCGCTTTCTTAAAAATGGCTCAGGGCTTCCTTTTAGAGCACCCGGCGAGGACATGCAGTTCCAATCTGCACTCTTTGGTCCTCAAGCCGGTCCTAATTGACTGGAATCTCCAGCCTGTGAAGGTCAGCAGTGCACTGCAACAACGCCCCTTAATCAGGCAACCCCACAGCAACTCCCGCCAAGTCCTCACCGAAGCTGTGCAAAATGTCCACTGCCTTTCTTCCTCACCGAGATGCACCAAGAGACCTCTGTTACAGCCCCTAACGTGACATGCATCCAATAAAAGTCTATCATGTCATACCCTCCTTCTTCAAACAATAGCTCACTTTTCAGTAAGAAACTGTATCCACTAATTTCCTGCTTATTCAAGTTTTGTTTCCTTAGCAAGGACCGTGAAATGCACAGAGAAAGAGAATTCTGAATGTCCGTTTAAAATGAGTTTCAGCCTGCCTCATTTTGCACTTGGAGAACACATTATGATATTAATAAGTTAGAATCATGTTAGTATGTTAATTATATTAGTTCATTAATCCTCTGATGTGTCCCCTGCAACAGAGGCATTTCAGGTGAGAAAAGAAAATGGTGCGTTTTTAAATGTGAAAAAAAATGATGTGTTTTTGACTGAGTAGCCTGTCTTCATTTACATATCCATATGTTACACCGGCAACACATGGCTTGCTGTACCGCATTATAGCAATACATTGATCCCATGCAGTGGTGCTGCACTCCAAAAACACGCTATATATTGATCCCATGTAGTGGCGCTGCACTCCAAAAACATGCTAAATAATCCTACACAGTGCAAGGTTACATGCATTTCAGTCTCAAAATATATCCTTTCTAGATTTACTTTCATTCTAGCAAGTGAACTGTAAGTATGCATATCTCATACTCTGGACCTGTTGCAAAGGAGGAAGTGATTGTAGTCGAAGTTCCAGCAGCCCCCTATAACAGAGTACTTGTTTTAATACAGATGAAAAAGCGAAATGAAACTGAATAAATGAGATGCAGACGATGGTACACACAGAGAGACACTGATTCGTGCCACTTTGTGTAAATAACCAATACCATACATAATCATTTTCAACATGCTGAAATTCCAAGCATAACACATGCATGTATTTCACTCACATATAAAAGACTAGTACAATATAATTACTTGATAGGCAAGTGAGGTTGATGTTGACTCCAGAAAAGTAATTGATGCAGAATCTTGCTCCTTCACTTTCAGCACATTGTCAGAAAATAGTACAATGGAAAAGGTAAATGAATGTTAGAAATTTGGCTACATCCAATGCTCTAAAATATCGCTTTGTGCAAGTCGGTAGGGCTCACCATAGGGATACTAGACGTGTCGGTGGTTTTGTCACTGCTGAGGGTCTGTTCTTCCGTCAGTGAGCTCTACGTAAAGAAGGATATGTCAACCAACACATTTCGAAAACATTATGCGACTTTTAAGGGGTACTATGCAAGTTTTTACTAAGGGTCACATTTCAGTGATTTATTAGAGGCTCCCGAAAGCGGGGATAGATCAGGTATACTAAGAAACATTTGAAAATTCTGTTGAATCTGGTAACCATGGAAACTTGAGTAATACAACTTTGATGTAAATAAACACTGAAAGGTCTAAACCGTTCATCAAGTTACCTTTTCAATACACTACTTTAAATAAATTGAGAGATCATAGAGAATACTTATTTATACAGACCATTGTCCTACATACCAACACACATAACAAATTCATCGTCCACTACTCACCTGAGCCAGCGTGTGCCGAAATTGAGTCAGAATTGCATTTGGAAGCAATCTACGAAGAATTCTGGGTGGATGCTTTTTTTTGTGTACTTCAATTATTATTATTTTTTAATTTTTTAATTTTTTTTTATTGTGTATAACTGTTGTTAGCAGTTTTTACAAAAGAAAGGAAAGAAAGTCCGTTTTTCAAATGAGTTTCTCCATGTCCTTATCAAAACGGGCTAAATCCTTTAGGGCTCATCCCAGTTGGTCACATATGACGTCCAGCTTCAGACTATGTACGAAATTTGCCACTGTGATTACTGGTCTTCGATTTAGCCTGTTCATTACGTATGACCACCAATAGTCCTCATCCATTTTTGAGAAATTTGACTCGAGGTTGCCCAGGTGGGTTTTCCTTTTATCGCTTGTTCCCGGACATTGGAGGATCAGGTGTTTTAAGCTCTCCTTCGAATCTTGGTTCCGGCAGAATCGCAGGAATCAGATGCTGCTTTGCCTCGAATTTTCAGAACTTCATTCGTTTTTAAAATGTTCAATCTGGCTCTCAGGAAAGTTGAGCGGGAGAGCTTGTTCGGGAATTGCAGTAGGTAGCTAATTGGTTCGTTTCGTTTTTGGGCAAATTGTGGAAGATGTGCTGTAGCTTTGTAATTTGCAGCTTTCAGTTGAGTTTCACACCAGTCTAGTTCTTTCAGTTTTTTTGCGGGTTGTTTAGGATTTTCCCGGAGCTCCTCCTCTGAGCTACCTATTGCCTTCAAAAGCTTTTGGTTTTTTTCCATCCAGGCTTTTAGCGTTTTGTTTGACCCTTTCTCGATTTCTCCCTGAATCAAGATGTATATTTTTTCCACGGATGATCTGACTTCTCTGTAGAACATCAAGCTATTTAGAGATATTGAGCCCTGGAGTGAGGTAAGACCAAGTTCTCTTCTGATCAGGGTTATTGGAGTCGAGGTAGGCAGTTGCAGGACTTTTTTCCAAAGTGCGCCTTCCAATTTAGGCCAAATTGAATCTGGGATACCAAACATGGCCGCCATGCCATATGTAAGTGCTGGAACTGCTTTCATCCTGTAAAAATGTATTGCCGCATTTACTGAGAAGCGGCCACATTTTTTATCCATGATGATCAATTGGTTTGACAGGGTTTTGTTTTTGTTAATTAAGAAGTCTAGCATTGGCTGTTCGTTCTTTTTGTTACTGAACATGACGCCCAGGTATCTGAAGGCGTCTACCTCTTCAAGGCGGGTGTTATTAAAGAACCAAGCCTCTGGGGTTTTCCGTTTGGCCATTTTGGTTAGTCTCATCACTTTGGTTTTCGAGGCATTGCTTTCTAGCTCGTTTGCTTGAAGATATTTGTTCAAGTTATCCAATTTTCGTTGGAGCCCGATCTTCGTTTGATCTATTAAGATGATGTTGTCCGCATAAAGGAGTATGCTGACTTTTTCCGACCCAAGGGAAGGGGGGAAAGCTTTTACCTTCCTTTCTGTGTTCTGATAATCACTGATGTAGGCGTTGTAAAGTGCCAGTGCCAAGGGGCAACCCTGCTTTACTCCACAGGATGTACTGATTGAGGAGGAGAGTTGCCCTGTGCCATTAAGTCTCACTCTCATGGATGTTTCCGAGTAGAGCTCCTGTATTGGGTCCAATAAGGACGGGGGGCAGTTCCAGTTAGTAAGTTTTATCCAAAGCTTCTCTCTGTTTACCTTGTCGAATGCTTTTGATAGATCGATAAAAGCTACGCAGAGAGGTGTTGCCCCCTCTTGGGCTCTGGTTTTGAGTATATTGATGGTAAATATGTTGGCCATGGGGTTCATGTTCTTTCTAAAGCCGGTTCGGAAGTCGTACCACCCCTCTGTATTGGGCACCCATTTTTTTAAGCTGTCCAGGAGGAAGGATCCGAAAAGTTTACCGATGCAATCTAGGAGCGCTATCGGACGATAGTTATTTGGGTCACTTCTATCCCTTGCTTTGTATATTGGCACCACGTTTCCTGTCTTCCAGGACTTCGGAATGGATTTGGTAGTTGCACATGAATCGAAGATTTCTGCTATCAGAATGGACCAGCTTTCTGAGTTGGCTTTTAAATCCATGTTTGAAAGACCGTCCGGGTCTGGTGCACGTGACGATTTTAATTTCATTATTTTTGCTTCGATGTTGATTGGGGTGGGGTCGATGTCCCATCGGGAGCCTTGGTGTTTCCGATGTTCCGTCCTTTTGGCAGGTGAACCAAAGAGGGCAGAGAAGTGAGTAATCCAGGCTTCTTCTGGCACACTGGACGATAGAAGATCCTCATTTGCTGGACTTTTAGAGTTGACCAGTGACCAGAATGCTTTGGTTTGTTTGCCGGCCAATACTCGCAACATTTGTTCAGAGTCCTTCTGGTATAGTTGTAGTTTGAAGCCCTTTAACCAGTTCTTGTAGGCCTTAGTGACGGTCCAGGCAGTTTCTATGTTGGTAATAGAGGGGACCCGTCTTGCCTTTCGAATGACTCGTCTCATCTCCAGCCTTTTTACTCTCAGTATCGCATTGTTGCGGTGAATTGTCTTCCCTTTACATCGGTTAGCAGTTGTTTGAGTCTGATAAGGCTGTAGTAAAGGACAAAAATCTGTGATGGTTCCTACCCTTTTTACGTTATCCCAGGCTTTTTCTCGACAGTATTCCATAATTATTGTCGAGATGGCAGAGTCGTTCAACCTTAAGCATGTCGCGTTAGCGTGGGTCTCCATATTGGATATTCTTAGGACGGTGGTACTCTCGTGTGCTGCTAGGCTGGGGACGGTCCATGTCATTTTCAGAAGATTGTGGTCACTGTTAAGTGTTCTGATGACCTCGAAACCAGTGACTTGCGGCAGGAGGTTCCTCGAAAGGTAGATGTGATCTAGGGTTGCTTGTCTTCCTGCTAGTTCCCAGGTCGGAAGGACTGGGTGAGCTGCATTGCCAAGGAAGAGGGCGTTGTGAAGATCGAAGCTGTTCATCAAGGTTGCCCATTTCTTTCCTCTTTCTAGTGAGGTTTCCGGCAATTGTAACCTAGTATTTTTAAATTGGCGATTTTCATGTTCCTTCTTCTTAATTGTGGCGTTTAAATCACCACAAATGATTGTGCAGTCGATTAATTCATTCGGTAGAGCGTCTTTCAAGATGTTTTCAATTTTTCGTAAGAATTGCTCTGTTACACATTCTGTTGGATTCCAATACAAATTGACTAATAGGTAAGTGATTACCTTTTGTTTGTTTACTTCTTGTTGAGTGCTCCTGTGTTGGATCAAAGTAGCCAGTATGTGTGGCTCCGCCTTCAGTACTTTGAGGAACTGAAGGTTGGACCCAATTCGCAGTGCCGTCAGAAGACCTGCTCTCGGTCTGCCAGAAGCGCCTCTCAGGGCTGGAGAATTGATGGTTGCGTAGCCCTCTATGGACGGCTTGTTTTGGATCCGGTTTCTTGGAAACACCAAATGTCTGACGCTCCTAGGTTGACATCTGAGGCATGCATCAGATGAGTAAAACCTCGGGTGTTCCAAGATCCCAAAATAAGGTTGGAATTAAGTTCTATAGTTCTTGGCTTGCCAGAGCGCTCCTTGTTATTCTGGCTCGAGTTTGATTGCTAAAATCTTTGTTTTGTTGATAGGGCTTTTGGCAACCAGGCCCAACGATCTGTATCTTGTTTGTACATATCCTCAAGTGCAGGCTGCAGAGGCGTAATCGATTGGCCCTCACGTCGACCAAGACAGCCTGGGTGTCATGCATGCTGGACGTGGTCCTACCTCCTACACTCGTAGAACAGCTAGACCGTTCTATTCCAAATGGCGGTTGTTCGATACGTTGCCGGGAAAACGACATTTTCACTTTTCACGTCGCTAACTTCACGTGTATTCTGCTTCGTCACGTGAACTACGGCATTACGTATTTAAGCAGCGTGGAAACTTCACTCGCTGCTTCTGATCGAATCATTTGGCATTGTGTAGCTGATCCTCCGGTCTGCATCCTTGCAGGTTACTACAGCTACTTTTTGGGCCTTCTATAGCGTGTTTTCCGCCACACGCTGATTCCTGGAGCTGTTTGGTTGCGTGTAAATCCACACGCGCACGTTGTCTTCAAACGCGACTGGCCTGGGCTGCGTGAATCCTGCTCGCGTGTAAATCCACACGCGCACGCTATCTTCAAGCGCTGCTGGTCTGGGCTGCGTGAATCCTGTTCGCGTGTAAATCCACACGCGCACGCTATCTTCAAGCGCTGCTGGCCTGGACTGCGTGAATCCTGCTCGCGTGTAAATCCACACGCGCACACTATCTTCTAGCGCTGCTGGCCTGGACTGCGTGAATCCTGCTCGCGTGTAAATCCACACGCGCACACTATCTTCTAGCGCTGCTGGCCTGGATTGCGTGAATCCTGCTCGCGTGTAAATCCACACGCGCACGCTATCTTCAAGCGCTGTTGGTCTGGGCTGCGTGAATCCTGTTCGCGTGTAAATCCACACGCGCACGCTATCTTCAAGCGCTGCTGGCCTGGACTGCGTGAATCCTGCTCGCGTGTAAATCCACACGCGCACGCTGTCTTCAAGTACGGCTGGCCTGGACTGCGTGAATCCTGCTCGCGTGTAAATCCACACGCGTACGCTATCTTCAAGTACGGCTGGCCTGGACTGCGTGAATCCTAATCGCGTGTAAATCCACACGCACACGCTCTTTTCTTCGCGGCTGTACAGAATCGCGTGTATTTGTTTATACCTTAAAAGGAGCGCTATTTCCAACTCCTGCACCTGTGATATTAACAGGGGGATTGATTCATTTCTATACTTTACTCTACGTGGGAAGGAAGCTTTTCAAGGATAATTGGAAGGTGACAGTGAACAGTACTTTGGACGCTATCCTGTGGTGCATCAACCCGGTATCTAGCGTGAGCCTCGTTCCGTTCGGGATAAGTCTCCCTTACTAATCTTCCCTTCCTTGTCGTTTGTTCTACCTTGGATTCCTCAAGAGACTCTGCTGGATTCATCTGCCCTAGACTCAAGGTCAGTGTGTGCATTCATGACATTTTCTATTCCATCATACCCAGATTGGGGCAGTTATTCATGATACTTTATTTTGTTCTAGGCTGACTTCCTATACCTTACCCACGCCCTTTCCAGTGATCCATCACTCTGCCTGTTTTACCAGTCAGAGAGTTGTATCATTTGGAAGGTCTTAACTTGACTTCACAACTATCGAAACGCGTGAACAGGGATCCGGAAGACCCTACCACCTGTATCCTTTTGAGTACCGTATCCTTTTCAGTTAATACTTTGGTGCTCTCTGACAGAATCAGAAGCCATGGAGGGTACGGATCCTTTAGCTGTTTTGACTCAGTTGATTAGCGATTTGAGAAATGAAATGGTTACGGCACAGGACATGTTACGGCATCGTATGGACGTTATGCAAGACGCCATGCACGGTAGTCCTCAGGGAGCACAGGTTCCAATGGCCACTGCATCTGGATCTGGGACTATGACACCCCCACAGGAAACTATTAATGTGGTTATGCCCACTCAGTTTCCCTTGGCCCCTCCGGAACGGTTCACTGGTGATCCCAAAACCTATAGAACCTTTGTTAATCAGTGCCGACTCCATTTTCTTTGCCGTCCTACATCTTTTCCTGACTTGACCACAAAAGCAGCATTCGTGCTTTCCCATTTAGGGGGCACAGCTGCTGCTTGGGCTAACCCTTTGTTGGAAACAAATAGCCCTTTGTTGTACGACTGTGACGATCTCTTGGCTGCTATGAGTTAAGTCTTTGACATGCGTTATGCTACTCAAGCCATGGATCTGGAGTTACTTAATCTACAACAAGGCAATCAGCCTCTTTTGCCTTACATTGCCCGGTTCAATCAACTAACAGCCGAAACTCAATGGCCTGACGGCAAGAAAACGGCTGTTTTCTACAAGGGTCTTTCAGAAGAACTGAAAGATGCCTTATCTACAGTTCCGGTGGTTCCTACGGGATTCACAGAGTTGCTCGATTTGGTTTTACAAATCGATGCCCGAAGGAATGCTCGGAAAGGAGAAAAAAAGCCTTTCATGCAAGCCTCGGGGCGTTCAGAGACACCGGCAGTCCTCTCGAACGACCCCGAACCCATGCAGATTGGCGTCGTGAGAGGCCGGTTGTCCAATGCAGAACGAGAGAACCGAAGAAAGAACCATTTATGTATGTATTGCGGTTCATCCGAGCATTTATTGGCGACATGTCCTAAAAAACCCATCAAGCATTCGGGAAACACCAAAACTCGACAATAGCAGGAGTCCCTATGTCGAGTGTTTCATCGGACTCCAGTACCATTCCTAAACACGCACCCGTAATTGTTGAGGTGACGTTACGTTGTGGTGAACGAGAATTGGTTTCCAAGGCCATGGTTGATTCCGGAGCCACCAACAATTACATAGACATCACACATGCCAAGAACTGTTCCATACCCCTTGTAAACAAAAACAAACCTGAAACGGTTAATACCGTGGACGGATCTGTTTTGACTTCTGGTATGGTAACCCAGGAGACGGTATCTGTTCAGATGACATTATCGAATAATCATTCGGAAGAAATCATCTTCGATGTCATAGCTGCTCCGCAGTACGAGATCATACTCGGTCTTGCATGGTTAACCATTCACAATCCCGCCGTTGACGGGGTTACGGGATTGCTCCAGTATCCTTCGAATCATTGCAATGAACATTGCTTTACCAGTCAGGAGGTGTCAAACAAGCAACACATATTGGCCTCTATGGTGGGAGCTTCAACTATCAGCGTGGTACATCAAAGCGACACTACCATACCATGCGAATACGCTGAGTATGCTGATGTCTTTGACAAGGGCCAGGCAGAACAATTGCCTCCCCATCGACAGTACGACTGTCCTATTGAATTGATTCCTGGTGCCAAAATCCCTACAGGTCGTTTATATTCACTAACCCCAAAAGAAGACGTTGTGTTGAAACAATACATTGACAAAGCTTTAGCGATGGGTTTCATACGGCCATCACAATCTCCTGCTGCGTCTCCTCTATTCTTTGTTCCGAAGAAAGAGGGAGATCTAAGGCCTTGTATTGATTACAGGGCACTTAACGACATCACCATAAAAAACCAATATCCTTTACCACTGATAAACGTTCTATTGGATCAATTAGGTACTTCCAGTTACTTCACCAAATTGGACTTGCGAGGAGCATACAATTTAGTTCGCATTCGTGAAGGCGACGAATGGAAGACCGCTTTCAAGACACAGTATGGTCTTTACGAGTATTTGGTGATGCCTTTTGGTCTGTGCAACGCTCCCGCCACTTTTCAATTCTTCATGAATGATATATTCAGGGACATAATGGACCAGTTTGTGGTGATTTATCTGGATGACATTCTGATCTATTCATCATCTTTTTCGGAACACGTCAAACACGTTTCTACAGTCCTACAAAGACTCAGGGAGAACCTTCTTTATGTGAAAGCCGAGAAATGCGTCTTTCATTCACAGGAAGTGGAATTCCTGGGCTATGACATTACCAATCTAGGTGCTCGAATGAGCCGTTCCAAGGTGAAGGCCATATTGAATTGGCCGATTCCGCACAATGTCAAGTCATTACAGTCTTTCTTAGGCTTTGCGAATTTTTATCGCAGATTTATTCATTCCTTCTCCAAAACAGTAGCTCCTTTGACGGCCTTAACTAGTTCTAAAGTTCCTTTCTGTTGGAACCCAAATGCCCAAGCATCATTTGAAAAGTTGAAAGAAGCATTTACCACTGCACCCGTGCTTCAACATCCAGATCCAGATCGCCAGTTTATCGTTGAAGCGGATGCATCCAGTGTCGCTACTGGAGCGGTACTCTCACAAGTTTGCACAGAAACCAAGGAGGAGCACCCAGTGGCTTTCTTCTCTCGCAAACTTACCCCATATGAACGAAACTACACCGTCACTGAGCGGGAACTGCTGGCTATCAAGGATGCCTTCCGAGAATGTCGTCATCATCTTCTTGGGGCCAAACATCAGGTGTTAGTGTACTCTGACCATAGAAATCTTCAAGCATTCAAATCCATGAAATGCCTTACGGCCCGACAGGCCAGATGGCATGTCTTTTTTGCCCAATACGAATTCCGGGTCACATACCGTCCTGCCCGAGAACACGTTAAGTCGGACGCATTGTCCCGTATGAGTGAAGAGGCGAAGGAAGAAGCACAAGTACAGAATCAGTTGTTGGCAGAAAATGTAATATGTAGTTGTTCTGTTCAACCATCCTTAAAAACCGAAGTACAAGAGTGGGTGAAAAATCATCCACAAGTTATCCAGGATATGAATCTGGACGTACATAACGGTGTACCATTCACACAAGGAGTGCTCTACCTACCGACGTCTTCAACGCGGAATAAAGCCCTCAAGTGGAATCATGATTCCTTGATCGCAGCCCATCCTGGACGGAAGAAAACACTAGAACTATTCAAAAGATGGTGCTGGTGGCCGTCCATGTCAAAAGATGTCATAGATCATGTATCAACTTGTTATGTATGCATCCAATGTAAAAACACTCCTGGTAAACCAGTGGGCTTACTCCAGTCCCTACCTGTCCCTAACAAACCATGGGACATGATATCTATGGACTTTGTGGTAGAACTCCCACCAAACCAGGAGTACGATAGCATATGGGTTGTAGTGGATTATTTCACTAAATTGGCTCTTTATATTCCCTGTATCGGTTTACCAACCGCCGCTGTTCTGGCTGACCTATTCATCCACCATGTATTTCGTTTCTTTGGTCTACCGTCAGTGATCATTACGGACAGGGGCTCACAGTTTGCGTCACGCTTTTGGAGAGCACTAACCTCTGCATTACTGATTGATGATAGAATGTCCAGTGCTTACCACCCTCAAACTGATGGACAGACCAAAAGAGTCAACTGCACTATGGAACAATATCTGCGGTGTCTGTGTCTGCAGTACCAATCGGATCGGCTCACGGTCCTGCCGGCAGCTGAATTCGCCTATAACAACTCCTATCATAGTGCCATAGGCACTTCACCGTTCTATGCGCTTTATGGACAGCACCCCCGATCAATACCTTTGGATTCCAGCTTGTCTTTGGATACTCCTGCCGCAGGCCGTACCTTTCGTGATCTGAAGAAATTACAGAGGAAAGTGAAGCAGCAATTAGAGCAGGCTAAAAGACGCAACAAGTTCTATGCCGATGCTCATAGAATACCCGCACCCGTCTACAAGGCTGGTATGAAAGTATGGCTGTCCACTAAGAACTTGAGAATTCCAGGCAAAAAGAAATTATTGCCTAAATACATTGGTCCGTATGTAGTGCTCCAAGTAATTAATCCGGCTGCTGTCCGTCTGGCTTTGCCACAACGATGGCGAGTGCATCCCGTATTCCACGTGTCACTCATTAAGCCATGTTCTGAAGCTACTAGATTGCCTGTACGGCCTGTTGCTATTTCTGTGCGGGGTTCAGATGAATACGAGGTACAGGACATACTGGATATGAGACTACGTTCTGGTAGGCCGTTTTATCTGGTGGACTGGAAGGGCTATGGGCCCAAAGATAGGTCCTGGGAACCTCTTTCTAATATTCATGCTCCTGCTTTATTGAAGCGTTTTCACACGAGAAGGGGAGAGGTTGCCCCTTTGGGGGATGGCACTGTCATGCATGCTGGACGTGGTCCTACCTCCTACGCTCGTAGAACAGCTAGACCGTTCTATTCCAAATGGCGGTTGTTCGATACGTTGCCGGGAAAACGACGTTTGCACTTTTCACGTCGCTAACTTCACGTGTATTCTGCTTCATCACGTGAACTACGGCATTACGTATTTAAGCAGCGTGGAAACTTCACTCGCTGCTTCTGATCGAATCATTTGGCGTTGTGTAGCTGATCCTCAGGTCTGCATCCTTGCAGGTTACTACAGCTACTTTTTGGGCCTTCTATAGCGTGTTTTCCGCCACACGCTGATTCCTGGAGCTGTTTGGTTGCGTGTAAATCCACACGCGCACGTTGTCTTCAAACGCAGCTGGCCTGGACTGCGTGAATCCTGTTCGCATGTAAATCCACACGCGCACGTTGTCTTCAAACGCGGCTGGCCTGGGCTGCGTGAATCCTGCTCGCGTGTAAATCCACACGCGCACGCTATCTTCAAGCGCTGCTGGTCTGGGCTGCGTGAATCCTGTTCGCGTGTAAATCCACACGCGCACGCTATCTTCAAGCGCTGCTGGCCTGGACTGTGTGAATCCTGCTCGCGTGTAAATCCACACGTGCACACTATCTTCTAGCGCTGCTGGCCTGGACTGCGTGAATCCTGCTTGCGTGTAAATACACACGCGCACGCTATCTTCTAGTGCTGCTGGCCTGGACTGCGTGAATCCTGCTCGCGTGTAAATCCACACGTGCACGCTATCTTCAAGCGCTGCTGGCCTGGACTGCGTGAATCCTGCTCGCGTGTAAATCCACACGCGCACGCTGTCTTCAAGTACGGCTGGCCTGGACGGTGTGAATCCTGCTCGCGTGTAAATCCACACGCGTACGCTATCTTCAAGTACGGCTGGCCTGGACTGCGTGAATCCTAATCGCATGTAAATCCACACGCACACGCTCTTTTCTTCGCGGCTGTACAGAACCGCGTGTATTTGTTTATACCTTAAAAGGAGCGCTATTTCCAACTCCTGCACCTGTGATATTAACAGGGGGATTGATTCATTTCTATACTTTTACTCTACGTGGGAAGGAAGCTTTTCAAGGATAATTGGAAGGTGACAGTGAACAGTACTTTGGACGCTATCCTGTGGTGCATCAACCCGGTATCTAGCGTGAGCCTCGTTCCATTCGGGATAAGTCTCCCTTACTAATCTTCCCTTCCTTGTCGTTTGTTCTACCTTGGATTCCTCAAGAGACTCTGCTGGATTCATCTGCCCTAGACTCAAGGTCAGTGTGTGCATTCATGACATTTTCTATTCCATCATACCCAGGTTGGGGCAGTTATTCATGATACTTTATTTTGTTCTAGGCTGACTTCCTATACCTTACCCACGCCCTTTCCAGTGATCCATCACTCTGCCTGTTTTACCAGTCAGAGAGTTGTATCATTTGGAAGGTCTTAACTTGACTTCACAACTATCAAAACGCGTGAACAGGGATCCGGAAGACCCTACCACCTGTATCCTTTTGAGTACCGTATCCTTTTCAGTTAATACTTTGGGCCTCTCTGACACTGGGATCTACTTTCAATCTCTGGAAAACTGCAATTTGTAATCCATCTTCTTATTAAATCAATATCCTTTGGGAATGTATTCAGGACTGTGCCCTGAGTTTTGGCATGGGTCACAGAAGGGCAACCTATAACAATACATGAAGACATTCTTGAAAAGTCTGTAAGATCAGTATACAAAAAACAATTAATTATAACAAATAATGTGCCACGTTTTCATTCGTGCCCAACAAAATCTTATGGCCCAGTACAACCTACACCCACCCAGCTGCCTTTCCAGTGCATGGTCTTAGGTACAAACTGCCATAGATATTGGGGAAGGAGGGGGATGGATAGACTTGAACAGGGGAGTCTGGAGACACTGGGTCTGGGAAGGCCATGTGACCCTGTGCGACATAACCCTTTGAGGTGCACATGGTGTTCGGCAATTAGAGTGTTCCCACCCACCCTGCCCCTTGGGAGCGCATGGCCATACGTGTGAACTGCCATTAATAATAGAGGCGGGATGTATGGGCATGAACAGGGGAGTCTGGAGACACTGGGTCTGGGGAGGCCATGTGAACAATGGCCCCTGTGCGAAACAACCCTTTGAGGTGCACATGGTGTTTGGCAACTAGAGTGTTCCCACTCACCCACTTGGGAGTGCACAGCCATATGTGTGAACTGCCATTGATACTGGAGGGGGATGGATGGGCATGAGGCGAGCGCAAATGGCCTGGTACACTGCTGAAGGGATACAAATGTATATTGATTGCTGGGGCGGGGTCTTGAAGAAGGTAGTTTGCAGACACTGCTTTTGGGTGAATGTTATGTGAACAATGGTCCCTGTGCGGAAGATCCCTTTGAAGTATACATGGTGTTTGGCAACTTGAGAGTTCCCACCCACTCAGGCCCCTTGACAGCACATGGCCATAGGTGTGAACTGCCATTGATAATGGAGGGGGGATAGATGGGCATGAGATAAGCACAAAAGGCCCGGAACACTGCTGAAGGAATACAAACTTATATTGATTGCTGTGGTGGGGTATTGGAGAGGGGAGTCTGCAGACACCGGGTTTGGGTGAGGTTATGTGTACAATGGTCCCTGTGCGGAATATTCCTTTGAAGTGTAAATGGTATTTGGCAACTTGAGAGTTGCCACCCACCCAATACCGGAGTGGGGGATATTGGAGGGCGGATGGATGGGGACGAGGTGGGCACAAAAGGGCACCAACCATTCTTTCAAGACCCTCATAGATGATTGAGCGTGTTCTTGACTCACTGAAAAATTCAAACAACTATTCGTATATGCTCTTTTGTATTTTATTTAATTTGGTGATGTCAATGGTACAAACAAACCTCAAAATGTATACTTGAGGTTGCAGTACAGTTTGTGAAAATCCCCTGTACTGTCCGCTGTCACTTGGATATTTGGCGCGAATGGCTCGAATGACATAGGCGGGTATTACTCGTCGAACATGGAATCTAAGCCTCCCATAAAGCCAACATGTAAACAAATGATAGGCCACCAGCCTGTACCACTTGTGAAAGAGAAACATACATATTTTAATTGAATGAACCTGATAAGTGTACCACCTTACTTGAAAATGCATCTGAAATTCAATGGCATAGTTGCCCTTAGAAAAGTCACTTTCTGGAAAAATGAACTTGGGCTTTGAAGTCTCAACACATTACAAAAGTGAACACCCATCCAAGCCAGAATGGTTTGGGACATAGAGAAATATTGTTTTTTAGTTGAAAGTGAAAGACACATAAGCGATAAACACTCTGATTTCCAAAAAGCGATAAGGAAATGATATGATGATATGATATGGCATTTATAACGCGCCCATACACAAGTGTTTCAAGGCGTGATGAGGCAAGGGGGGGGAACCGAGGGAAGACAGACAACGATCCTACTATGCCAGGTGTCCTTCAGATTGCGCACGTGCATGGGAAGGGGGAAGGGACAGTGCAGTACATGGGATAATAGAATAAATAAAATAAAAGTACGGCCAGCTGGTGGCAAGTGCAGGGCTAAGTGCAGACATCAGGTGTCAAGTGATGGTAGTGGGACTGTAGGGATACAGAAAACAGTCCCCAAGTGCGGGGGTTGCCAGAAAGGCAGTGCAGGTGTGCGACTGGCGGGGGAGGGGACCTGGGCCCGAGAACAGGGGGTGGCCAGGTAACCAGTGCAGATTCAGTTTCAGCCAGGAAGTCAGCAGGGGAGAGGAGGAGAAAAAGCAGAAGCAAAGAGAAAGGTTTTGAGGTGCTCCAGGAACCAAAGATGATTCTCCTCAAGTTTCAGCGAGGGAGGGAGGCTGTTCCAGAGGGAGGCCCCAGCCGAAGAAAGAGATCTACCACCAACTCGTTGCTTGGAGAAGCAACTAACCCTGAGGGAGTTGAAGACGAAAGGTATTCAATTTATAGACTAAATGAATTTGTCAGTGATCGATGAAAGTTATGACAATGTAGGAGAAAAACATGAAATAGTAGTCATCTCAGTGGTCAAAATGACATCACATCTGTCGCGTATACTTACTTGTTACTTGTATTGCAAGGGTGAACAGTTGCGCGAAGTTCATGCATAAGCACCATCGTAATCCTCTACCAGGACCTTGTGAGGCAGACTGCCCTGAAGTCATGCAGCTCGGTAACGCATAGTGGTGGTGTGTCTTCGTCCGCTATGTGGGCCGAGCAGCCACAGTTTTCTTGGCAGCAGCAGTTCTCCACCTCGGTTGGCATGACCTTGCAATGATTGCAGGCACACCAGGATGAAACATCTTCCATGCGACTAGGCTCAGGCTCATGGTCCGGTGATTCATCTTCCCAACTATCGTCCGATTCCCCATCGTTTCCGCAACTCCCTCTTTCAATGAATTCCTTCTCAGAATACTGAGACTCGTACTGGTATGGCTGTATTATTGCCATTATACGACAAATATTTAAAAAACATGCAAGTAACGAGTGAAATCAGTTCTGCTAATGTAAGTACCTGTTCAAAGGGCTTCGTACTAGGAAGATAGCTGAGCAGAGCAGAAATGAGTCACCCGGGAGCTAAACTAAATACAGTGAAACGATTGACAAAGCAATTCCAATGTTGTCTGATCAGAAAGGATCTATTCATACTTGTTGAGGATAGAGGCATCCTGGCATTTCCATAGAGAAACGTCAATAGCTTGCGCACAGAGGACGTTTACAGGAGACCTGCATTGGCGTTGTGAAAAGGGATGCATGCGTCTAGTGAGGTCAGCTTCAGGGCCGGGCGATCTGTATTCCTGCTGCGAGCGCACTTGAACTTAGGGCGATGCATCAACGGATAAGATTAGCACAAGATGGCTGTGCCAGACCCTTTGTTTTCGCATGTGTAAAAGTGGGGAAAACTAAGGTAAAATACATAGGAAAACATTTAAAGATCGATCAGAGTATTCTTAAAAATACATGACCAAACGATCTGGACAATAACATTTTTGAGCGAACTTCTCCTTTAAGATGTACAATAAATGAAATAGCTGCAATGCTGCGCGAGACAAAGTATGCAAAATAGAATATGCTGAGATAGTCACACAAATTAAGCTATGGTACTCCAATTGTAATAGGATGTTTCTGAAACCCCATAGCAACCCACTTAAAAATTAAAATGAACGAGATTAAAAATGTTTGCCCAAACACTAGCGATCATCTCCATTAAGAAGTGTGTTTTGTTAATTCTGGGGTGATGAAAAGGTGTGCGGTTTGGGGAGAGGCAACAGAAAACAGCATTGGATATCAACGGGTTCTGAACCTGAGAATTTTGATCCATGGACCGACTACTTCAAATTATCATACTTTTTTGGACAGGCAGCGGCAGAACCCCCTCCTCTAACAGTCAAACTCCTGCTCCAAGTGTACAAAAGCGTTGTCTCATATTGTCAATGTATGCTTTTAGTTTATTTGTCAACAGTTAACCAGTAGCAAGGAAATAAAATAAGAAAGATCTTAGCAAGGTCTACATGATCATTTTTTGCTTATATTTTTGTAAAATAAGTGTCTTTTTGCTTCAAAATTCACGTTTACTTCTACTTTTACTCTACTTTTTCCTTTTCCTTTTTCTATTTCAAGACTTTATTGCTTGTCACTTGTAAAAATCACTTCGGTGATTCCAATCTCGTAAATAAAAAAATAAAAAAATATGAAAACAAGGTCAATTCAAAAAAACATTGGAGGAGATGAGATTCAAACACACCAATGGCTGCTGCCTTTATGGGGGGAATGGTCAAGCCACTTCACAACTAAGGCTTTAACTAGGAGGCCTGTAGAAGTGTAAATAAAATTAAACCTTCATCGTAGGTTACCAAGCACTCAGCTGAGCAAGAAACTTGCATATGTGCAGTGCAGTTTCCGTCTAGTGCCAAACCGTGGTGAGATGCTGTTAGTTTCATTAGGAGGTTTGACTGCACTTGGAGATGGCGGAGCCTGGAACAGATGTGAAGATGAAGATGAGAAGGAAATAGGCACAGGTGACGACTGTCAGAGGTAAGGATGAGGATGATATAGATACTGTAGGAGCTGAGATGAAGAGATATGCAGGTGAGTGGAACACTAGTCTTGATTGAGGTAAAAGATGTGAAGTAAACTGACAGAAATGGGTTGATATGTAAAGATTGAAAGTATGTGTTTCAAGCCCTATGCATTGTATTGAGGTTGGCTCTTTCACTGGGGAGAAATCAAATTTGGTTCTTTGACAGTTAAGGTCCTGCTCTTAACATAAATGTACTCAGATTGCAAGTCACACTAACAGCAAAAGCCATGGTAACGTATAGCCCAGGAAAACATAAAGTGTCTATGTATTTGCAATAGTGGCCAACATGTGATGCACCATTTGCCCTAATCAGAGAATCTGTGTCTCGGCAAGTCACTGCTGGTGAATATATTCTTCTTTTTTCAATCACTGTGCTTGGAGAGGCTCTGCTTCACCTCACTGATGCTGCCCAACAAGGCAGAAACACGTGTCTGGGGTTGCTGATGGTACTAACGTTCAGAGGAGCATTGGCTAGCATGTCCGTTTTCGAATGTCAGTGTGGGTGGGACTAGATTGAAATGCAAATGGACATTTGTCCTCTGTGAAAAGGCACCATGAGCTGAGACATGGCTGTAGACCCTCTTGAGTGGGAACCTTCCCATAGAACAGGTTGTTGGGCCAGGTCTTCTTCAGTAGAGGGACTCCCAAATGTTTGCAAATTGTATAGAGAGAAGGTATACACATACTCCACGTCTATCCAATATATACATTCCTCACCAACACCAGACACTTATCCCACATCAGCGCTTCAGCATGCCAGAGCAACAGCATCCACTTTGCAGCATGGATAGGTAATTGTGCAGAAAGTCAAACACCATATCCACAAATCATGGACAGGGTGGCAAATGGTGAATTGTAGGGAATTGCATGTCAACAACTTTTGCAAAACAAAAATCTCCAACCACATATAATTAGACCAGGGGGTCTACAACCGTTTTCATCTCAACATATACTGGACTGCAAATACCATCATCCCTGAATAGCGTAGTCAAGGGTGAGGGATCCTGAGAGTCGTACTCCAAAGCATCTGGAGAGAAGCTGGTTGCACACCCCTGATGTATACCTTGACAGGCCTTCCTCAGATCAGATTATAAGAAATCTCCAAAGGAAAGACCTGAATTCACACACTGTTAGGCAAGGTTGGAGTAGTAACTCTGTGAGAGACTACACCACCCTTGTCCTTGTCCTCTTGGTATTAAGTAACTCACCTATTGGTATACGTCTGTACTACACACGTTAGTAGTGTGACTGAGAAGCCAGACTTATCTCAAGAGGGGTAAATGTGAGCTGTAGAGCTGTAGCGTTGAAATTCATCAATACAAGCATCCAGATAACACTTACACTCAAGGTTTTCTAGTAAAATAATGATTTATTTATTTAATGGTCAGTTATAAATAAGCATTCTTTGAAAAGGGCAATGTGCAAAAATAAAAATACACTTCAAATAGTTTTTCAGAATCAAGGTCATGCAATTAGATACTCTTTAGAGATGCTTCATACACACTTCGTACTCCCTAAGGTGACTTCACTAACAAGGACAGTATTGGTATGCATATATCACATTTGCCCTTGGTAAAATTCTGAGGTTGGTAGTAAGGAAAGGTTAAAGGAAGGAAAAAGGTTAAAAGGGTACCCAGAGCATGTGGGCACTTTTAAATCTCCCATTGAAGTCAAGATAAAACCTTTCCCCGCAATAATAGTTAAAAACAAAAGTATCACCTATGAGGGACAGTTGGAATCAAAGTCAATGGACCAGAAGAGTCTACAGGGAGCCAGGACAGCAAAAGTCAATTGGGCGCAAAGTCTTAGATAGCAAAAGGTCTTGCCCAAAGTTAGAGAATGTCTTGTAGAAAATCCCTCTTGGGCCACAAGCTGTTACATTTGTGAAAGTTAGAGCTGAGATCAACTCTAGAAAAGCAGCAACTGCAAATCTCAATAGAGAAAAGCAAGTTACAGACAAAGAGGTATTTATTTATTTATTTGCATTTTTAAAGCTCTCACACAGGTAGGTACCCCTTAGTCAGCATAGTACCTTAGGTTAGAAGAAAAGGATCGAGCTGGCTTCTGTCTTGGTTGCAGTGTTGCAGATCCTGTGTTCCTGGGCCTCAGTCGTGGGGACAAAAGGGAGGACGTCTGGAGGACTCCTGCACAGCAGTTCGAAGGTCAGCGGCAGCTATGGGCTCTTTTCAATTCAGCGGCACTTCATGGTTTCAGCGCGCGGGAAAACAGCACCACCGCAGGTCTTGAACACCGGTTGGGCTTCCTTCACTCCTTGAGTCCAGCACTGTAGTGAGGTGGCTCGAGCTTTGGTTGTCGGGAGGGTCCTCAGGAGACTCCTAGAGCTTTTGGCCGGCTTACAGATGTTGCACTCGATTATGGATTTATCGACGCCTGGCACTCGGTTCCAACAGCAGCAAAGAAGTACAGCCAGTTGGAGAAGGTTTTCCAGCAGAGTTCGTCTCGGGGTTAGTTGGTCCCGTAACCCAAGGGAAGAAGTTGTCCTTTCGGGAGGTTCTCTTGTCGATCAGAAAGAGGAGTTTCAGAACAGAGGCAGGGCTTTACTGGGCAATTCAAAGGTCCAAGAGGATTCAGCAGGTGGCCATCATGGTTTCTTCAGCGGGTTGTTCTTCCCAGTGGTCAACTCTGTCTCCAATGCAACAAGCCTCTGCTTTTATGCAGGTTTCTCACACAGCAGGGTGGCTGTCCTGAAAGGACAGCCAGCCAGCCAATCAGGACTGGGTGCATTCAGGTAACCAAGGAGACACAGGACAGGGGAGTTTCAAGCACCTCCCTCACTTCCTGCCCTGCCAGACACACTGGAGCCAGAGGCTGGTTTCAGTACTGAAGCCCACCAAAGGCAAAATTAACAAAGGGCTTAAATCTGGTTTGGCGTGCAGAGTAAATCTCAAGATAGACCTCACTAACAAGAAATGGTGAAAAAAGAAGACCGGGGCCATTTTGACACAATGGTCACCCACGGGTGCTATACTGCAGCTGAGGATTCAGGCTGCGGTAGAAAAGCACAATGGTAGGAAAATTAAACCACTGCCACCAGCCATTTAAAGTAGTGAATTTGTTCGCCCTGGCCTAGTTACTTGTGTACACATGTAATGATATAAGAATAATGGATATCTGTGATTTAACCGAGGTGTGAACGTTCGAATTCGACATTGGTGAATTGGAAAATTCCAAATTCGAAATGCGCCCCTCGGTTAAATCATGATCCCCTACCTGCCCCCCTACTTACCTGTTGGCAGCACACTGCGTTGTATGCCGCTGACTCCCCAATCCCTCTGTGATACCGGTCCCTTCAGTTACGTCGGTGGGAACCGGCACTGCACAGTCCTTTTTTTATTTTTTATTTTAACTTTATTTTATCAGGACCGTGGGACACCCCCCGCAACCCTGATGCTATTATAGTGTACAAGGGTGCAGGGGACACCCCCGCAACTCACGCTTCCCCTTGTTCACTATAATGGCATTGAATGGAATATTTATTGGAAATGTTCAACTGTACAACATTTTTCTACAGCCAAAATTCAAAGAAATATACCATTCGTTTGTGTTTTTTTTTTTCCGAACAATTCTACGGATACCAAGAATAATATTAAAGCATTCACCTCCTATCATGGCAAACACCAATATAGTATTTCCTAAGAAATACATTGCTATTTTCTTTCCAAGAAATATAAATAGCAATACTGCTTTCAAAGGCCGTCTGCATCAGTGCCTGCATTTAATCTCGCTGCCCTTAGAAGCAGTTAAGGCAAGCGCCTCTATTTCCGAGAAACTTGCTATTACCGAAAGGCCAGCCTCAGGGGTGCTGCTATTTTCTAGAGCCAAAAGACCCAAACACAGCAGTGGTTACACACCACTCTTCTGTCCTCTGAGGCATCCTCTTTACACAAAACTCTTTTTAAGGAGCTGTTCCTTGATGTCAGATGGACTCATCCGTAGTGACATTAGAAAGCACCATGAAAGATAACCGAGCACGTATTTTATTTTCAGACAATGAAGGAAGCATAATGTAAATGGGATCCGAGTGCAATGTCTTCCATGACCATTAGCACAGAAATCACACTGAGTACACTCAATCCCACACTTCCCTTACTGATCTGTCACCAGACCTGTGTATTTAATTGTATCAGATGTCAAGCCTATTGCTCCTAATCTGTATGTTGACGTAAGTGTCCTCTAACTATAGATTTTTTTTTTTTTGTTCAGAATCAGCTGCCTGCCAGTCTACTCGGTAACCCTTGGTAGAAACAGTTGGGAAATGGTAGGCTGTCAGCTATACGCAATGAGGGATTTGCCATATTGGGCCCTATTCAAAAAGAATTGTGCGCGAAGTACAGAGGATGCACTTTTTTCACTTCCTTGAGTCAGAGAAATGAGCTAGCCACATTATTTACAAAGATGACCTCTCCATTTCTGGGGTGCTGTGTTCCCTTGCAATAAATACGCTGGCCGGACACAGTGAATACATTAGTGTAGGGTCCGTTTTCCTGACACTAGTGTGTCTTCAGCTCCCAGCCCTCACAGGGCCTCTGGAGATCCTGCCATTATGAAATGTAGCAAAAAACAAAAGGATATTTTTATATAATTGAGTAATGCAAGCTCAGGCGGCTGGTGCTGGGGAAACGGGATTGGGCGGGAGGTGGCCTTGCTTCATGAGGAGTACAGCAGATCCCTCAACTGTAGACAATTGCTCTAGGGGGTTCTTTCACGTTTCATTCCAGCTGCCGTTCCTCCTGTAGTTCTGGGACCCATAACATACAGCTGAGTCTGAAAAAGTCGGCCCAGCGGTCACATAGTCTGCACCATTGAGTACATGCTGCTCAACTTGCCTGTCCACTCTTCAGCTTCCAACGTCTCTACACTAGACAACTCAGCTATTTTGACTATTGTCTGCTGAAGCGCCATCCTGCCTACAGCACTTTATCAACATAAAATATTGCAGGAGGTGCTCTACAAATATATAATAAAATAACCTCTACTGTACTAGTAAAAAATAAATGCACATAAGGCCAGATCCTACCTTTCAATGCATCACTCTCTGCTCGTTCCCTTGTGCATGCAGAAAGTGGGAGAGAGACTGTGGGCCTCATTATGACTGTGCCGGTCTGGAAACAACGGTGCCGGTAGTTCTGTACTGGCACCTTTTTCCAGACTGGCATAGTCTGAGTTTGCAATGCCGGTAACACCGGCACCGCAAGTGACCCACCGCATCTGGCGACACTGTTGCCAGTATCTGTGGAGAGACGCGGCTGAAATACCGCCATGGCGTTAGTAAAACACATTTTTTTTTTTAATTTTAATAATTTTATTAAGGTATGTAGAATACATTTGTAACGTCATAATATCCAAAACATAATGCAGTTAACCATTACATGTACTTAAGAATAATCTATGGTAAAATAGGAGTGATCCAGAGGATCTATTAATAGAGTGCACTACATACTTTATGAGGTTAAGCATTTGATGAACAACTTACAATAATAATTGAAACATAAACGAAACCATTGTGAGCAGCCAGAAACACTGGTATCGTGGACCAGGCCTTAGGTAGATTCATGTGTGTAGAAACATGCCGCAGATGCACAAAATCAGCACGGGTGGTACAGATGAGCAGTGCTAAAGCACAAAAGGACCACTCCCACACCCGACAACCCCAACAACACCACAATGCTAGTAGTAGCAGTAGCAGTACTGGAGCTGGAGGCCATGCCATGAAGCGGCAGGGAGGCAGAGGATGCAGTGGATGCGCTTGAGGAGAAGGAGGGCCATCATGGCCCAGCAAAACCCCATTGTCCAGCCCGTTGCACCACCCAGACAGCCACCAATCCCATGCTTAAGGGCCACACCTTTAAACCTGAGCCAAAGGCAGATCCAGACCCTGTACCGGCTAGACAGAGACACCATCATTTATATAGTGGACCTGATCCATGATGACCTGGTCAGCCTCATTAATATACGAACAGCCACCCCCCCTTGCTCAAGGTAGTGTCTGTGCCACACTTCCATGCCACAGGCACATACTAGCACACAGTTGGTGAGCTGCATGGGATATCGCAACATTGTTTTTCACGTGTCCTGTTCCAGGTCATTGATGCACTCCAGCGTCACGTTCGAGACCACATCAGTCTACCCTGGACAGCAGACCAGGTCAATGGCACAAAAATAGCCTTCCATGCCCTTGCAGGTATGCCAAACGTCATTGGTGCCTTGGACTGCACACATGTGGCGCTGATGTCCAGGCATGCTGTGGAGGCTGTGAACCACAATAGAAAACGTTATCATTCACTGAACGTGCAGATGGTGTGTGCTGCCTGCTGTTCGGAAAGATTTCATATTTGAATATAATTTTCCCTCCATGTGGCAACCCCCAAAGGTTTTGCTGCTGTTTTACACCCTGATCTAAACTTTGCTAGAGAAGCACAGCCTTCCGCCGCACTCCTCTGGGCTTTCGCTCAATTCTTATGGGGAAACTGACATGCCCTTAAGACAGTCAGTACTGGGAGACTTCGTTTCCCTTAGTTCTTTCCTCATGTTGCAGCTTTTGTGCAACATGTAACAAGAGTGCAATGTAACTTACTTTACCGCACTCTTGGGTCTCTAGTCATTCCAAAGGCCCTAGAAACTCTTGCTGGACTTATCATAAACAGTGCAGGTGTGTCACGGACAGGACTGGTGGCAGCTATCGTTTTTCTTATGTTTTGAACAATTTTTTTTGCCATGTTATCCGCGCTGACCGCGTTTGGCATGAATAGGTGGCCTGGCTCCAAAATGGCCATGCCACAAGGTTCTTTGTCCTGTCCTTTGGCCATCTTGCCCCTTCACCTTCCCCAGGTCGAGTCGACCCGGGTCAGTCCTTATTTGGTCATGCACTTTCCCGCGAAACCCAAAACTTTCGCGGGCTTCTGCATGCCTTGTGTGTGTGCCTCCAGGATGTGGGCTGGGATGTCTGTTCCCAATACACATCCTGGGTGCCAGAGAGTCTGGAATGTCCTGAATGCCCTGGACTACCATGGTCCATGATTGGTCCACGTATGGAATGAGTGTTTGTGAGCAGATCTCCCATTGGGTCCTCTCTGTTTTGGCGTGAAGGGAACTTTGGATAAGAGGAGGCCGAAAACACCACTACCATGTCGATCTCCTGAGTTCACACCGAACAAGGGATAAGGAGCCAAGTATCCTGCAACAAGAAATCGAGTCGAGGAACCGCTGGTGACCTGCTGAAAGGTTTGGCACCCTGAGCCCGCTGTCGTCCTGCGAAACCCCTCTGCGTCTGATCGTCTTAGAAGATCTGCGAAGGCGCTTTGAACCATTGGAATAGTGGGACCAACTATTCTCGGCGCCTTCATCAAACCTTGCAAGTAAGCCTCTTCGGAAGTGTCCCTGGGCCAACCAGTGGGCTGACCAGCTTACACTGGAAATTTGCTCTGTCACCGCCACTGTTTCGGAGAAGCCCTCGAAACTTGGCCTACTGCTAGCTCTGTGTCGACGGCACCCTCACACTGAATTTCGTACACTTGGCATTCCCAGATCTGAAGTGAGACGAGTGCACCCCGACCAGAGTAAACACGGTTGCCGTGTTGCCCTGCTGTGGTAACGACCTGTGCACGTTCACTGCATTTGTGACCCCCTCGACCCTGAATCCTGCTACTGCGGAATCTACACGGTGTCGAGACGTCCTGCTTGTCGCATCCGAACCTGCCAGCAACGTGAACTGAACTGGCGAAGTCTGGGTCTGCCTGCGTCGGGGACCGGTGAGTAGTCCATACCCCAGCTGGTGGCCCCTAGCACAGGAACCCCTTTCTTTTCTACCGCTGTCGCGAAATAGCGGATCCATCCAGCACTCTCACCCTGCCTCTGCCCGCAAGTGGAGGTCTTGCTTGAGTAGTGGGGACTTGTTCTTCATCTCTTCATCCACCTTCCTGAACTGTCAGAGACCCTTGAAGAGACCCTATTTTGTCCATTGGCACAAGCGCATGCATGTACTATTGAGCACAAGGCTCCTCTCTTCGTAGGGCTTGGACTGCCTCCTAGCTAGGTGTATTTCTGATGTCAAACTGGGTCTAACGATTACTTGCACTGCCTGTTTTCCTCCCCATCTAGGTGGTCTACATATTTCGTGCTTCTAACTTCTTAGACCCCTCGGTCTTGTATATATATTGTATTGATTGTGGTGTGTTGGTTTACTTTAGTATTCTTGCGATTCTTTGCTATGGTCGATTTTACAAAGGCCTTGTAATAAATGTGTCTATATTTTTAATATAACACCTGTCTGGAGTAATTTGTAAGTGTCCTTGATTTGTGTGCTCATTGAGCTCTTTCAGTCACCCTCACCCCTCTTGAGACTTAGTCTTGACTGCCGCCATTGCTACCCTGATTGTTCTGGCTTGTCCAGAAGTTACCCTGTTCCAAGAAACTAGGCTGGCCTTCTGAACCTCTGCCCCTCCAGGTCAGAATTCAGAAATCCATCTTAACAAATTGGTGTACAACGGTGGGATACGACTGAAGGTATCCAGTGTTGCATACTAGTGAAGGCATTTTGAGTTATTTCTAACAGGACACATAGTGAAGTGTTGTAGTATAACTTTTTAAAGGCCATAGTCCTATCTAACAGTATGGAAACAAGTACCTTGTTAACTTTAAATGCTTCTAAATCCGAAACATTGAAAAAGATGTGTGCTGAGATAGGTGTCTCCTCTCAAGGCACAAAAATGGAAATGATCCAAAGAATCATGGCCTGGCAGAAAGCTCAGCTTAGTGCTATAGCTTCAGAGGACAGTGCAGAAGGAGGTGGGGCTGCTCTCACTGGTAGAACTGATAGACTGCCGCTGCACTGGTCCACAGTAACCATGAAGACATGGAGGATGTAATGGCTAACGTTTCCTCTGCCAGTGCTGATGGTGAGGCCATACTAGAATTCAAGAAGCAAGAGCTGCTGTTTAAGCAGAAGGAGCTTGAGTTCTGTATGGCCAAACTAAAGATAGGACAGGCAGAAAAACAAAAAGACAGGGATCACCAGTTGGAACAGGCCAAGCTTCAAGTTGCCAATGGGCCCAAGGGTCCTGGACATGGATCTGGGGCCTCCTCTCATCCAAGGTTTCCAAAAGATCTGCTCAGTGTGTATGAGGAAAAGAATGACATTATGGACTGGCTGAATACATTTGAGTATGCATGTGAAGTTCAACAAGTTGACAATGCTGATAAAATTGCCTGGTTACTTAGCAGACCGGCCCGTTCTGGCTGCAGTGCCATTATGGAAATGTCGAAAGCTGAGAGAGCAGATTTTGCAATGTTGAAGCAAACTCTCATCTTAAAGTTTGGAAAGACTCCTGCCCAATACTTAAAAAGATTCAGAGAGTATAAGAAAAAAGAAGGTGGTACTTGGGTTTCTTATGTAACTGAATCCTTAAAAAACTTGACTGGCTGGGTCGAAGGTTATAAGGTTTCTACCTTTGAAGGAATGATAAGTCTTTTCATGCTGGAACATATTTTTGCATCTTCTTCCCCTGAGCTGAAGCAGCACTTGGCAGATTCAAAGGAGATAGATCCTAAGAAGCTAGCCATTGCAGCAGATTTATGGGTGTCACATCGAGTGTCCCATACAGACAAGACTCATCCTGGTAAGCAGGAGGAAGGGGAAAAGTCCAAAGATAAGGAGGGGAAACTGATAAATCTTCTTCCCAAAAAGGCCACAAAAAGAAAAATAAGGGTAGGACACAAGAGAACTCACAGGGTAGTGGAGGTCAGCCTCCGAAACAGAACTCTGGTTATAATAAGCCTCCCTATGTGAACAGACCCAATGGATCTTGTTTTGCTTGTGGAGCAACTGACCACGTGAAGGGGGATCCCAGATGTAAGGTCAACACCATGGGGGTCCACTTTGCTAAACTGGTATTCTCCTCCAACGAGGAAGAAGAGATTACTGGAGCATCCTTCTCCTCAGACTCCTTCCCCAGTGGGATAGAAGCTGAGGTAGTTTTAGTTTCCCTGGGTTCCTGGGAGCTTAAAGTCTCAGAGGCTTGTGCTAGGATTCCAGATAACACCAGGCACTACTTTAAGGACAGTGTGCTGATCACTGGAGTAGACACTCCAGCTCATAGGGATAGTGGGTACAGTTGGACTGTAGTGGATTCTACCTTGGTAGACCCAGAGGAAGTTGCCAGAGCTACTCTGATGCCCAGTAAGTTGGCTGACGGCCACCTCTCATATTTCCAGTAATACCTGTAAATCTTTCTATCAATGGTACATTAGTCAGGATTCCAGTGAGCATTCGGAGGAGTGTCCCAGGAAAGGTCTTGTTGGGCCATGATCTCAGAGCTTTAGGGCTTGTGGGAGATACTGCCGACAGACCCTGCACAAGGTCTCAAACGAGGGCAGCACTGGCCAAGACCAATGCCCTGCCCCAGCCAAAGGGGAAACCCAATGCTAAAGGAATCAAAAAAACAAAAAGAGGGAAAGAGAATATTCCCCCAACTCGCCTACCACTGAGGTGGAGGTAGTTGGTCAATCACCCGGACCTGACGAGGAGGTGTGATGCCTGAAGTATTTGACCCCAATGACCATCCTGAACTAAATTATTTGTTAGTGGAAGGTGGTCCTGACAGGGAAGAATTCAGTAAAGGCCAACGTGAGTGCCCATCTCTGGAAGGCCTAAGGAGACAGGCCTGCTCCCAGCTTGGGGGTGAACCTCCTGGGAAGCATCGGATTTATTGGGAAGGTGGACTCCTGTATAGTGAGCCTACAGAGTCTACAGAAGGAGACCATAGGAGGTTGGTGGTTCCCCTTGCTGTAAGACCCTTCCTCCTGCAGCTGGCGCATGAAGTGTCCCTTGCTGGTCACCTTGGTATTAAGAGGACCAAGCAAAGGTCATCCATGCACTTCTACTGGCCCAAGATGGGGGTGCAAGTAGAAAGTCACTGTAGGAGTTGTGTCTCCTGCCAGTTATCTGGTAAGAATGGCTCAACAATCCAAGCTCCATTGGTACCACTCCCAGTTGTGGGGGTACCATTTGAGAGGGTAGGGATCGACATTGTTGATCCCCTTGACCCCCAAACATCCTCAGGCAATAGGTTTATCCTGGTGCTGGTCGACCATGCCACCAGATATCCTGAGGCCATCCCATTGAAAACTGTGACTGCCAAGTCAGTTGCAAAAGCTTTACTTGGCATCTTTACTAGGGTTGGCTTCCCTAAAGAAGTTGTGTCTGACAGAGGCAGCAACTTTATGTTGAAGTATATGCAGGCTATGTGGAAAGAATGTGGGGTCACCTATAAGTTTTCTTCCGCATACCACCCCCAGACCAATGCTCTGGTGGAACGGTTTAACAGGACCTTGAAAAGTATGATTGGGGCTCTGGAAGAACCCCAAAGAAGAAAATTGGATCTTCTTTTACCATGCTTACTGTTTGCCTACAGAGAGGTACCACAAGAGGGTGTTGGCTTCAGCCCCTTTGAACTTCTGTTTGGTCACCCTGTGCGGGGACCCTTAGGCATAGTCAAGGAGGGATGGGAGATGGCCACTCCCGTATTACTACCAACGTAGTAGACTATGTGCTAGGGCTCAGAAAAAGGATGGTACTCCTGATGGGTCTGGCTAGTGACAAGTTGAAGGCAGGACAAGCTCTGGTGAAACATTGGTATGACCAGAAAGCTTCCCTCATCAACTTCACACCTGGTCAGCAAGTCCTGATCATGAATCCCATAAGGCCTAGAGCTTTACAGGATAAGTGGTCAGGCCCTTACACAGTGGTGGATCCCCTGCATGAGGTCAACTATTTAGTGGACCTTGGAAGGCCTGGACAGGCTCCAAAAGTGTTCCATGTAAATAGGCTGAAGGCTTTCATCCCAAGAGTAGAAATCGCAGCACTGCTATTGGCTTCAGATGTTGAGGAAGAGGAGTCTAAACCTCTCCCCGACTTTTTTCAAAGCAGTCCTTCAGATAGCTCCTTTGAGGGTGTCCGAGTGGCCCCTCACCTGACTTCTGATCAGCAGGCTGAGGTGAAATGTTTGCTTAGGCAATTTTCCCCCCTGTTTTCACAGTCCCCTGGTTTGACACCTTGGTGCAAACATAACATAGACACAGGAGACAGTGTACCTACCAAAAGTAGGGGATACAGGATGTCAGACAAAGTACAGTCTTACATTAAGACAGAGGGCAACACAATGTTGGATCTTGGGTGATTGAACCCTATAGCAGTCCTTGGTCCAGCCCTGTGGTTTTGGTTCCAAAAGCAGGTACTTCTGAATTGAGGTTCTGTGTGGATTACAGGGCTCTGAATGCTGTCACCAAGACAGACGCACACCCCTTGCCTCAAACAGATCAGCTGGTGTGTACCTTGGGTGCCTCCAAGTACCTCAGCACGTTTGACCTCACTGCATGCTATTGGCAAATAGCCCTTGCAGAACATACCCAGGAGAAGACAGTGTTCTCAACTCCAGAGGGTCTCTACCAGTTCAGGGTAATGCCTTTTGGGTTGAAGAATGCACCTGCCACTTTCCAGAGGCTTGTGAATCATGTGTTGGATGGGTTGGATAAATTCTGTCTTGCATATCTGGATGATATAGCAGTTTTCAGTGCCACCTGGGAAGACCATGTGAAACACCTTGGGATTGTGTTACAGGCTCTTCAGAAAGCCCACTTGACCATAAAGGCCAGTAAATGCCAGATTGGACAAGGCTCGGTGGTTTACCTTGGACATGAAGTAGGTGGAGGGAGGATACATCCTCTACTCAGTAAAGTACAAGCAGTACAAGACTGGCCTACCCCCACTACACAGACCCAAGTGAGAGCCTTCTTAGGACTCACTGAGTATTACAGAAATTTCATGGCAGACTATGGCACCATAGCTGCCCCTCTGAATGCTCTCACAACTCCGAAGAAACCCATGAAGGTAACTTGGACTGAAGAGTGTGAGAAGGCCTTCAATGGCTTAAAAGACTCCTTGTGCCAGCCCCCTGTTCTCAGGGCCCCTGATTACCAAATACCTTTTATTGTGCAGACGGATGCCTCTGACACTGGGATAGGAGCTGTACTATCACAAGTAGATGAGAAGGGTAAGGAACACCCTATTGGCTTCATTAGTCGCCAGCTTAAGGACAGAGAGCTCAGATGGTCCACAGTGGAGAAATAATGTTTCTCTGTTGTGTGGGCCCTACGGAAGCTGAGGCCCTACCTATATGGGACCCACTTCACTGTGCAAACTGACCATAAGCCCTTAAAGTGGCTAATGAACATGAAGAGAGAGAATCCAAAGTTGCTTAGGTGGTCCATAAGTCTGCAAGGCTTTGACTTCACTATTGAGCATAGGCCAGGTGTCCAACATAGCAATGCTGATGGGTTGTCCAGAATCTTTAACCGACCTGAACAAGAAACTCATCCAGGGGTGGATTAGTTCCCCCTGTCCTTAGTCTGGGAGGGGCGAGTTTTAGGAAAGATTTCATATTTGAATGTAATTTTCCCTCCATGTGGCAACCCTCAAACTTTTTGCTGCTGTTTTACACCCTGATATAAACTTTGCCAGAGAAGCGCAGCCCTCTGTCACACTCCTCTGGGCTTTCACTCAATTCTTATGGGGAAACTGACATGCCCTTAAGACAGTCAGTACTGGGAGACTTTGTTTCCCCTTAGTCCTTTCCTCATGTTGCAGCTTTTGTGCAACATGTAACAAGAGTGCAATGTAACTTACTTTACCGCACTCTTGGGTCTCTAGTCATTCCAAAGGCCCTAGAAACTCTCGCTGGACTTATCTTGAGCTGGGCAGGTGTGTCACGGACAGGACTGGTCACAGCTATCGTTTTTCTTGTTTTGAACCCTTTTTTGCCATGTTATCCACGCTTACCGCTTTTGGCACGAATAGGTGGCCTGGCTCCAAAATGGCCATGCCACAAGGTTCTTTGTCCTGTCCTTTGGCCATCTTTCCCCTTCACCTTCCCCAGGTCGAGTCGATTCGGGTCAGTCCTTATTTGGTCATGCACTTTCCCGCAAAACCCAACACTTTCGCTGGCTTCTGCATGCCTTGTGTGTGTGCCTCCAGGATGTGGGCTGGGATGTCTGTTCCCAATACACATCCTGGGTGCCAGAGAGTCTGGAGTGTCCTGAATGCCTGGGAACACCGTGGTCCGTGATTGGTCCACGTATGGAGTGAGTGTTTGTGAGCAGATCTCCTATTGGGTCCTCTCCGTTTTGGCGCGAAGGGAACTTTGGATAAGAGGAGGCCGAAAACACCACTACCATGTCGATCTCCTGAGTTTAGACTGATCAAGGGACAAGGAGCCAAGTATCCTGCAACAAGAAGCTGAGTCAAGGAACCGCTGGTGACCCGCTGGAAGGTTTGGCACCCTGAGCCCGCTGTCCTCCTGCGAGACCCCTCTGCATCTGATCGTCCTAGAAGGTCTGCGAAGGCGCTTCGACCCATTGGAAAGTGGGACCAACTATTCTCGGCACCTTCATCAAACCCTGCAAGTAAGCCTCTTCGGAATTGTCCCTGGGCCAACCAGTGGGCTGACCAGCTTACACAGGATGTTTGCTCTGTCTCCACGGCACCCTCACACCGAATTTCATACACTTGGCATTCCCAGGTCTGAAGTGAAACGAGTGCGTCCGGACCAGAGTAAATGCAGTTGCCGTGTTGCCCTACTGTGGTAACGACCTTTGCACGTTCGCTGCATTGGTGACCCCCTCGACCCTGAATCCTGCTACCGCGGAATCTACACAGTGTCGAGACGTCCTGCTTGTCGCATCCGAACCTGCCAGCAACGTGAACTGAACTGGCGAAGTCTGTGTCTGCCTACGTCGGGGACTGGTGAGTAGTCCATACCCCAACCCGTGGCCCCTAGCGCAGGAACCCCTTTCTTTTCTACCGCTGTTGCGAAATAGCAGATCCATCCCGCACTCTCACCCTGCCTCTGCCCGCAAGTGGAGGTCTTGCTTGAGTAGTGGGGACTTGTTCTTCATCGCTTCATCCACCTTCCTGAACTGTCAGAAACCCTTGAAGAGACCCTGTTTTGTCCATTGGCACAAGCGCGTGCATGTACTATTGAGAACAAGGCTCCTCTCTTCGTAGGGCTTGGACTGCCTCCTAGTTAGGTGTATTTCTGATGTCGAACTGGGTCTAACGATTACTTGCACTGCCTGTTTTCCTCCTAATCTAGGTGGTCTACATATTTCATGCTTCTAACTTCTTAGACCCCTCGGTCTTGTATCTATATTGTATTGATTGTGATGTGTTGGTTTACTTTAGTATTATTGCGATTCTTTGCTATGGTCGATGTTACAAAGGCCTTGTAATAAATGTGTCTATATTTTTAATATAGCACCTGTCTGGAGTAATTTGTAAGTGTCCTTGCTTTGTGTGCTCATTGAGGTCTTTCAGTCACCCTCACCCCTCTTGAGACTTAGTCTTGACCGCCGCCATCGCTACCCTTATTGGTCTGGCTTGTCCATAGGTTACCCTGTTCCAAGAAATTAGGCTGGCCTTCTGAACCTCTGCCCCTCCAGGTCAGAGTTCAGAAATCCATGTTAACACCCGCCACATCATCACCCACTGCTGTGCCAGAATTTCTGGTTCCACCCATGACTCCATGGTGCTGCACAACTCCACGCTGCGTCGGTACATGGCACGTCATGGTGGACAGCGTACCTTCCCCCTGGGTGAGTCTAACTACAAGGCCATGTGCACAGTTGAATTGGGGGGCGGCCAGGAAACAGCATAGTGTGCCTGGCTGCTGGGTGAGTCTAACTACAAGGCCATGTGCACAGTTGAATTGGGGCAGGGCAGGAAACAGCATAGTGTACCTGGCTGGTGTGTGAGTCTAACTCCAAGGCCATGTGCACAGTTGAATTGGTGGGGGTGCAGGAAGCAGTATAGTGTAACTGGTGTCTGGGTGAGTCTAACTACAAGACCATGTGCACAGTTGAATCATGGCCATGTATAACACCCATCACCAGTGGCTGTGCACATTGAAGGCTTCGATCCATCTTTCAACCCACTAATCTGCGCTCCGAAAATTACAAATACACCATGAAATTGCACATATGCCGGATAGGGAGGTTAGAGGGGAAGGATGACCATGAATACAAGTAATGATCATAATTTGTGTCAATAATACAACACGTACAGTTACTAAATGAAGGCGGAGAAGTATCTACTTTGTGTTGTGCGTGAATTAAACGTGAAAGTGTACAGGTGTCCCTCAAAGTGCTACACAGTAATAGCATGCCTGAGTGCAAGGCCTTGACAGGTGTTGCCACAATTTAGGAAATAGATCCAGTGCATTCATGAGATCATCAATTATGTACAGCTGTAAACAAAAGAACTACATGCGCCACAATACACCAGAGCAGAATGAGAACAAGAAGCACTAACACAGTCAAGCAAACACACATCACACGATGCACAGACAGAGAATACTTCTGCATCCACCCACATAGCAGCGTTTGTCAGCACACCAATTGTCCAGGTCCCCTGCCTGTTAGAACCACACAATCACACATGCATCTCATTTTAAATCGAAAAGTACCCTAGTACATGGACATCTTGTTATTTTTTCTTTGTAACACAATAATGACAGATCCAGCAGTTCAATTTGTGTCAGTTGTACCAAAAGGGTCAGAGGTCATGTTGTCTGTGAATGGCCCAATTGAATGCCACTGCAGACCACACACCCACCACACATTTGGACATAGTACATTTCAGGTACCTGATAAAGGACATATGCTAGCTGAATGAAATGTTGAATGTGCATGTCTGTCCACTCAAATGAACACTATAGAGCCTATGCCAACATGACATGGGCAGAAGAATGACATTGTACACTTTCTGATGCCCCTGTGCAGGTGATGCTTGTTACCCCCTCATGCCATGGTTGATGACACCCGTGAGGCAACCGCACCACATCCACAAGCAGGCATACAATCGTGCCCATGTATGTATTCGGGGCACCATTGAACAGACACTTGACCTGTTGAAGGGGAGGTTCTGCTGCCTGAGCAGATCAGGGGGAGCATTGATGTACAGCCCGGAAAAGGTGGGAACAATAGTGCTTGCCTATGCCATGTTGCACAACATGTGTATCAGATGCAACGTCGCTCTGACCCCCGACATTGACATGCACACACCAGAGGCCGAGGAGGACAGTGATGATGATCAGGCAGTTGCCAAGCGCCATGATGGCATGGATGGAGGTGATGCACAAAATGAACTTATACAGCACTACTTCTAATCACATGTCACTCACGCGACACAGGACAGCTAGCGCACTGGTCACTGCATGTAAATAAATACACTCACACTGAATAGTCAATGTCCAGTCATTATTTCTGTTTTCAACACCAACTATATTTTGTGGATTGAAAATATGTACAATTGTGAAATGACTACGCTCCTAATATATGCACCCCAACTATCCCTCCCCAAATCCCCTCCCTAACTATCCCTCCCCACATCCTCTCCCCAACTATCCCTCTCCGCCCCCTCCCCAACTATCCCTCCCCACACCCCATCCCCAACTATCCCTTCCTCACCCCCTCAACTATCCTTCCTCACACACCCTCCCCAACAGTCTGTAGCCAACTTCTGTCCTATTTTACTATGTACATTGGCAAAAGTCACTGACAGGGCACCTATGGGTCCATGGCCTATTTGTGGCCCCTTACATGCTCCAGTGTGCGGCTGTGTGCAGGGCAGACAGTCGCGTGGAGCACTGCCTTGGGCTGCTCTGCACTGAACTCCCTGGCATGGTGCTAGTTGAGGGAGCCAGTGGTATTGCCAGGGGCCTTTGATCCAGCAAGGCCTAGAGCAACACAGCCATAGTTTCAGCGATTGAGGACATGAGGCTGTTGCCCTTCCTCACCCTGCATGACATTTGAACTATAGCACATGTGCATCGACCAAGTGCCCGTGCATTTCGCCTGGAACTGGCCTGCATGCTCTCTTGCATTAGCTGTGCTTCATTAAGGTGCTGTTGTACCAGCGATGTGCGAGCATCCTGCCGTTGCTCCATCCTGGTTAGGCGGCCATTTATATCCCTCACACTGCGGAAGGGTTGAGGTTGGGGGGCTCATTGGGCCCATGGGACTGAAGGGCAGGGCCTCTTCAATGCTCTGATCTGTGTCACCAGTATAGGGACCACCCTTGTCAGCTGAGTTCTCTCCTGAGTTCTCACCCTTGTGCACATCCTTGTGGCTGTGGTGGAGGTGCCACAGGGATCTGTGGTGGCTGTGGTGGAGGTGTCACAGGATTCCATGGTGGAGGTGCCACAGGGATCTGTGGTGGCTTTGGTGGAGGTGCCTCAGGGATCTGTGGTGGCTGTGGTGGAGGTGCCACAGGGACCTGTGGTGGCTGGAGGGATGCAGCTGGGGTAGCACTTGAATGTCTGCCTGTTGAGGCTGTGGAGTCCTGTGTTGAGGTGGTGGTTCTCCTTCGGTGGCGATGCCTGGTGCCCCTTGATGTACTGGGTTGGCTGTCCTCATTGCCAGATGATGTGCCTGAGTGAATCAGAAAGGCAGGGCATCAGTGATGCGTGTGGATTGATGAGACAGACATGAATGCTTTGACTTTTTGATGACAGTACTGTATCAGGGACATGATGGGGGACATGGCATGGTGCACGCATGCTTGTGTCATGGATGCTGTGTGGGTGGATGTGTGATGTGCCTACATGGTGTGTGCAGTGTCGGAGATACTTCCGTGGTGTACTTGTGATTTCTGGGTAGGATGTTAGGGGTGTGGCACACAAGCTGTATGATGTTGTTTTGTTGTGGGTTGTGCCATGTATGTGTTCCCCATGTGTCTGCTTCCTGTGGCACTTACTGCATCAGTGATCATTTGGCGTCATATGTAGTGCTGAATGGGATAAGGGGGTCACATGTTTCCTTGGTGTGTGACGCTAGTCATTTGTTGGTGGTGTAGGTGCTTGGCACTGACGTGACTTTGTGCCTGTGCTAGCATGGCGAAAACAACACAAGTTATGCTGTGGCAGGGGGATGTTTTGTCTGAGTGCCAGCAGGAGCATGTTGTGTTGGAGATGCAGGGTGCCTGTGATATGTTGACTGTGTGAATGGGGTATGAGTTTGGTTTGGGGGAAAGGTGTGTGCCGATGTGTGCAACCCCAACTCCCTCAATGGATTCAAGGTGCAGCACCCTGCTGCAGGTCTCCTCCCAGAGCTGCGGGTGGATCAGGGATGCACTGCCGGCCTCCTGTGGCAATACCATGGGTGTGCTGGGCTGACAGGAGGTTGCGCACCCGCAAGCGCAGGTCGTCCCACCTTTTATGGCAGTCACGCACAGTGCAGGGGGTTGTGACAACTGCAGTGACCTTCTGTTCCACCTCCTTCCAGATGGCCTTTTTTCTCAGCTGTGCCTGCATGCGTAGGTCTGTGCTGAACAGTTGGTCGACATGCTCCACAATTGTGTCTGCCAACATGTTGAGTTCTGCCTCGCTAAAGCGTGGCTTGCACCTCCGGGTTGTAGGTACTCTTGGTGTCATCTTTATTTCGCAAGATCAGTGCTCTGGATATGTCTATCAGTCCTGTGCTCTGAGGATTGCAATGGAGTGTGTTTCATTAATGGCCGCAGTTCGATTTCCTGTTCCGGCGAACACTGTATTTCCAGCCAAGGTAACACCAGCACTGTTGTTACTGGTGCCATTGTAACCGGGATCGGGATGTCGGAATCGGAGTCACCGGCACCGAGGGTGGTGGTGTTGGGATTTTGAGGGGTGTTTGGTGTAATTACCGGCATGTGGGTGCGACCATATCCAGCATGCCAGAATGTGCATTCACCCCAACACGGAATCACCTGTTATTTTCGGCAGCTGTACTTTACGGACACATTAGCACTGGCATGCCAGTAATTAGGATTTATTACCTCCGGACCGATAATGAGGCACTGTGTGCGTGTGTGTGTACACTCTCCACATGTAAATCTTGTCAGTGTGCACTAAGTGCGTGGGCATGGTATGTCTTGTCCAAAGGAGACATTGGAGTAATGCTGTGCTCCTTAATTTCTTACCTCTATTATCACCCATATTGGACACGACCAACTCAGACAACAACCCATCAGCACAGGTCAGGCGATACAACAAAGTTATGATTGGTGCCATCGACAAAGTAGCCCCTCTGAAAGTTAAAAAAGCCAAACCCATAGCACACAACAACCCTTAGTTCAACCTGGATCTCCAAACATTGCGAGCATCCAAGAGGTCTGCCGAAAGCAACTGGTCCAAGTCATGAACACATGATAATTAAGCCCTCTTCCTGACAATCTCTAACAATTACAAGGCAGCCATCATCCAAGCTAAAAGTGAAGTATACAACCAAAGAATTCAGAATGCCAAATCCAACTCCAGAGAGTTATTCGCCATTCTCAGTGAGCTTGAATCACCAGCTCTTCACCAGACAACTCCTCCAAAGATGCACAATGGTGCTCTAATGTACAAAATGCCTTAGCAAACAAAATCGCTCTACTACAAAATAAAATAGAGCTAAAAGAAAATAAACTTAATCTTGACTTGATCATGACCACTATAGCCCCCGTTACAGACTCACACAAGGCCTGTAAATATACATTTTTACGCCAGTGTCTATTCTTGAAACTACTAGCATCATCAAAGTCCTCAAACCCTTGAGATGCAAAGGTGCCACCTGTCCTGCAAACCTTGAAAAAAGAATGCATCAACGAACTAGCAACTTTCATAACCAACCATATCAACAGTTCCTTTGCCACTAATACAGTACCGGATGACTTAAAAGAAGCATGGGTACTTCCACTACTGAACAAAACCACTCTCGACCTCAACATCCCTAAAAATTTCCAACCTATCGCCACAGTCCCATTTCTATTAAACATTCTCAACCGTGCAGCCTATCTGCAGATCCAAAAATTCCTGGAACTCAACAATCTTCTAGGTCTGAGACAATCTGGATTCAGACCCGGTCACGGAACTGAAACTGCGCTCCTGGATTTAAAAACACAAATGGAGCAATTCACGGACAAAGGAGACTTATGCATACTCCTTCTACTAGACCTTTCCGCAGCCTTCGATTTGGTTAACCACAGAATCCTTTGTCAACATCTTGAAACTGCTGTCCATTTCTCCTCTGCAGCAATGAAATGATTAGAATCCTTTCTCTTGAACAGGACCATGAGGGTTTTCTCCAACATCCTAGTGTCCTAGTGACATGTGGTGTACCACAAGGGTCTTGTGTGTCCCCTATCTTGTAAAATGCTTTTACGAAGCTTCTATTTGACAAACTTGACAAAATTGGCATCACGTATACAAACTATGCGGATAATACTCAAATACTCATAACCATCACAGGCTGCTATGACACTGACACAAACAATCTCAACAAAATCTATCTCGCACTCCAGGCTTGGATGGCACAAAATGAACTATGCCTTAATGATGACAAGACCGAGTTCATTCTAATCGCCAATAAATCCAAACTAAACAATCTTTCGCAACAATACAAATCATTCAAAATTGATGGCAACATCATCACTGTCGCAAATTAAATAAAAACATTAGGGGTCTACATTGATTTAGCCCTCACACTAAACAGACAGGTCAATGCCATTGTCTCATCCCCAGCCTACATATCAAAATTAATCAGAGCCAGCAGGCCCTTCCTCTCCTTGGACAACAGCATCACCTTAGCCAGACCTTGATCCTCTCTAAACTAGATTATTGTAACTCACTCTTTGCTGGCACCAGTAACAGAAACATCAGAAAATTGCAAATAGTACAAAATAACGCCATCAGAGCTGCACTGAACCTACCCATGAATGAACGCATTTCGTCCACTAGATGAAACATCCACTGGCTCCCAGTCCAGGATAGGATTACATTTAAAATCCTCACCCTCACACACAAATGTCTCACTAACAATGCACCTGCCTACCTCGGTAACCTGATCAGCAAAACACAAACCAATAGAGCAACACGGTCCTCATATGCCAACCTCATTGTGACACCAAGATATAGAAGACAGAAAGCAGGCGGTTCAAGCTTTCCTGTAACAGCAGCTAAACTGTGGAACACCCTCCCTATACAACTGAGAAATGACACCTTTCTATGGTCATTCCGTAAAAGCCTAAAAACCTGCCTATTCAGCCTACACTCCCAACAATAGGCACTGAAGTCTACAAGTAGCTTGGGCCTACATCCTCACCTGCTCCCCCGTAGATAGCCTCCTAACTCTGCTTAGTCTATTTGCCGCAACTCAATCTAAAGTACATGCTTGCTTCTGAATAAATAACAAACATATGTCAATGATTAACTGCTACTGTAACTGATTAACCGCAACTTGCACCAATGAAGCACAAAACTGTAACTGTGTTAACTTTAACTGCAACTGACTAACTGTAATTGTATTAATGAAGCACAAATCTGTAAGCGTGTTCTTAAAGCTCCAGCGCCTAGATGCCTATGGGTTATGTGCACTTTACAAATGCACAAATAAAATAAATGCATATAATAAAGAAATAAATAAATAAGTGTGTGCCAAGCTGAGCACATCACCTGTTCAGCTCGATAAACCTGCTTGCCACTGTGGACCAAGACCTGCCTCTTTTTACCCCGCCCGGGAGCACCAAGGTCACTGCTTCAAACCGACAGACCTCAACTTAAACAGCTGGAGCATCGCATTACTTCCCGACACGAACCAGCGGTTACCAACATCTCGAACCACCTCAACTCCCAAGCTGACCCTGGTGAGCCTTGTGAACTGCATGACCCGAATGGCGCACTCGAAACACACCAAGCTCCCACTTAGAACCAATTAAACATCAGCACGCAGTGGATCCTGCAAGACTCGCTGCACCTGAACCAGATTAGACCCACACCGCAGTACACCTCAAAACCTGATTCGACACTGTGGAACCACCTAAGAACAGCGGAAAGGTACTATTAACCCACAACTGCCCTCTGGCCATCTATGGGCGCTAGACACTGGTTAGGTCAAGGTCGCACTGTTTTCCACTGAACAACATATACTTTTGAATGCCTTGGCTGCTTATTGCCTTGTTTTCATTACCCAGAGTACTGCATCTCTCTTTCTTTGCATATTCTGTGTTCTTTCTTACAAGGGTGGGCTTTTATAGGGGTTTTACTTGGTCTTTGTACATTGCATATATTTTTATGGAAACTTGATTGGGCATTCCTTTATTTACAGCTTTCCCTCGGCCCCAGTTATGAGAAAAGGCAAAGGAGGTATATCTCTTGGTTGTGCTTGTTTTACCTTCATGATTGGGATCAATTGTGGTTTGTAAATATGTGGGGGCTGAGTAGGATGTTTAGCCACTACTCATCCTTATACTGCTCATCACATGGACATTACAAGAAATTAACCAGGCAATAGCATGCAAAGGCAAAATCAAAGGATGCACAGTAAAGAGTAAAAATATCTTTATGTGAAAATGTGCTAATGTTTAAACGAATCTGATTTTGAGAAAAACATACATTGGCCCTCATTACAACACCGGCGCTAAACCATGGCGCTATTAGCACCATGGTTGGTGCCGGTGTTGTAACGGGTCTGCATGGTTCAATGGGGAATTACCACTCCATTCCAAGGTTAGCGGGGGCGGTAATTCCCCATTGAACCATGGCCCTTCCCCATTCCCATTTTCGCCCTATAAGGCTCTATGGGAATGGGGAAGGCGCTAAGTACGGTACCACAAATTGCGGTACCGTACTTAGCACCAAGGTCCCTTTGCGGGTCCCTACTTTAACGGCTGGTCTAGACCCGCCGTTCAAGTCGGGTCCCGCAAAGGGACCTCGTAGTAAGGCGCTAAGTGTTTAACGGCGCTGCAGCCTTTTACGGAGCCGTTAAACACTTAGCGCCAGGGTCCTAATGAGGCCCATTGTTTTCAAATTTCACAAAAAGTTCAATAGTTTGGGCAAGGAAAATAGAGTCTAACAGCCTCATTACACGGATGGTGGTGGACCAAGGTGCTACTAGCACCTTGGTCCATGCCGGTAAAATACCGGCACCGCCTTGGTGGAAAGGGGAATTACCGCCCTATTCCAAGGTTGGAGGGGCGGTAATTCCCCCTTCCCCCATTGCCCTTCCCCATTCCCATTTTCGCCCCATAGGGCATAATGGGAATGGGGAAGGTGCTAATTACGGCACCGCAAATTGCGGTGCCGTAATTAGCTCCCTGGTCCCTTTGCGGGTTGGTTTTTAATGCCTGCAAAAAGCAGGCGTTAAAGTCTCCAACCCGCAAAGGGACCTCGTAGTAAGGCGGTAAGGGTTAATGGTCACCGGTACCATTAACGGTGACCGTTAACTCTTACCGCCGTCCGTGTAATGAGGCCCTAAGAAGAGTTTGTTGTTTGGGGAACTCTTACATACAAGATTGGAGAAATACCAATGCCTTGTAGACCAAGGGAGGGGTCATTATGGCATGATAATGCACACCCCACCATGTTTACCCCTTCCCCCATTGCCCTTCCCCATTCCCATTTTTGCCCCATAGGGCATAATGGGAATGGGGAAGGCGGTAATTACGGTACCGCAAATTGCGGTACCGTAAATAGCATCAAGGTCCCTTTGCGGGTCCATTCCTTAACGGCTGGTAAAACCAGCCGTTAAGGTGGGAACCCGCAAAGGGACCTTGTAATCAGGCGCTAAGGGATTACCGGTACGGGTACCCTTACCGGTACCGGTAATCCCTTAGCGCCAGGGTCGTAATGAGGCCTTTTGTCTTTGGGCCTAATTACACGGATGGCGGAGAACCATGGCGCTATTAGCGCCATGGTTCATGCCGGTAAAATACCGGCACCGCCTTGGCGGAAAGGGGAATTACCGCCCGATTCCAAGGTTGGCGGGGCGGTAATTCCCCCTTCCACCATTGCCCTTCCCCATTCCCATTTTTGCCCCATAGGGCATAATGGGAATGGGGAAGGCGCTAATTACGGTACCGCAAATTGCGCTACCGTAATTAGCTCCCTGGGTGCCTTTGCGGGTTGATTTTTAACGCCTGCAAAAAGCAGGTGTTAAATTCCCAAACCCGCAAAGGGACCTCGTAGTAAGGCGATAAGGATTTACCGGTAGCGGTAAAATACCGGTACCGGTAAACCCTTATCGCCATCCGTGTAATGAGGCCCTTTGTTTTGTTAAATAGGAATATGCAGGAAAAAAAGCTGTTGCCAGAGCTGATGCACAGAGCGTTTTCCAATGGGTCTGCGCCATTATAAAATGCTTCTGTGAATCGGCCCGTGTCATGTTGAAACAATCTTGCCTGGAAATTGCATGGTTGTTTCCCTGTGTGCTTTTGAAGACAGAATGTTCAGAATGCAGTTAATACCAGTAGTTATTGTCTGCACGATGCACATTCTGATTGTCCAGAGGAGGTCAACAATGATCTGCGTGTGCTTATACTGTAAACTTAACAACATTATTTAGAAAAAATCTTCTTCCCACCAATCTAAAATGAACAGTGCAGCAAAAGACAGGTATGCACACCATAAACCCACTTAGGAAATGTGGAGATGGTTCTGTAATGCCTGTTCTCATGATAGCGCTCTGTTTTTGCTTTATTTTAGGGCCTGATACCTGTTGCTTCTCTGTTTCAATTCCAATTGGGCTATTTCAGGGGTATTTGTAAGCATTCATTCCGTTGTCCTTGGAGCACTGCCTTGAGAATTGATGGAGGTGTTTCAAGCCATGCTGTCTCCATGGTATCAATGTGAGGTGTAACACTTACAGAGCAAAATCTCAGCTTACTTACTCTAGAGTCAAAAATCAAGAGGCGCCAAATATGCACGCGCCACTATCGATTGGCTCTTGATGTTTGGCTCTTAGGAGTAAGTAAGTGAGTAAGACATGGGGCCTTATTACACGGTAGGCGGGGTACATGCCGGTAAAATACTGGCACTGCCTTGGTATAAAGGGGAATTACCACCCTATTCCAAGGTTGGCGGGGCAGTAATTCCCCCTTCCACCATTGCCCTTCCCCATTCCCATTTTTGCCCCATAGGGCATAATGGGAATGGGGAAGGTGCTAATTACGGTACCGCAAATTTGCGGTGCCGTAATTAGCACCAAGGTCCCTTAGCGGGTTGGTTTTTAAGGCCTGCTGAAAGCAGGCGTTAAAGTACCAACCCGCTAAGGGACCTCGTAGTAAGGCGGTAAGGGTTAACGGTCACCGGTACCATTACCGGTGACCGTTAGCCTTTACCGCCTACCGTGTAATGAGGCCCATGGTGTTCTGTGTGTATGTGTAGCACTGAGGTGGCAAGTGAGTTTTTTAAGGTGGGTTAGTAGCTTGCCACTTGAATGTTTGCTGCCAGTATGCCTATGGAAAACACTGTGCAATGTGATTTGGCTGATCTTGTATCGCATCCTGAGTAGGGATGCCCCACATGTGCCTCATTTGCAACTGAATTCCTCTTGCAAATGCACAATGAAGGCACAACTTCAAACACGAAAGGAGTGGTGAAAAAGCAAGTAGGTTATAATAAAACACATAGCGGGCTTCTGTAATACCCTTGGCCAACCATTCCTGCTGAGTCTGACTCCTCATGAGGAAACTCGGTTTGGAAGGGACACAGACAGGATGACCATCACAGGGAAGGGGCTGTGTAGAAAGTGGGTGAGAGTCAGAGGTGCGATACCAAGGGACCAAGTAATATATTAAGGAGTAGTACTGGCACTAAGGCAGCAAGGAATGCGACACTGGCATGGCGAGAGGGGTGTGAGATAGTTTTTTGTTTTACAAGGATTGCTTATGTTACTCACCACTAGTTGAACAGGTCGGGGCGTTGCTCAACCAAAGGACACTAGGGTAGAGGTAGATGCTCCGGTAAGCCTTCAGTCTAAGCTGGTTGGTTCAGAACTCTGAACTCTCCAGAACCAGACCTCCTCAACCTGAGGAGCTCTTTAATGCAACACACCCCTTTGTTGTTGGAGAAAGTACAAGCAAAGGAATTGGTTACCCAAAAGAGTGGGGATACCCACACCGCTACACCAAGCTGTGGAAACAAAAACACTGTTACAAGGTGATAATTGGGTAAACAATAAATGAATGCATTGGCAATAGAATAGTACCTGAAGGAGGCTTGGTAAAGATGTAAGGGTATCAATAGGAGTGGTCGGATACAAGAACCTAGAAGGAATCAGGTATGATGATTGGATATCAACGTCAGGATGAAATAAAAATAAAAGGAATATTAGTATGGGATGCTTCCCCCCACGGCACGAGGGACGCAGCTAGATCCGGGATGGTGCACTGGGTCAGGATAGCGTTCAAGTGCATAGTAGTCACTGGTGGTGTTCATGTACTCCAATACAGTTGTCCAAAAATGAAAGGCAGCAAGATAGAGCCAGCAATTCCAGTCTTTCACCATAAACACAATACCCAATTGAATGCAAGCACTAGGATAACAATCTGTACTTCTAGGAATAACAACAGGATTAGTTCGTACTTGAAAACGGGTTTTCCCAGGCAGCATTGAAGTGAGGGACACCAATAACAGGCAGCGCAGGAAATACTTTGGCAGCTGCAGGTTAACTTCGCCACTCGCGATAGGGTTGGATAAAGGTGCCCTGCTCAGGGAATGCACAGTGAATTCAGCGGAAAATGGGTATAGAAGTTCGGGCAGCGGACGAGACCGCACCCGACCAGAGAGTAAATAGGAGACAGGTCACAGAATACCCAGAGGCGGAGGGGTTCGACAGGCGGTCGAGACTGCTGCCAGAAGAATCGATTTCGACGAAGCCAGGGAGCAGGAGGAAGAAGAGTTGTATTAAGGAATTCCGAGGTCAAATCCAAAATAGAACAAGGTAAGAGAGTTTTACAAGGTAACGCTAATTAGAAGTAGCGATCGGGTCACTGCTAGCTGCTTTTGAATGCTTCCTCGGTGCCTGGGGGCGGAACCCGCCCTTCCGTAAATGCGGCCTTGAAGTCATGTGACTTTCCTGGATACAGAAGGCCGAGAGTCCCCGTCTCCATGGCAACTTCCAGCGTTGCCATACGGAAGAAGCGCTGAGGAAAGGGGGCTTCGTAACAGTATCCACCCGCAAAGGCCACAGCAACCTCCTGGCGGCATGGAAAGCCCGCAGCAACAGGTGAGTGCAAGTTTGACAGGGGCTCCCAAGTGCGATCCTCCGGACCATAGCCTTTCCAGTACACCAAATAGAATGGGGAACCCCTAGATACCTTAACGTCCAGGATGGCAGAAACTTCAAATTCCTCCTTCCCATCAACAAGCACATGGGGAGGACCAAGAGGCAGGCGTGTGTCCTTGTGGCAAGGCTTAATCAGAGCCACATGGAAGACCGGATGTAATTTCCAGGACGCCAGTAAAGATAGGCGCACAGCGACAGGGTTTATGACTTTCGTGATCTCATACGGACCGACATATCGGGGTAAAAGAGACTTCTTGCCAGGGATATTCAGATTACGGGTAGAAAGCCATACTTTCATCCCGGAAGAATAGGCAGGAGCAGGATCACGATGGGTGTCAGCCGATTTTTTGGCCGAAACCTGGGAACGTGATAGGTGCAATCGAACATCCCGATGCAATTGGTCCATATCCCTAATGCGAGCCAGTGCCGCAGGATTATCCATAGGCAAGGAAGGATCCAAAGGCAGGGAACAAGGGTGAAAACCAAATAGAGCAACGAATGGAGAGACATCTGTGGCTGAATGTAGAGAATTGTTGTAAGTAAATTGAGCCAACGGTAACGCAGACAACCAAGAAAGTTGGAACTGGAGGCACAGGCATCTCAAATATTGCTCCATGGTAGCATTGAGGCATTCGGTCTGGCCGTCGGTTTGAGGATGGAAAGCAGAGGAAAACCGATCATCAATCAGTAGAGAGGATGTAAGCGCTCTCCAAAAACGCGAAGTAAATTGAGGGCCCCTGTCCGACACCATGACAGAGAGTAACCGAAGTGTTGAAATATGTGTATGCGAACCAGGTCAGCCAGTATGGGAGCAGTGGGTGGACCGGAACAAGGAACAAAAACTGCGTACTTCGTGAAATAGTCAATAATGACGAAAATGGTGTTTTTTCTTTTGATGGAAGGAAGTTCGACCACAAAGTCCATGGAGATCATTTGCCACGGTTTGTATGGCACTGGTAACAGCTGTAATAGCCCCATAGGTTTAGTCCTAGACGTCTTACATTGCTTACAGACGGCACAAGTTGATATATAGTCCATGACATCCCTAGACATTGAAGGCCACCAGGACCAACGGCGAAGAGATTATAACGTCTTTTGATGTCCCGGATGTGCTGCAACTACCGAATCATGGGCCCATTGCAATGTATGGTCTCGGGCAGGACCAGGAGGCACATATACTCGTCCCTGAATGAATGGGAGACCCCCGTGAACATCCAGATTAAGAGAAGAGACATCAGATGGATTCGTCATAACCCAGTCTTCGATAATGGAGCGTAAGGTAGGTTGGACTGTACAACCACAGGCCACATTTTCAGCGAGTAAAGGAACAGATCCCTTCGGAGTCTGTTGATCCCCTGATGACTGTCTAGATAATGGTCTAGATAATGCGTCTGCAGGAACATGCAAAATTGCAGGGTGATAGGTTATGATGAACTGGAACTGAGAAAAGAAAAGATGCCACCAAGCCTGTCTGGCGGTAAGACATTTCATTGTCTTGAATGCCAGCAAGCTTCTGTGATCTGAATAAACAGTGACCACATGTCTGGCGCCCAGAAGGTGATGTCGCCACTCCATAAAGTCTTCTTTAATGGCAAGCAGTTCCCATTCAGTAATGGCATAGTTCTGTTCATAGTTTGTAAGTTTTCTAGATAAAAAGGCAACTGGATGTATCTCTCCTGTTTGAGAACATGATTGTGAAAGGATGGCACCCACAGTGTACCCTGAGGCATCTGCTTCCACGAAGAAGGGTAGATATGGATTTGGATGTTGCAATAATGGAGCAGAAGTGAAAGCCGCCTTCGGGGAATGAAAAGCTGATTGAGCAGTCGTATCCCAATGGAATCAGACTTTTGAACTGGTCTGGGCCGAAAGGGGAGCAGCACTAGCTGAGAATGAATGAATAAAGCGGCGGTAAAAATTAGCAAACCCCAAAAATTATTGTAAATCCTTGACTGTACAAGGGGTAGGCCACTCTAGGACGGCTCTGACCTTGGATTGGCTCATTTGTACTCTGTGGTTAGTGATATTATAACCCAAAAACTCCACCTCATTGGAATGAAACACGCATTTTTTGGCTTTGATGTAAAGATGGTTTTCTTGAATCCGTTGGAGGACAATTGAGACATGATTAACGTGTTCCGCCATAGAAGTCGAGTAAATGAGAATGTCATTGCGGTATACCACGAGGAATTGGTCTTGAAAAGTGGCGAGCGCATTACAGAGACCGAACGGCATCACCAAGTACTCGAATAGGCCAAAACGGGTCTTAAAGGCAGTTTTCCACTCGTCTCCGTCTCTGCTGTGATCGAGGTTATAAGCCCCTCTAAGGTCTAGTTTGGTGAAAATACTAGAATTGCCTAACTGATCGATGAGTGTCGATATCAAAGGTAATGGGTATTGATTCTTCACTGTCACTTCATTGAGTGCTCTATAATCAATACAAGGGCGTGGATCCCCTTCCCTTTTTGGGATGAAAAACAATGGTGATGCGGCCGGAGATTTGGAAGGCTGCATGAACCCTGTAGAGAGAGCTTTGTCCAGGTATACTTTGAGTACCTGATCCTCCTTAAGGGATAATGAATAAACACGACCTGACAGTATTTTAGCTCCTGGTATCAGGTCAATAGGGCAATCGTATACACGATGTGGTGGCCATATTTCAGCCATTCCCTTGTCAAACACATCAAGAAAGTGTGCATATTCAGAAGGAACAGGGTTTATCGACATCCCTGTCACTGTCCCAATACAGGAAGGCAGCCCTGAAAAGACTCGACTTGGCTTTTCGTCCACTATACCTAAGGAAGACAAGCAAGTAAGATTGCTATACGTGGAGAGGAATTGGACCAGGCCCATAGTCCAGTCGATCACAGGATTGTGCAGCCTGAGCCAAGGAATACCCAGGATCACTCTGTAGGTGGGGGCTTGTATCACATCAAAAGCGATGTCCTCCGTGTGTCCTTTGGTTGTGGTCATGGTAATGGGGATAGTTTGTTGAGTGACAAGTCCTGAGACTAAGGCCAACCCATCAACAGCACTTACATTCTCGGGTTGTGGTTTCTCTACCAACTCTATCCCATTTGTAGTAGCAAAGTGATAATCAATGTAATTACCCGTAGCCCCGGAATCAATCACCACACTAACCGAAAACGGGGTCTTAATTGACCCCAAAAAGGTAACGGGTAAATGGAACAATGCGGATTGTTTTTTGCATGGGGAGTCCAAAAAAACATCTCCCGACGTAAGAACTCTAGTTACTGCCGGTATTTGGCATTTCCCGCCTTTTTCTTTGTTTTTTTAGGGCATTCCGGTAAGAGATGCTCCGAGGAACCACAATACATGCACAAATTGTGACTACGGCGATATTCTCGTTGTGCAGGAGTTAACGGCCCCCGGATTGCCCCTATCTGCATCGGCCCTGGGGTGGGGATTCCCGCTGTCGGAAGGTCAGGGACAGAAGGCGATATATTGGGTCGCTTCTCCCCTTTAATTTCTGCCCGTCGGGCGTCAATTTGGAGAACCATATACAAAAGCTCGCCAAAAACAGTGGGAACTACAGGAACCGTAGAAAGTGTGTCTTTCAATTCCTCGGAGAGGCCTTGATAGAAAACAGCCGACTTTTTATCTTCCGGCCAGTCGGTTTCTGCTGCTAACTGATTGAATCGTGCTAGATATGAAAGTAACGGCGTGGATCCCTGCCGTAACTTGAGTAGCTCCAGATCGGAAGCTTGTGATGTGTACCTCATATCAAAAACCCAGCTCATGGTAGCCAAGAGTGTGTCACATTTGTACAGCACATGGCTGTTTGATTCAAGAAGGGGATTTGCCCATGGTGCTGCTTTACCCCCTAAATGAGACAAAATAAACGCTGCCTTAGTGGTAGAAGTCGGAAAAGACGTGGGCCGACACAAAAAATGCAATTTGCATTGATTGATAAAGGTTCTGTAGTTTTTTGGATCCCCCAAAAACCGTTCCGGTGGAGCCAGAGGAAACTGAGCGGAGAGCACGATAGACGGGTTTTCCTGGGCAGGCATCGGAAACCCGGTGCTAGGAGCAGATGCCCCAGCCGCTGTCTCCTGTGGAGCAGAAATAATGGACTGGATCTCGTCAATCCTCTGCTGGAACTCGCTTTTCATGGAAGACATTTCCATCCTCAACTCCGCAATATGACGAAGGATCTCTGCCATGGTTTCGGAGGGTTCCACCGTTTAAGGCTTCTAATTCAGTTACTCACCACTAGTTGAACAGGTCGGGGCGATGCTCAACCAAAGGACACTAGGGTAGAGGTAGATGCTCTGGTAAGCCTTCAGTCTAAGCTGGATGGTTCAGAACACTGAACTCTCCAGAACCAGACCTCCTCAACCTGAGGAGCTCTTTAATGCAACACACCGCTTTGTTGTTGGAGAAAGTACAAGCAAAGGAATTGGTTACCCAAAAGAGCGGGGATACCCACACCGCTACCCCAAGCTGTGGAAAAGAAAACACTGTTACAAGGTGATAATTGGGTAAACAATAAATGAATGCGTTAGCAATAGAATAGTACCTGAAGGAGGCTTGGTAAGGCTGTAAGGGTATCAATAGGAGTGATCGGATACAAGAACCTAGTAGGAATCAGGTATGATGATTGGATATCAACATCAGGATAACATTTAGAAAAAAAGGAAGATTAGTGTAGGATGCTTCCCCGAACGGCATGAGGGACGCAGCTAGATCTGGGATGGTGCACTGGGTCAGGATAGTGTTCAAGTGCACAGTAGTCACTGGTGGTGTTCATGTACTCCAATACAGTTGTCCAAAAATGAAAGGCAGCAAGATAGAGCCAGCAATTCCAGTCTTTCACCATAAACAGAATACCCAATTGAATGCGAGCACTAGGTTAACGATCTGTACTTCCAGGAATAACAACAGGATGAGTTCTTGCTTGAAAACGGGTTTTCCCAGGCAGCATTGAAGTGAGGGACACCAATAACAGGCAGTGCAGGAAATACTTTGGCAGCTGCAGGTTCACTTCGCCACTCGCAATAGGGTTGGATAAAGGTGCCGTGCTCAGGGAATGCCCGGCGAATTCAGCGGAAAATGGGTATAGAAGTTCGGGCAGCGGACGAGACCGCACCCGACCAAAGAGTCAATAGGAGACAGGTCTCAGAATACCCAGAGGTGGAGGGGTTCGGCCGGCAGACGAGACCGCTGCCGGAAGAATCAATTTCGTCGAAGCCAGGGAGCAGGAGGAAGAAGAGTCGTATTAAGGAATTCCGAGGTCAAATCCAAAACAGAACAAGGTAAGAGAGTTTTACAAGTTAACGCTAATTAGAATCAGCGATCGGGTCACTGCTAACTGCTTTTGAATGCTTCCTCGGTGCCTGGGGGCGAAACCCGCCCTTCCGTAAATGCGGTCTTGAAGTCATGTGACTTTCCTGAATACGGAAGGCCGAGAGTCTGCGTCTCCCTGGCAACTTCCAGCGTTGCCATACGGAAGAAGCGCTGAGGCGAGGGGGCTTCGTAACAGCTTATCGATAGATTTTCCAGGACTGGGCCCAGTGATATATCCATTCCTAGAACATTATGAGAGAAGTACTTACGCGTCACATATGGATGGGCTTTGAACACGTCAGACCACTGGGCAGGCATTATTCACATCAGTCGTGAAGTGACCATTTACCGCAGACCCCAGTGAAATCATAATGATGAACTCACAACATACATAGCTAACATCTGTAGCACTGGACATCCCATGAGTCCTTTGAGAACTCAGTGTTGGGGCCCCATTATGATTTTCGCAGTGTTTGAAATAAGTGGCGTAAGGGAACTCCACACTGAAATAAACACTAGAGAGTTCTACCTGTATAAGTTGCTCCAAACCCCAATGCAGTCCTATAGGCTCCATGAATCAGCAAAACTGTGTTACCGCAACTCAGGATTTGGCAGATTTACCACCAGAATAAATTGCACTTGTGGCAAATAAGTTAGGTAGAAATTCCACCAGAAATACCACCAGACTGGAAATGCTGCTTTCGGTGCCAAAAATGAGTGTTGCAGACATGCAGGTGTACCCCTATGGCTGCATTGAGCTTGGAAATGCACCTGTTCCAATTGCCAGAAATCACAGAAGGCGTCCTGGGTATTGAGAGAATCCGACTGAATAATTCTGAACTCGTGTGTGGGGCTATCGTGTCAAAGTGGCGCTTGCAGGTATTGAGACCACATGGGTTCGCTTGAAAAATGTATGTTGCATATACAAACTACTGCATGAGATAATTGAACAATATTGTGTGCATCCCAAGCAGGACACATCTCATGCGATCCAACTCATCATCAGCTGGGGTATTTTAATTCCACGTGTCTTTGCCTGTACCACCAATGTTAAATCAGACTGGTGGCTTGTTCCGGTGGTTAGTCGAGTACAAGGAGTATCAGATTCGAGGGAAATTAGAATGTGTACTTTCCAAGATCAAATATGAATATGAATTGCTTTAAGCAATTTGCTTGGCAAAGCAGAAGCAGGGCAACTGGCTGTCAATCTGCTCTCAACATTCAGAAGGATCCAGACATTGTTGGAATGACAAGGAAGAAGAAGCATCTCTTGGCCTCATTTCTTGGCCTAGGGTTCAAGTTTAGCTGGCAACTTGTAAACAAGCATGTGCATGACAATGAGGAAAATGCGGGGGGTTGTGCAGCCACGAGTAAGTCTACACTAATGATATGTTTAAAGGCCTATGTATAACAAGAGAGAGCCAAAGGTCAGAGGCCAATAATCCAGCGTGGGACTTGACCACTGCAAATACTTTTACCAGAAAGAGCAAACTCATTCCCTGCAACCCCGACCCTATTTCCGGCAGCAGCAAGGTGAGCTTTTGGGTGGAAACATGTCAGAGGCTGTGGGCCTCCTCACCAGTCTGGCTTGCTATATTCATCTGGGTCCCTGCAAGATTTCAGTAGGTCACACTTCAGACAGGTGGGCTGATGCCCATTTTATTTACACCTGCCTTCTGAGTAGTGATGATAATGTGCTACAATTCTGGCTTGGCAAGTGGTCAGCGTGGACACTTGGACTTTTTCAATTAGCTGTGACAAGCCTAAGCTGTCCTCGGCTAGCATGCACTGTAAACACTATTTTAGCAATCACGGGACAATTTTCAGTCATCTAGAAGAGGGTAATTTGGTGCAGAGGTATATGTTTATCCATGGCTTCCACCACACGCTTGTCATCCAGCTCTCACCCACCTAGCTCTCACCAACTGAATGAGCTTGTCAGGAACCAGGATTGGAAATGCTGGAGTTGCTGGAAGTTCCGACCCGAGGATCTTTCTAGTCCTCATCCAACATGGCGCGGTGCCTTTAAAGGCACGCTCCGCCCCCCCGCACGGCGCGTTGTATCTGTTGCTGTTTCATTCAACGCTCCGAATGCTGCTTACTCGTTCCTCCGTCCCGTGATTCTGCTCCCTCTACAGCCCTCCCGTAGCGAGCCTGAACTACGCTCGTTTCCTTTCCTCCTAGACCTGTCTATCCTTTTTCTGTGTACCCTTCTTCTTACTTCTGCATTCCTTGTTCCCAGTCTACTTTCACCCTAATCTTACTCATTTTTCCGTGCTCTCTGTCGCCCTGTACAGTCGACACTACTATTTTTTAACGGAACCTTCCGTTTGCTTAGAGCGCCTTCCTATCCGCTCGACTTCCAAACCAGCCGTTTTGTTGGACTTCCTGCTATTTGAACGCGGTGCCACTTCTCCGCACCGTGTTCCGCTACATCTCTTCTGCTGCCTGTTAGTCAGCTCTCTCCTCCCTGTGGATCCAGCCACTGCCGCTTGGTCGGCCTTCTAGCTGTCTAGCGGTCTTCCGCGGTGTTATTTCTCCGCACTGCGTCCCGCTGTCTTTCACCTGCTGCCAGCTCGGCAGCACCCTTCTTACTTGATTCTGTCTCCTCAGTTATTTCTGTGCCACTGCTTCGCTCGCCTCCGCGGAGTTTATCAAGTTTTTGCCTTGGATTGTATTTTCACATCTCTGGATCCCACGACAAGAGTTGCAGAACATCTGTGCCATCTCTTTGACTCATCATAAAGACCATCTATGAACTAGGGTTTTTTCTGCCTTTGTGCTTTTTCCCTAGATTGGAGGCTGGCCGCCTGGCGTTCCCCTAGGGCAGGTCTTTGCCTCTGTCAAGGTGGCCTCCGGAGGCGCCAGACCTTACCTACACGAAAAGAAGGTTCGCGCACCCAAGGGCAAGGGTGCAAGGATTAAAAAGAAACCCCAAAAGTCCGAAACCGACCGTCAAGGATCTACCTCAGGGGAGTCAGGTGAGGAGAAAGGGGAGGTAGACTCAGATCTTGACAGAGCTCATGCTTTGCACACAACACCATATATGCCTGCATTCCTCATCACTCTCTCTCAACTCTTTTGTCCTGAATTCTACCACCACTAACAGGAGGTTGCACTGCTAATGGTGGCAAGGTGGTCTTGCTAGTCCAATGCGCCTCTGAATCAGGCTGTGCTGGGCACTTCAGGAAGATGGTTGGGCTGCACAATGTTCAGTGGTGATGAGGGGACTTGCTAGAGTATTACCAACAATGAGCTGCAGTGCCAACCAATACTTCCTTGTAGCCTCCATCAGTGCTGGAGGAGGCTGCAGCACTAGCTGGGGCTGTGGCACCTGATGCACACATCATTGTGCTACAGCCTGCAACGCTTGAAAATGAAGGCAGTGCCTAGGCACACTTAGTTGGGTTTCCCCGATGAACTGTCCTCTAACAGAGATTATATATTGCACCTCCTTTGTCCCCTCTAAGAGTCATACAATCTAGCAAGCTGGAGTAGTCCCCCAGCCATGACCAGAGGAGTGGTGAGGACTTCATCCTCTTCAGCACACCCTGAGCCTATCTGGCCCCTTCCACATGGGTAGGCAATGCTGCCTATGCCCAGTGTCATCATCTTGATTTCCATTTCTGGCTCCATTGTCTGGTGCTCTTATGTCTGCTGAAGCGCCAAGATCTCCTCCTCTACCCTCTGTCCTACGTCCAGTGCACATCTATGGCTACTTCTCTGTACAGCACCATGAGTACCAAGTCTAAGTCTACCAAGTAGGTGCCAAGTCTAAGATGAAGGTACTTTCCCACCTTCTGCAGGCACTCTCTTGTGCAGCTACCACAGCCTCCTCAGGATTGAAAGTCACTTCCTTCTCATGTTCTGATGCCTCTAGACATCCACCATCTCTCCCAACCAGTGTCTTCCCTTCCTTCTTGCTCTGTTTCAACATCTAATGCACCATCCTCTTGCTCTGTCTCCCACTTCTGGCTGACTACCTCAACCTCCGGCATGGTATCTGAGGAGTAGTTCAGCTCCTCCTCTCCTCCCCCCAGGACTCCCTCAGAATGAAATGTCACGTTGCCTAAGGTGTACCTGTGCGAAACACAAATGTGGCTAAGGTGACTAATGTATCCAATGTGTCAATTTTCAAAACACAGTGACAATGACAAACAAAGGGATTAAGGCAAGAATCACAGGATGGATACGGGTTCTCAAACACACAAACAGTGGTGGAGATGACACACCACAGGAAGACATCACACTCAGTGGTCTGTCTACAAACACATGAAAGAAATGATGCTAGTAAAACCTTTCCTCTGGTTTTTACATTTCTGGGCTGAGGCAAAGGGAAAAGGTAGCAGGGGAGACTACAAGACTTGATTTGGTATTTTACATTTTTTATATGCGAACAGGGATAAAAACAGAAGATTAGAGAGGGTGCCTAAGTAACACACTCATACACAGATCAAAGGTGATAAAAGAAGGATCAGGAAACCCCAATCACACCACAAACAACTATAAATCTCCCCCATAACTCTCCTTAAGTCACCAAACCAAAAGCACTGTGAAACACTTCCAAACCCACACATTTATGAACCTGTGTTGTCCACTCCCAACACAACAGCCAAGCATTACCAACAATGCAAGCTTTGCCTTAAGGCTCTCAGGCTGTTTTTTTTAAAAGCTGATTGCTTTTTGTAATTCCCCTTACAGGGCACAGGACTGGTGATTTGATATAGGGACTCAAACCCATCCTTCAAACCTGTGTTGGGGATCAATCTTTTGAAAACCCAGCAGAATCTGATGGGGCATGTGGAACCCAGTAAAATAAAGTTGACCTTCCTGCTGGGCACATTTTGTGAATTTTGGGCAGTAGCTGTAGAGAGTGCCCAATAGTAAGGAATCAATATTGTTTAAAAAAAGAGCCCTAGAGATGGCCATTTCATTAACGTAGCCCTGTGATTATGTAAACACATGTTTTATTTCCCCACCAGTCAAAGGTCCTCTGTTGTCACTCCCGGAAGTTGAAAGGCTTCAAGTTGTTTTGTTTTTTAAAACCATTATTCCAGGAATCCCTCATAAATGTAAGCAATTATGTCAGTGAGAGTTGTATGGCGACATTGAGTTGTGATTCTGCTCCCACTTCCAGGGAAAAAGCATTGACAAATCAGGCCAATGGGTGATCCATGTGTAAAGGAGTCAAATCTGCTAACAATTCTCCAATATTACAAAAATAGAAGAGGATCCATACAAAGGGTGGGAGAAAATCAACGACGAGGTCCACTCATATGATAAGTCTAAGAGATGTAATATTTATGGAGAAACCTTAAACTCTCAAAATGAGAGGTTGGTTCCCACTCACTATGGATACATAATACATTTTTCCTTGAATGGTCCCACAGAAGGGGTGACTAACACTCCTGTTCCACCTGTCTCTAAGATACAAGAACATGTATTGCTCTAGTGTATCCGTTTGGGTGATACCTCTTGATTTCCACACGTAATTTCTAATGGATTGACAGGTCATGAGTTAGGGTACAAACACTTTAAAGCAAGCTTCTTCGATCATGCACCACTTGGGAATTCTTCTGAAGAGCAGTTTGCGAACTTAATACCTGAAGCCCTTCAACCTAAGCTTGTGTCACATCCTTGACGTGACAGATTAGTAATTGTATTTTACACTTTTATTCTAGAATGCTGCAGGAATAGGGACATTGAAACTTTGCTTACCCTCGAAAAAGTAAACTTTAAAAGGTTGTGATTATAGATGGATTTTATTGATGTTATTTTCGCGTAGACGTTTTATTGGTTCCATGTTAATATCGTGTAGAGGAGGTCCCAGATATGGACTGCACTCAGCCCCCCATTTTGAGATACAGGAGCATACACGCTAAGAAATGTGACGTATAAGGAACAAATAAACCAACAGAGAGCCACAATGGGGCTCTGTCCAGTACCCATTAGAAGAGCAATACCTAATGAGGCGCAAATAACCATACAACCATGGGCTGCACAGTACCCATTGAGACAACCCTACCAACAGCTGACGCGAAATGAAGAATACTTACAAACTGTCCCTGAAGAGACCCAAAGTGCCTTAATGGAAGGCAAATGGTGACGATACAATGGCCTGGACAGACGTTCAGATGAACAAAATGACAATCCAAAGATGACACATAACGATGAAATTATATGAATAAGGATGTAATGGACATAGAAGAAGAGATGATATTGAATTATAAAGAAATGTAACCATACAGCAGGATGGAAATATGCAACTGAACATAGGCTTGGAACGCAAGAAGCTAAGGAAACGGTACTGCTTGCAATGCTTAGTAGAAGGATAGAGCTGCAAGCGCCAACTATGTATATATATATATATATATAGATATATATATATATATACCTCAAGAAGCACACTATACAAGTGCAACTCCATTTCATTAAAGCAGAATTAAGCCCTAGATGGTGGAGGACAAAGAAGCCAGGAATCATATACTAGCTCAAGCCAGACGAAAAGAGCAGAATCGAAACTCAGTAAGAATCAGCTCATGCCTGGGGAATCGAGGTTAACTTCAGGAAGGGAAGAGAGCGGCAACTCCGAAGAAACAAAACTTAAGAGCATAGCAGCCAGCCAGTGAAGGTCGAGATAAGGAGGCCCTGCTAGGTGGCAAGGCTAAAGGAAGAATCAAATACACAAACAGAGGGAGAATGAAGCAGATTCACAGTGAATTGACACGTGACCACCCAAGCACCAAGAGATACCCACGTCTGATGTCATCCAAACCCAGAGGATGCCATAACTTCTCCTAATAAGAAGCTACAGTTTCAAGGCCATCCTCTGCCAACTAATTGACCCATAGCTCTAAAGCGCTAATTGATGAAAGGGAGGTAGGGTGAATCTTGGGGCACACCACATCTGGGTGTCCATTCTTCGTGCTGCTAATTAAAGTGGAGATTTATGCCTAGGGGTGTAACCCAACTAATCACAACGGACCAAATAATCTAGGGTCCTATAGCTAGTGGAACCAATGAGACATCGTACTTTTAGTGACGTCGATCACGAGTGATGTAGAGGAATGGGCGTAGACGCCCACCCGATAAGAATTATCCAATCCTCACACTCTGTTACCATATACAGATATAGTACGTATACTTAAGTTACCTTTTCCGACCAATAGAATTGCATGACAACTTTGGAGTGTTACACATCAGTGATGACGAGTAGCTACTATAAATATTGCTGTTTGAATGAAGAAGGGGGAAGTTGAAGCGAGACGGGCGATCGCATCACTGTTGATTTCCATTTGTTTCCCCGTTTTTTGTATTTGTCATTAAACAGACTTCCCTTTGCCAAACCATTGACCTGTCCTTATTGATTGGTGTTGGAGTAAGAGAATCCTGCACCTCATCCTCCTCAAGTTGCAACTATCTCGTCTTAAGGTACTTGAGGGTGAGCTCTGATCCCATGGGCCCGTCAGAGGTTGCTCCACCCTTCTGTACACTTGGTAGCGGTGAGGATGGTTTTGACCATCAACTATTGAATATTGATTATTGATAAGACACCTATTGACCGTCGACACGAAGTACCCCTAGGTCTTCGGCAATATCACAAGTCCTTTGCCATTTTGGCCGAGTAGACTGTGAAGCTTCCAGTGGACAATGATAGTATAAACGCGTCCAAAAACTGCAGTGGGTTTGAAGCCACCTGTTTTACAAACATAAACCCTTCCATTCCTACGGGCAGTGGATCAGACGAAAGACCAAAAAAGGCAGTAACGGAGGCGGCGATCCCGAGGGTCCAGAGAGGAACGATGCGAGCGGTGAGTGAAACAAACATTTTTTCTGATGCTTTGGCAAATGTCTTTAGGCAATAGAACAAGCAAGGGAAAAGGCAGGTAGGGAGGTGGAGAAAAACAAAATAGTCAGAAGTAGAGAAGACTGTATATATATATATAAGGGGATAATGGGGGTCATTACAACCCAGGCGTTAACCATGGCGCTGTTAGCGCCATGGTTGACGCCGGTATTTTACTGATTGCGCCATGGTGGATGGCGGAATTACCGCCCCATTCCAAGGTTGGTGGGGCTGTAATTCCCCATTCACCATTGGCCCTTCCCGTTCCCATTTTTGCCCGCATAGGGCTCAATGGGAATGGGGAAGGCAGTAATTACGGTACTGCAAATTGCGTTACAGTAATTACCTCGAAAAGTCCCTTTGCAGGTTCCTCCCTTAACGGAACCAGCCGTTAAGGTGGGGACCCGCAAAGGGACCTCGTAATTAGGCGGTAAGGGCTTAACGGCACTGCCACTTTTTACGGCGCTGTTAACCCCTTACCGCCTGGGTCGGAATGAGGCCCAATGACTCTAGAATAACTGAATAAAATAGTGAATAGCGGGGTGGACACCCAAGAAGAGAGAGGATACCCGGGTGAACACCTGAGATAAAGAGAGAGGATACCAGGGTAGACACCCAAGAAGAGAGAGGATACGCCTTGTTCCTGCGCTTTAATGTAGCGGTCAGAAGAAACGTGAACTCATAGTTCCTCATAATAGGGAAAGACTTGGCTACTACGATGATTAAAGGCGTCGTAAAAGGAGTTTGTTTAAACTCCATGTCAGGGTATTGATTAGAACGCAGAGATATCTGTGTCCAGCTGGTGTCTGTCTAGTCTGTTTAATGTTTGTCATACATGTTATATTGATGTGTCACACGTAAGGAAATTTGTCTCCTTGTTGTTTAAAAGAAGGATGCAGGAGAGATTGTCATTTTGCTTGGAGTCACGCTGCGGTCCACGGTAGCAGTTTGAGTGGAGACCTAGTTTGTAACTGAACACGCTGAACTCTTGCTACATGGTGTGACGATTCCTGAACTGGTTGTTTCCTCGGGAGTGGTCGTCTTGTTCACGGAGGTTGAAGGTGCTACTACTGGAAGTCCGGGTGTGCTCATGAGGCACCTGGACAACAAGATAAGTGCTGTTGTTTTCTGTTACATGTTTATTCCATTCCTAATTGGAAGTGTTTAAGTTTGGAGTGACATAATATTTGGAAGTTACACTCACTCTTGGGTCTATGATTGGCAATAGACCTTTGCCTTGAGTATGATTGTATTCAGATATATATATATATATAAGTCCATATATATATAAGTCCATTACCAGGGACTTCCCGTTTTCATGCTCGGAGTACCCAAAAGACTGTGCAACTAGCCCGGACCATGGGTACCATTCTCAGAATGCAGAGTACAGAGTTCTGTCCTCATTTGGCAGCGCTTTATGTTGTTATGTTGCTTGCCTGCCCTTCGGGCCATGTGTTCATGTCTATCTCTTATGAGAGCAGTTCCCTTGTTTGTGTTACACCGCTTACTGTTTATATGTGTTCATGTCAACGCTGATGTACTATGTTAAGCAATTATGTTTATATGCATATCCAGGAGTTCTTGTGAGTCTGTAGTAGGTGGTGTTCAGGATCAGGGATACAGACTTGTGATAAGATTGTACGTAGGAATTGTGAATTGTATGTTATCTCCCCTGCTTTCCTTTGTCAATCCACACCCTTTCCCTAACTCCGTCTTCCCCCCATTGGCTGCCACATGGTTATCTGTTATATTACTATTCAGACGCCCGTGCCAACCACGGTGGGAGGGTCAATCTATTCGGCTTCTGTGGTTCGGGAGAGGGGGTCGATCCCCTATCATCCCTTACGGTTTTGACAGAATTATCAGCCCTATATTGGGGTAATTGAACCACCCAGGCCATATGGTTTGAATCCTCCCTCTTTAGTAGAAGTGCTAGAGGGTTTGCAGGACATTCAAGGGGAACTGGCACATGCTAGACAGGAGTCAGACATTTTGAAAGCTTAGGTGCAAGGTTTGGTAGCTCAGAGGACTCCCTTGGAGACTGCCGGTCCATCCAGAGGGAGTAGTGCCGAAAGCACGTCCACAGTGATAGTAGGAATTACTGGCATTAAAACAGGGAACGCGAGATTTGGTATCTTATGTCACTCAGTTTAACAGATTAGTAATAGAAACAGATTGGCCAGAGAATAAGCAGACTGTTTTGTTTTATCAGGGATTGAGAGATGAACTAAAAGATGCTATGGCACAAGTCAAACCACAACCTGCCTCGTGTACCGCTATGATTGATTTGGCATTGAGATTACATCACCGTATGAATGAGAGAAAGGGAGACAAGAAGAGACCCGAGGTGGTACCTTTTGCATGATTAGACAAGAGTAGAGGCATGAGGAGTAACTAAGGAGAGCCGATGCAAGTTGGGGGAGTCAGGGGCCCATTGTCAGTGGCAGAAAAAGAACAACGCAAGGCTAATAATCTATGCTTGTATTGCGGACAACCAGGTCATTTTATCAGAACATGTCCCAACACACCTAAGAGAGGAATTAAAAATGAAGTGAACAGGATTGGGCCGGCCGCAGGGGCAACTCCGGTATCAGGCCCTATTTTCAACAAGTTCCCCAGTTGGCCAGCAAATACGGTAGCAAAGAATAGTTCTCATGTATACTTATTGGTAACATTATTATTTGCTTGTACAAAACAATTGGTGTCAGCAATGGTGGATTCAGGCGCTACAGGGAATTTCGTGGACATCAGTTTGGCCAAGAGGTTGGGTTTACCTTTGAGAGAGAAAGTGCAGGTGGAAGGGGTACAGTCGGTAGATGGGTATCCATTGATTTCGGGTCCTATTTGCCAACAAACTGAACCACTTCAGATGCGGTGTGTATCAGGCCAGGTAGAAGAGATTGTATTTGACTTGATAGCAGCACCTCAGTTTGGACTTATTCTAGGTATGCCCTGGTTGGTAAAGCATAACCCTAGTATTAATTGGGTCACAAGAGAGGTGAAGTTTGAAAAGGCAGTATGTGGAGAAAATTTGGAGGAAGAAATTGTTCCAGCTCTGTTTTTAGCAGATCAAGCACTTGACATTCAAAAGGCGGGTTCTGTAGTTGCTGGTATTCCAGAACCATACATGGAGTTCGTCGGGGTGTTTGATAAAGGGAGAGCTGAAAGGTTGCCCCCTCATCGCTCATATGATTGTGTGATTGAATTGGAACCTGGTGCCAAGTTACCATGTAGCGTCATTTATGCATTAACCTAGAAGGAGAATCAACATTTAAGAGAATATTTGGATGATATGCTACAGAAAGGCTTTATTAGACATTCTACTTCTCCTGTCTCATCACCTTTATTTTTTGTGCCGAAGAAAGAGGGTACACTCAGAACCTGCATTAATTACACAGCCCTGAACAAAGTAACCATAAAAAACAGGTATCCATTGCCATTGATTTCAGTACTGCTGGATCAGGTAAAGTCAGCAGTGGTATACACGAAATTGGATTTGAGAGGTGCATATCATTTAATTCGTGTTAAGGAGGGAGATTGTGGAAGACTGCTTTCAGGACGAAGTTTGGTTTTTTTGAGTATTTGGTTATGCCTTTTGGTTTATGTAATGCCCCTGCGGCGTTTCAATACTTTATGCAGGAAGTGTTGCGTGAGTTTTTGGACATCTTTGTTATTGTTTATATCGATGATATTCTGATTTATTCATCTTCTGAGGCTCAACATCGATATCATGTGAGAACCGTGTTGAAAAAATTGCAGGATTACGAGTTGTGTTTTAAATTGGAAAAATGTGAATTCCATACCAAAAAAGTAGAATTCTTCGGATTCATGTTAACACCTTTGGGTATTGTAATGGACAAGAAAAAGGTACAAGCAGTTTTGGAGTGGCAGTACCTAAATGTGTCAAAGACATTCAGTCATTTTTGGGATTTGCCAATTTTTGCAGACGATTCATTGTGAATTTTACCCAAATGGTTACTCCAATTACTAAATTGTTGAAGAAATCATCAGAGTTCTGTTGGTCTCCGGAAGCAGAGAAGGCGTTCCAAGAATTGAAAGACACATTCACGTCTGCTCCCGTGTTGGGACATCCAGATTCGGAAAGACCTAATCATGTGGAGACAGGCCCCTCTAACGTTGCAGTGGGGGCTGTGTTGTCTCAACAGGATGCTGAAGGCATTTGTCATCCAGTTGCATTTTATTCGAGAAAGCTAACCAGTTGTGAGCAAAACAATTCCATTACTGATAAGGAACTGTTGGCTATTAGAGCGACATTTTTGGAGTGGAGGCATTATTTGTTGGGGTCAAAACATCAAGTGGTGGTCCTGACAGATCATAAAAATCTACAATATTTTAAAAGAGCACATAACCTCAGCCAGAGACAATTGCGCTGGTCTCAATACTTCAATGAATTTGATTTCTTGGTAACTTTTAGGCCAGGAAACAAAAATGGTAAGGCCGATGCATTGTCCAGGCAACAACATTCAGAAAACATGGTGACAGAAGTAGGTACTATCTTGCCAGTGGAAAGAGTGGTAGGAGCCATCACTAATGGGTTGTTGCAGTACTAAAACAAGAGATGAGGAAACAAAAGAGTGGACAATGGGGGCGGAAAGGATCACTAGAAACTGTCAGAGATGGTCTTCCGTATTACGCAGGGAAGTGATATTTGTTGACTCCTGCTTTGCAGACGAAGGCATTACAGTGGTGCCATAACTCACCATTGGCTGGACATTCTGGGGGAAAAAGACAAAGGAGATGTTAGAAAGATATTTTTGGTGGCCCACTTTGAGACGAGATACCATGAAATACATTCAAAGATGTGAAACGTGCATACGTCGTAAGACTGATCATGTAAAGAAAGCAGGATTACTGCAACCACTGCCTACCCCGGAAACGATTTGGTCTCATATTTCAATGGATTTTATAACTGACTTGCCTCCTGATAACAAATATTATACTATTTGGGTAACAGTAGATTATTTGTCCAAACAAGCCCATTTTGTACCTTGCCGGGGAATCCCTGGGGCGGGTGAATTGGCAAAATTATTTCTGCAACACATTGTTAGGTTACATGGATTGCCTCAAAGCATTGTGTCTGACAGAGGTTCACAGTTTACCTCCAAATTTTGGCGGGCTTTTTGTCGATTATTGGGCATAGAGTGTGCATTGTCTACCAGTTACCATCCTCAGACTGATGGGCAAACGGAGAGGGTAAATCAAACTTTGGAGAAGTATTTACGATGTTACTTGCATGAAGGAATAGACTCATGGGTGCAAGCTTTGTGGTTAGCAGAGTTCACTTATAACAATACCGAGCATGCTTCCTTGGGCATGGCCCCTAATGAATGTTTATATGGACAGGTACAAAATATGTAGCCTGATCGGCTACCAGAGGTGGAAACATTGCCAGTATTGCAGGAAAGAAAGGAGTGGCTTATGTCTATTAGAAAAAAAGCTAGAGATAATTTGCAACAAGCAAAAGAGGAATACAAGAGACAAGCAGATAAAAAAAGATGTGAGGCACTTAGCTATAATGTATGTGACAGAGTTTGGTTATCTACACGCAATTTACCCATGGTGGGGTCTCTTAAATTTGCATCAAGATTTATCGGTCCCTATGAAATTGTAAAATGTGTGTCAACAGTGGCTGTTAAATTGAAATTGCCTGCTACATTAAAGATACATCCTGTGTTTCATGTGTCTCTCCTTAAACCCGCTGTTCCTGGGACACGTGCAAAGAGGCCTCCTGCTATTATTAAGGGAGAACAGACTGAATACGAAGTCAAGAAAATCCTGGATTCTAGACGAAGACACCAAACATTATGGTACCTTATTCAATGGACAGGGTACGGCCTGGAAGACTGTTCATGGGAGCCGGCTGGTTCAGTTCATGCCCCACGTTTGGTAAGACAGTTTCATGCACGTCATCCTCAAGAAGCAGGTCCCGGGAAGAGTCCTGAGAGAGGCCCTGGGAGAGGAAGTACTGTCAGAAATACGAACTGGGGCAAGCCAAGACGGCTATATCTGAGGAAATGAGTATAAAACTACAGTACCCAGTAGGCTTTGGGGGCGAATGTAGTTGTTCCAGACTCCTGCCACTAGCCAGCTTCAGGTAATTGGGGCGTTTACTAAACCACTGGTCGCCCGTGCACGGGTGCTGATAATTGTTGATTATACAGCATGGGCGGTCATGGCGTTTCGCTCTCGGAGGAAGGATGCAGGAGAGATCATCATTTTGCTTGGAGTCACGCTACGGTCCGCGGTAGCAGTTCAAGTGGAGACCTGGTTTGTAACTGAACACGCTGAACTCTTGCTATATGGTGTGACGATTCCTGCACTGGTTGTTTCCTCGGCAGTGGACGCCTCGTTCACGGAGGTTGAAGGCGCTACTACTGGAAGTCCGGGTGCGCTCACGAGGCACCTGGACAACAAGATAAGTGATGTTGTTTTCTGTTAAATGTTTATTCCATTCCTAATTGGAAGTGTTTAAGTTTGGAGTGACATAATGTTTGGAAGTTACACTCACTCTTGGGTCTATGATTGGCAATAGACCTTTGCCTTAAGTATGATTGTTTTCAGAAATACATATATATATACATATATATATATATATATATATATATATATATATATATATATCATTACCAGGGACTTCCCGTTTTCATGCTCGGAGTACCCAAAAGACTTTGCAACTAGCCCGGACCATGGGTACCATTCTCTGAATGCAGAGTACAGAGTTCTGTCCTCATTTGGCTGCGCTTTATGTTGTTATGTTGCTTGCCTGCCCTTCGGCCATGTGTTCATGTCTATCTCTTATGGGAGCAGTTATCTTGTTTGTATTACACCGCTTACAGTTTATATGTGTTCATGTCAATGCTGATGTACTATGTTAAGCAATTACGTTTATATGCATATTCAGGAGTTCTTGTGAGTCTGTAGTAGGTGGTGTTCAGGATCAGGGATACAGACTTGTGATAAGGTTGTACGTAGGAATTGTGAATTGTATGTTATCTCCCCTCCTTTCCTTTGTCAATCCACACCCTTTCCCTAACTCTGTCATTCCCCCATTGGCTGCCACGTGGCTATCTGTTATATTACTATTCAGACGCCTGTGCCAACCACGGTGGGAGGGTCGATCTATTCGGCTTCTGTGGTTCGGGAGAGGGGCTCGATCCCCTATCATCCCTTATGGTTTTGACAGAAATTGATCAAGGGATTTTACGCGATTCTATAGTTGAGAGGGAATCGCACATGAATTTATGTTCTTGAGTAAATTGGTGATATAAAATTTTGGTGGGAAAAGATTGGATTGGAGCTTGCGGTATTGGTGCTCACTCATATTATAAGGAGTGGTGAAGTTACATGGAAGTATTGTTAGAGACAGGCTTAAGCATGGAAAATATTACTCCACTAGCACATTTATGTAAGCAACTGCCTAAACATGCACTCAAGTTTAAGCAATACAGTACCAAGTGAGTTAAGGGTACCGCCCACAAGATGTTTATGCCGTGGCTACAGAACAGGTCCTTATCTAAAGCTGTCTTACAACACATGACAACTTGTTTGCATGCCACATACACAGGCAAGAAACTAGAGAAAATCCTCGCTGTTCTAGAACTTTAAATGTATGCACGGAGGGGGGTGAGACGCCTACTGCGCCACCTGCCCTGCCCGAAAAAGAAACCGAGGGAAGTAAGCCTAAGGGACTCTGCCCATTAAGGGAGCTTAAAGCAGCCACAGGGTACAGCAACCCCACATATGAGTCACCTACGTACAGTAGTGATGACAGTAAAGGGAAGGATCAGGAAAATAATCTTACCTCCGCAGTCCCGAGGGACAAGGAGAGACACGATGATGAGAGGAGGGACCAGGCACAGATTAGTGCATCTCTTGATAAAGAGAGAGAGGGAAAGAAGTGGAAAGGAAGTGAAGACAGAACGGATCAGATAGCATTCGCAAAAGACGAATGGCTGGGAGGACAGATATTGTTGAAACTCAATGGTAAAGAAAGTGATGATGTGAGACCGAGAGAGAAGTCTGATGAGGCACAGAGAAGGGAAAAGGAGAAGGAAATGGAGATAAGGGATGAGAGAATAAGAAGGAAGGATAGGCTGAGGCGAGAACAGCTATATGCGAAGAGCAAGAAAAGCAGCTTGATCGCACACAGAAAGCACCTTGTGACCAGTACAGACAGAATCAGAAAAGGTTGGAAGAAGAGCAAAGAGTACGTGAAAAAAGAATTTAGAGACGAGAAGATGAGGAAGTTAGAAGAGCAAATGAACATAGAAATGAAAGGAGAAGGGAAGAAGATAAGGTCAGAGAAGAAGCGAAAAAGCGCAAAGAATTTGATGATGATATTGAACGTAAGCGTAGACAGACGGAACACAATCTCGAATATCTGGAGCGGGAAGATAAAAAACCCAATAATGTTATAGAACGAGAAGACATTGAAGTATGTTTCCCTGCGTACGATTCAGTACCAGGCACTAGTGGGGCTAATATTGAGGATGACTTCGACACCAGAAGCATCAGCGAATCGATCGACAAAATATATGATGAAATGGTGTTAGAACCAGTATACCAAGGGGAAGACGAGCGCTTGGAAAGCACTCAGCTGTATGACACTGAAGAAGTCACCCGAAGTTGTGGGTGCAGGAGACTGTCCCTGGATAGGCTAGAAATCAGTAAGAACGATGATGATGCAAGGAGTTGCGTGAATTTGGAACAATCAATTTCCGACTCCGGAGAGGAGACGGAAGGCGAGACCAATGAAGAAGGGAGACGGCCCGAAAAGCGGCTCCCAAGGGACAAAGGGGTACAATGGTCAGATGCTAGCGAGTATGCACCGAGGGCACGGAGGGCATCAGAGTCTGCCACACAGCCTGACCGGCATGAAGGAACACCCCATGGTCAAATGGGGGTGTTGGCACCTGCATATGTAGACAGGTTGAGGACGCTGCCAGGCAGACGGTGATGCGGGAATGTTACCCCAGCGATAGACAGAAGAACTATGAAGAAGGAGAAAGAAGGGTGCGTATTCCAATTTCCGCTGTTAGAAAAGGGGGGAGCAAGACCGCAATATATTCCATGGCCACACATGGATCGTGAGAACTTGAAAAACAAGCTTCCAATGTTGACATAGGGAGCTGGGAAGTGAATACATGAGTTATAAAAGATGACAGGGGGTGTCACATTAGCTGTAGGGGACATTAAAGGTCTCCTGATTCCCATACTCGGTGAGAGAGCAGACGATGTATGGGCACGGGCTGGGTACCCTGGTGTTACCATAATTAACACTGCCCACGACGGAGCGCCATTCAACAATTGCAGAGCAGCAGTATGGAAAGCGCTACAAGTGCTTTACTCAGACACCTCCGATATGGGAGCTGTAATGACTCGAAAAATGAAGGAGTCAGAAGATCTGTTGATTTATATCCAGAATTTCCAAGACACGTGGGTGCTCGAAACGCATGAATCTTGGACGAAATCTATACCTGTATTTTATCACATATTGTGCCAGGGATTGCCAGAGCCAGTACAAAAACACCTTAAGAAATTGGTAGGAGTTGAGGCTAAACCTTGGGCCGAAATACAGTTGACTATTGCACATTACTGTAGATCGGAAAAAGGAGGCAACTCGAACAGGTGAGGAAGCGTAGCTGGTGCAGAAGAAGTTATCAAAGTATGCTCTTGAAGGAGCCATGCTGACCAGCCCAGCTGAACAGAACGTTCAACAGGTGGCTGACCCACAGCAGAACAACCAGGGTATTGTAGAACAATACCCAAGGGGAAGGGGATTTAGAGGAAGAGGATGGCAAAATAATCAGGGAGGTTTCCAGAGTAATCGAGGAGGCTTTCAAAACGTGCAGATGGGCAGTCCAGATATGTCAAATGGACAAATAGCCCGACCACCGCTAGTGTGTTGGCTGTGTGGTTTGACAGGGCATTTGGTGCGCTCATGCGGAAGCCAAGGCGCATGGCAAAATGGCCAAGGAATGGGAGCAGGCACAGTGAATCCGCCTGCAATCTCCCAACAGGGCGGTGCACAAAATCGCACAGTGCAGCAACATGCAGCAGGGTGTGCAGCAGGGGGTTCAACCCCCAAGCATGGGGAATTTGCCATCAGGGCAATTTCAACAGGCACCACTGCAAAGGTCTCAGGGCACAAACTCCACTAGGGAGGGCAAACCCAGGAATGGAGAAAATCCACAAGTGTACAGTACACCGAATTTATACATGAACTAGGAATGTCGCCATAGGGGGTAAAGAATATTCCTTCTTAGTTGACACAGGGGTAACACGCTCGTGCATATGAGAAGGCAAGTTTTTCTTGTCCGGCGAGGCTATAGATATTCAGAGTTTTACAGTAGCTCACAGTCGAGTTCCCTTTACAGACGCACTCCCAGTCTCCATAGGGGAATGCAAAATGAATGTAACTTTGTTGTATTCGCGTCATACTGCAGTAAACATTTTGGGTTGAGATTTAATGACAAAATTGAATATGACCATCTCGTTTACAGAGTAGGGCATAGTATGCTCTACTACGGGAATGCATTATTCGAACGTGTGCGATATGATCAGAGCCTATTTTAGGATACAAAGCCATGAGAGCTATACCGCTGGGACCTGAGGTTTTCGCATATGGCATAGGTGTACTTATGGCGGGATTGCCAGGCCTTGCGGACAAGGTCAGGAGAACCCCTGACGAATTTCTATTCAGGCAGAGAATACCAATGCATGAAGAGGAGGGACAAATATTTCCTTTGGTGATACATGCTGCAGCAGTACGATGTAGGATAGCATTAGTTGAAGGGTATGATGATGAAGGCAGACAATGGGGTGCGATTATCGCCATTGAAGAAGTGTATCGACTGACCGACGTCACTGATGACAATCTGTTTGAAGAACAACCAGACTCAGAAGAAACATGGGTGTAAGTGAGTCTCATATTTTGTGTAAAAATGATTAAAAGAGAAGTGCCTCAGAGGATGATGTTGGCATTGGTACATCCGGAATACTTTGATGATGACATGGCCCAAGTGCCTACAGGACTATATGATGTAGGCCTCCTGAAGGGGGTGGGAGAAGTGAAAATTAAATTAAAAACAGGAGCAATTTTACCCAGAGCGCAACAATATCCCATGTCCAGAGAGGCGGATGAAGGGATTGTGAAGACAATTTCCGCCATGATGGATCAGGGCATCCTAGTGACGTCAGAGTCACCCCGTAATTTGGTGATTTATCTCATCAAGAAATCAAAAGGAGGATCTTGGCGTTTAATCCAAGATTTAAGGACATTAAACGATATTGTTGAAGTCGAGTTCCCTCTAGTCCCTAATCTACCTACAATCCTATGTAACATACCCATTGAGACAAAATATTTCACTTTGATTGACTTGAAAAATGCCTTTTTCTCAATCCCATTGCACCGTGACTCTCAAGATCTGACGTCATTTACATTGAGACAAATGTGTCTGAAAAGCACGAGTTTGCCACAGGGGTACTGTGAGTCCCGTCCATATTTAACAGAGTCCTACAGATGGACCTAAGCAATATTGCAGTGGAAAGTGTCGTCTGGCAGTATGTGGATGACATCCTAATCTGCAGCACCACTGAAGAACGAAACAGGCGCGATTCTGTTAAGCTACTGACCATACTGGCTGAGAATGGATATAAAGTTGACAAAGAAAAGCTACAGTATTGTCAACAGGAAGTGCTGTACATAGGCCAACTCATCTCGCATGAGGGAAACAAGGTGAACCCAGAAAGGGCTGAAGCTATCATGAACACGGCAAAACCACTCACGATATAGCAGATGCAGAGCTTTTTAGGCCTATGCAATTATGTTAGAGCATGGGTCTTCGATTACAGCTCGTATACTAAGCCCTTGCTCCAGGCCCTGAAGAAGGCCCAGGTGACAAAGGAAAAGATCGAATGGACCGAGGCAATGGAAAAGGGGTTTATGGAACTCAAGAGAGCAATTTGCATGGCTCCAGTTCTTGGGATTCCTAATTATGCAGAGGAATTCTACCTATTCTCACACACAGATGGCAGCGTCATAATGGCAGTACTCGCTCAAAGAACCTCATTGGGGTATGAGCCCTTGGCGTATTACAGTGGGAGCCTCTACCCAGTCATGAGAGGCCACTTCCCATGTAAACAAAGCTTAGCTGTCACAGCGTTCGCCATAGAGAAGGCGACAACCATTGTAATGGGATGTTCCATGACGTTATACCTCGAGCACTCATTGGTTGCCATTTTAGAGAAACCAAAGTGTACGTTGACATCTCAAAGAGCTTTCGCCTATGAAGTGATCATATCTAATCGATCGATCAAAATATTTCGATGTAAAACAGTGAACCCAGCTACGTTCATAGCTGAGCCAGTCACTGAAGGAGAGCCGATACATGACTGCAAACTATGAAGAATTTTATGATGAAATTCCCAGAGTGAAAGAAAATGCCCTGGCGGGAGGTGAGATCATTTTTATTGATGGCTCTTCAAGAATCGACCAAGAAGACGGACAAAGATATACAGGCATTGCCGTAATGAAACACATAGCAAACAGAGAATTTCAAGTACTCGTCAGTGCACGAATACCATCTCATTATTCAGCATAGGCTGAAGAATTATTGCCGTTGATACTCGCTATTGAGAATCACACAGACCAGGAAGTGACGATGTACAGTGACTCCACCTATGTGACGTCCACGGTGCACGCAGGCCTAGCACGCTGGAAAAGGAGGGGCTACCTTCGTGGGGACGGCACGCCAATGCAGCACGCAGCCTTATTGGACAGGCTGATTAAAGCACAACAGCTCCCAGTGGGCATAGCGGTCATGAAATGCGCCGCCCACACCAAAGGGACAGATTTCGTGTCGCGCGGAAATCATGCAGCAGACACGGAAGCCAAGCATATGGCATCCATATGTGAGACGATCATGGAAGTAGAAGTGGCATGCACCCATGAACGAATGATGATAGCACGAGCCACACCAGAAGCCTATAATAATATGGGGCAGACACAACTAATGGAGCTTCAAGGGGAGGCACCTCAGGACGAAAAGAACCTGTCGAAACATTGGGGGTGTTCTTTAAACCCCTCTGATGGATTGTGGCGGCAAAACAGCACTGGTAAACCAGTAATGCCTGTAGCCCTACTAACAATAGCGTTGGAGCAATTGCATTACCCATTAAACATGTCAAAAGAGAATATAGCAGCAACGGTCACAGAACACTGGTTTATACCGAATTTAGCTGAGCATGTTGCATTCTTTATGGTGAACTGCATAATCTGCCAGCAATTCACTGCTGGGCACACATTAAAGGTAGTGAGAGGAGTCATCCCCAGGCCAAATGGGCCTTTTCAGCACTTACATATCGACTACGTCAACATGATCCAAGTGAGTAACGGGTACAGGTACTTAATTGTAGTGGTGTGGCCATTCTCTAGATGGATAGAAGCAGGTCCTTGTACACACCCAGACTCAACCTGTGCGGCCAAATTCCTGGTGAGAGAAGTGTTCCCTAGATGGGGGGTGTGTGAGGTGATGAGGTCAGACAACGGGGCTCATTTTGTTAACTCAGTTGAGCAGATCGGCTTGTTGCTTGGTATAAAGCACAAGTTCTCATCGGCGTATCATCTGGAGGGTAATGCCATATGCGAAAGGCTCAACAGCTTGTTAACGGAAAGGATAGCCAAGATGAAGCTTACTCTAAAGAGGGGATGGCTGCACTGCCTTCCATTGGCATTGTATGCTCTTCGGAACCAACCAGGCTCCGACCATCATCTTACGCCGCACGAGATAGTCACAGGAAGAAGAATGAATACTCCCATTACCCCACGAGATAGAGCTAGATGTGATGCCCAGCCAACCCGAGAGGTCCTGGGAACCGAATTGTCAAAATACCTGAACTGTATGACATCCAGCCTTACTGTAATTTCAGACCAGCTGCAGTGGCGATGAAAAGGGTGCAGCACAGCACAAAGCATTGCAGAAGACTCTGCAACAGACTCAGCTCAAGGTCTTTGTCTTCCACTAGTTTTCCCTGGAGATGCAGTCCTAATCAAAGACCACACGAGGAAAAGGTGGGACGAGCCAAGATTCAAAATGGTCCTTTCATCATAGAAGACTGCACTCCATCAGCAGTAAAATTGCAGGGCAGAAGAGCATGGATTTTTCTCAATGACATTAAGCCCTAGATCGGAGAAAACCCTCTAGCTGCAACCCACTGTGAAGGAACTACAGACAATGGGGAAGAACCACAGCACGTGCAGACAAGATCCATGACGAGGAAGAAGGACGCATGAGCAGCAAAACCAAGACATAAAGAACCCGTTCGCAAGTTGTGGCTTGAACTGGACAATTCCTCTAAAGCAAAAGGGGATAAGGACATAACAGACACTCTGTGCATCATAGTTGCAGGGTGAAGAAGAAAATGCACATCTAAACCACAACACGTTTGTTGACACAAACTTGTAAATCAAATCACACTAAAGCGTTGTTGAGAAACAAGACTCTAATGGACTATGGATCAAAGACTTTCGCCCTAAAAAGCTAAAATGTAGCATCCTGAACCATCAAGGATCGAGACGTCACTTTGCAGCATTTATGGTGTCACCCAGCAGAAATATCCCAAGGGATGTGCTGTCCCATTTCCAGTTAGTACTAGAGACATATCCGTCACTTATAGGGAGAGTCCCCAGTGTCACAGACTTCTTCCAAGATCCTGCCAAAAAGAAAGTAATCTGGCAATCTGTCATCACGGAAGCCTTCATTGTGTTACCAGAATACAGTGATAAGGACACAAATGCTTCCACCGCAGGCAATTATATATGAACTTGTCAATACAATCTTCTTTCGCATCATAGAAGAGTGCCCAGCTATTGTCGGAAGAACCACAGACACGCTAACTTTTATTAGAGATCCAGCAAACTCTGAACATTTGAGTCAATTATGGACTAAACTAAACTACTTAGTCGCAATCCACACAGAAGGAAAGTGCAAGGACTGTACACGTCAAGGGAAGGGCCTGTGATCCAGGACCCAGCAAAGCAGACAAATGTCCCTGTCACCCGAGGACAGCCGTTTCTTCTAGTTACTGACATTTCAGAAATGGTGGGGCGACCTATCGAGGTTGACGTCATCACCTTCATCAGAGATCCAGCTAATGTTGCTCATATGGGAACTCTCAAGTGGGAATGCGGCAAGTGGAGCTGTCCAACTTTCAGAGAGTTTATATGAGGAGATTCCAATGAAACTTTCCGCTGAGGGACAGATCGGAGAAAAAGAGGCAAAATACTTCATCTTTTCCGCCGAGGGACAGATCGGAGAAACAGAGGCAAAATACTTCATCTTTTCCGCCGAAGGACAGATCGAGGGAGCAGAGACAAGAGCTTCACCTTTTTATTATTTTTGATTTCGATAAATTTCCATGTTTCCATTTTTTCACATTGAACAGGCTCCAGTATGTCCTCAGGACTGAAACAGATTCGGGGGTGGACTGGGAACTCACCTATTTTGAATATGCATAATGAATGTGACTCACCAAAGGTGTTAATCTAATCTATTTTCCATAGTCTAGCAAGGGAACTGTATCCCATATCCAGAGACAATCGTCGCCCACAAGAGGGGGGAAACTTGCAAAGCACCAGACACTTTAGGATACAAACTTTTCGAGAAACAATAATGGAGTGAGTGAAAAGAATAAAACATTGACATTTTGCTATGATTGAAATGGGGCCCAGAACAGTAACCTGGTCCTCCCACAAACAGAGGGGCGCCTCCGCTTCTCTGGAAGGAAATGCTGCCACATTTCGTACCGCACGATTATGTGTATATGTATAGTGATTATCATTGTCTTTCTGTCATTAACAATCAGAACTGCATTCTTTATTGGTGCACGAGGTGTTTCAATCTCAGTGCACCCACCAGATAATGTGCACTTAGGTCACACAAAAGCGCCTAGAACCTATATAGTTATTCCAATCCCAATAAAATCTGATGGTAAGGTGAAAGAACTAAAATTGAATGTAATTAGCAGTGATACACACACACTTGAGTTAACGAATGAAGTGAAAAGCTGGAGAGAGGGTCAGCACGGAATGAATGAAAACGTAGCACCGACAACCACACTCACCCACACACTGAATGCACATGAACTAGGGCATGTGGCAATGACCACGGAACCCCAAGCAAAGGCAACAGAGACCATGCAACTGCCTACCGAACAATCAGCCCCAGAAAACAATGAAAGAGACCGAAAGGAATCAAGTGAAAGGCTGACTAAAGCAGACATAGCAAAAGCCCTTGAGAAGACAGAAGTGGCTACGAGAGAATTCACTGCAAGGACACAAATGTTGATAGATCATTTATTTCCGTTCATAGCTAGAGCGAAGAAACTACGTGAGGAACTGAAAATAAATCCGCAGAGACTATACTGACAAGCACACCAGTTCCAACACAGGGAATAAGTACCAAGCCCACGATGCAGCCTTGCGATGGGCGGATGACAGACCGATGGTGGTTAAAGGCACTTATAGAAGGAAGGAAAAGAATGCATGAGGAGAAGAAGAGATTTGCAAAACTTCCACCTGTCACATTGATGCAGATAAAGAAACAAGCTCCACTGACCAGCATACCCGAGAGTCCTCCAGCAAGAAAGAGTCATGCAGACGCATTTAGAGATGTAGTTATAGCTAACTACAGAAAGACACTAAGGATCAAGAGAAGCCCACATGAAGATAACAATGAACTAAACGATTACCTGGGCAGCACAGCACATCTAGGAAACAACATCTGGTACCAACAGATGAAAGAAGTGGGGAGAAGGAAGTCAGAAGGAGATTGATTCATTTGTGCACTCCTACCATACAGCATGGGAAAATCCCAAATCTTCGTGGCTGTAAAAATTGATATCCCGACAGCACACTGTTTGTCACACATAGCAATGTGCAACACCAGAGGACAGTTTATGGGAAAGGATGCCTCACTGATATGGGCAACTGAAACAGCATAGCCCGATGAAGATGATTATGTCCAGGACATTAAGACAAGAAACAGAGCTCATACTAGGAATCACATGATCAGGTATGAAAAGCCAGAAGTGAAAGGAGCAGGAACAAAATGGGAAATTAACCCACGAATGAACATCCAAGGGAAAACTCTAGAGGAAGCTCAATTTTTTAAGAACAGAGGCCAAATGCAGATCTGGGGAACAGTGCTTTCACCAGATGGATGGGAAGAAGGAGTAGTGATCTGCCGAGCATGGATGGTCCTTGGAGCCTGCCAAGAAGCAATAGAAAACTCCCAGAGGTTGTGCAAACCTCTATGGCCAAAGTTGGTAAAGTTACTAACATGGGTCTAAGACAGAAGAGGACCCTTGCAGAATGGAAAGTGCAAAATTGTGCTTCAGGAACAATGGCACGAGGAAGATGGGAGAGAATCAGAACTGCGGACGAATCTTCGAAGCCCCAGGAATGACTCACGGAACTGCAGTAATTATGGATCATTACTGGGCTTGTGGATCCAAAGCATACAAAAGATTGCTGAGAAACTGGGGAGGCATATGCACAAGAGTGAATGTCCACGTTCCTGCACTGGTAATCCCGAAGAGTGACCTGAAAATTGACAGTTTCCCGAAAGCAGATGCCCACTTGAGGAAAAGGAGATCTGGGGAACTGGTATCCGAATGAAGAGAGAAAATTACTTTTCTGCCAAATAAGAAGAAGCATTCCATGCGATCCCATATGAACACAGGCTGTTCAGCCTCACCTCATCGGTGTTCACAACAATCATCATGCCAAGATTCCAGGTTGGAGCAAACACTAAGTGGTTGCAAATAACCAGATGGGAATTCAACCATCAACATCACCATAAAATGATTCAACGCGATTAAAGAAGAACTAAGATCAATCCTATTGATGACTCTCCAGAACAGATATGTACTTGACATGATCACAGCGATGGACGGAGAATTATGTTGCACATTTATACCATCGCAAAATGAAGAAAATGGAACCTTAACAGAAGCCATAAGTATGCTGACAAACCTACAGAACCAGATGATCAATGAAACTGACAAAGTTGATGATGACAGCTGGTTTGGAACTCTATTCTCATGGGTCCCACAATGGATGGCAGACATATTCAAGTTAGTTTCTGGGAGCCCTGCTATTGATGATACTACTAGGATTTTGTGTTATCAAGATAATCATCACACAATGCCAGAAAACTGCGAAGAAAGCCATTGGGATGAAGATCATGATCAATGTCAACCAGGATGGAAGCCGAGAGACCTGACAGATGAAGAAATAAGAGACCTTGTGAAGGCCAGCAAATTTGCGCCAGAAGGAACAAAGTTTGTGTATCCCAGAAACCGAAGAAAGTATGAAGGAAAATGGATCAATTGCAGCCCAAATGGACAATGTCAGCTTATGACCTGGAACAAAGACGAACATGTAAAAACAGCAGGAAGCCTGAAAGGAGTGACAACAATATGGACTCCAAAAAAAAAAACACGTTCACTCCATCATGTACAAACCCAGAAGACGAAGAAGTGGATACGGAAGAACCAAGTAAGACTATTCCAAAGGAGGAAGCAGGAATGGTCGATGAACCGACCAGAGGGGGGAGTGTAGAGGAGGTCCCAGATACAGCCTGCACTCCAGCCCCCCATTTTGAGATACCAGGAGCATACTCTGTAAGATATGTGACGTATAAGGAACAAATAAACCAACAGAGAGCCACAATGGGGCTAAGTCCAGTACCCATTATAAGAGCAATACCTAATGAGGTGCCAATAACCAAACAACCATGGCTGCACGGTACCCATTGAGAAAACCGTACCAACAGCTGACGCGAAATGAAGATGACTTACAAACTGTCCCTGAAGAGACCCAAAGGGCCCTAATAGAAGGCAAATGGTGATGATACAATGGCCCGGACAGACATTCAGATGAACGAAATGACAATCCAAAGATGACACATAATGATGAAATGATATGAATAAGGATGTAATGGACATAGAAGAAGAGACAATATTGAATTATAAAGAAATGTAACCATACAGCAGGATGGAAATATACAACTGGCTAAATGCCTGAAAATAGGCCTGTAACGCAAGAAACTAAGGAAACAGTACTGCTTGCAATGCTTAGTAGAAGGATAGAGTGGAAAGCGCCAACTATATATATAAAGATATATATATATATATATGTATATATATATACCTCAAGAAGCACACTATACAAGTGCGACTCAATTTTATAAAAGCAGAATTAAGCCCTGGATGGTGGAGGACAAACAGGCCAGGATTCATATACTAGCTCAAGCCAGATGAAAAGAGCAGAATCGAAACTCAGTAAGAGGCAGCTCATGCCTGGGGAATCGAGGTCAACTCCAGGAAGGGAGGAGAGCAGCACCTCCGAAGAAACAAAACTTAACAGCATAGCAACCAGCCAGTGAAGGTCGAGATAAGGAGGCTCAGCCCGGTGGCAAGGCTAAAGGAAGAATCAAATACACAAATAGAGGGAGAATGAAGCAGATTCACAGTGAACTGACATGTGACCAGCCAAGCACGGTACAGACGGGGTACCTGAGTCTGATGTCATCCAAACCCAGAGGATGCCATAACTTCTCCTGATAAAAAGCTACAGTTTCAAGGCCATCCTCTGCCAACTAATTGACACATAGCCCTAAAGCGCTGATTGATGGAAGGGAGGTAGGGTGAATCTTGGGGCACACCACATCTGGGTGTCCATTCTGCGTGCTGCTAATTAAAGTGGAGATTTATGCCTAGGGGTGTAACCCGCCCAATCACAACGGACCAAATAATCTAGGGTCCTATAGCTAGTAGAACCAATGAGACGTCGTATTTTTAGTGACGTCGATCATGAGTGATGTAGAGGGATGGGCGTAGACGCCCACCCGATAAGAATTAGCCAATCCTCACACTCTGTTACCATATACAGATATAGTACCTACACTTAAGTTACCTTTCTCGACCAATAGAGTTGCATGACAACTTTGGAGTGTTACACCTCAATGATGACGAGAATGTACTATAACTATTGCTGTTTGAATGAAGAAGGGGGAAGTTGAAGCAAGACGGGCGATTGCATCACTGTTGATTTCCATTTGTTTCCCCGTTTTTTGTACTTGTCATTAAACAGATTTCCCTTTTGTCAAACCATTGACTTGTCCTTATTGATTGGTTTTGGAGTAAGAGAATCCTGCACCCCATCCTCCTCAGGGTGCAGATATCTCGTTTTAAGGTACTTGAGCGTGAGCTCTGATCCCATGGGCCTGTCAGAGGTCACTCCTTCCTCCTGTACAATCACTGCAAATGTTTTGCCATACAAGAATGGCGCTGTTTGTTTGCGGTGATAATACCCAATGGAACATGCAGGTGGACACCCCCGATACTCCCATCTTTTTTGAAAGGGAGCGGGGGACACCCCCGCAACACCCACTCCCTTTTAAACCTAATATTAACCCCATCAATAATATCGCCTATGCCGTTTGCCGACGACTGTATATATATATGTCAATGATATTGGTGGGGATAATATTACGTGATACCGTTTTATTGACACAGTACGAAGATAACGATTCAAAATTAAATTCAATTGATATTGTTGAGCATCTAGAGTCAAAAAATAAACAGGCCAATATTGGCAGTCAGATGATCTTTACAGTCCTATATCAAGGTGAAGTTTACTTGCAATTGGGGATGATATGGATCCCTCATACTTCTCACTCCATGTGTTTTTACTGCTAGGGAGCTGAATGCAGAAAAGGTGATGGAGGATGGTAGCCCCCATTGCTATTCCCAGAATAATAGTGTTACTTCACACTAGCCTCCTTGACCAGGTAGTATTCACATTTCATGTGATAGTATGCCTTTGGCGTGATAAATTATACCTGTAACACCTAAAAGGCGAAAACAGTGTTTGTGTCCATTCCTCTGTGTAATCTTGCTGTCTCCTCAAAACGCCTACTTCATTACCACTGCTTATCATTGGTTACTTCCTTAAACGTTGAAGTGAGTAGGATAAAAGCATGACCAGAACTGAACTGATCCCTGTGAGGTGCTCTAGCTTTTCTGGGAAACTGCTAGATTATGTTAGGATGCTAAAGAAGGGTCAGCAAAGACCCCAGAGGTTACAGGAAAAGAAAGTGGAGAAAGACCTGAGGATTGTGGGAGCAATTCAGATGGAGGAAAGGGTTTATGGGGATAATCATATATGATTCCTAGAATACCTTTCTGTTATAACTTGGTGCGTGGGTTTGCTGTGAGCGAGCTGTATGTGTGATGTCACTGGTGTTGTGAGGTCACTGCTACAGAATGTGGAGTGTTGGTGGATGTTTGGAGTGCTGGGTTCCATGACTTGTCAAATGGACCTACTTAGCTGGCTGGGTGGATGTCCCAGTGCTTTCTCTACAACGTAACAGCAAGAAATAAACGTATCTGTTAACTTACCTTCCTGGTCCTGGCGTTGTGTAAGATAGGTGACCCACGATAATTCACTGGCGACGAGGATGTTTTCTTTGCTGCTGGGAAGGGGCAGTAGGTGAGAAGTGCTGCCTTCCTGAAAGACATCCATCCAGTAGTCGGAAGCTGCCGGCCGGGCCGTGCAGTGGTAGCAGAGGTCTACGTTTGGGGTTCTGGCAGGGGGCTTTGAGGATCTGGCGGAGCACGGGGTTGTGTGGTCCGTGCAGGAGGAACGGCCGGGGGGTGCCATTGAGACCATCTTGTCAAGCGATCGTGCTGGGGTCGAGGAGGCCCACTATCTGGTGGGGCTGGCTGCGTGCATTGGAGGAGCGGCCTGGAGGTGCCGTTACAGGGTATCAGGGTGCCAAGCGGTTCTGCGGGGGGACGCAGCGGCTCTCTCTCAGAAGTTGCGGGCTGTGTGTCATGTCCAGTCTGAGCATGTCGGTCCCTGAGCGGCGAGGCGAAGCGAAGTATGGAGCGGGCCTGTCTCCATGGATTGGGAGCACGTTTTTGTGCCTGGAAGCTTTCTGTTGCTTTTGGTGGCAGTGGTATGGACTGGGGTGGCTGGGCATGGCCGTGGCACTTGGAGTCTTGCTGGGCAGCTATATTGTTGACTCTATGGTGCCGGGAAAAAACCAAATGATGACCTCACGGCACCGGGTGTTGGCGTTCCAGTGGGTCCAGCTAGAACACAACATTCGTATGGAACGCGCCATGAAAGTGGTGTGTCACTAAGGATTTGTGTTAGTTGATGGCCAGAGAGAAGATCTTGCCTGGCAACGGAGAGGTGCTTTGGAGTTGCACAAAACAACTGTGTGGTTTGCCGGGACAGTAGTGTACCCAGTTGTTCCTATTGAGTCTGGGGTGATCTTCTATGTGGAACTTGTCGGCGGGACCTGGAGCTCATAGTTTTTATTTTTGGATGAGACTGGCTTTCCTGCAGAAAGGATCATCATTCCGTGCAGGAGACCTTTGCGGCTGTGGACTGGGAGAGTCGCAAGTTGGACATGGAGGATTTCTGCAACAGGTGTCGCGGTGCTATGAGGAGGTTGCGGCAGCTGGATCCTGATTTGTGGGGTGCCTACCAGTGTGTGATGGCTCCTTATGGGACCGTGGACTAATGATGGTAGGTATTGGGTGAGGCCGGTTGTTTTTGTTGTCTTTTTGTTGTGGCCTCGGGAATAGTGCGTGTTATGGGGATGGGTCCTGGGTCAATGTTAGTTAGTGGTCAGGCCTGTATAGGGTAGATGAGGTATACTCTTGTGTTTATGTCTGTGGCCTGTGTGTTAGGACCTTCTCCCAGGGTTTTGCCGTGGACTTTAGAGTGCAGGTTCATTGGTATTGGGGGTGTTTTCACTGATATGTACTTATTCTTTGCAGAGGAGAGTGGCCGTATGGTTTGGGGCTACAATTTGTTATTGCTTTATTTATTTATTTATTTTCCTGGGACATTGGCGCCCTGTTAATTTTTCTTGCACTTTATGATCATGGGGGCGAGGTGCCATGTCATTTATTGCTTTGAATTTCATGGACTTGTGGGTGTGGGGCTGGCGCAGGGACTTTAGCGCCATGTTGTTTGTGACCTGTTGTTTTCCTTTTGAAATGGTGCGTTCTGGGGTTGTTGGTCACTGTTGGTTTTTTTTCTATTTGTTCTTCTGTGGTTTTTGTGTTCATTTGTAGGGGTATGTCCCCTGATGATATCCTGAGTGGCCGGGTGGGCTCTAGGGTTTGTAGTGGAAATTTGTCGGTGTGCAGTTAGATGCTGTTATAAGTTGTGGTAGTGTGGTGCTGCTGCAGATATAGGTTCGAGGCAATAAGTTACTTTCTAGTGGTTTAAGGGGCTGGAGGGACCGTTTTAGTTATTTTCGGTGGGGTGACAGTTTGGTGCTGTTTAATTGTTTTCAAGGTGGTGGCATTTAGGTGCCGTTGAGTTGTTTTTTGGGTAGTTAGGTGCTATCCGGTAGTTTCTTGTTTTAGTTATTTTCGGTCCGGTGACAGTTTGGTTCTGTTTCATTGTTTTCAGGGGGTGGCAGTTAGGTGCTCTCAAGTTGTTTTTTGGGTAGTGAGGTGCCATCCGGTAGTTTTGGTGGGACAGTAGTGGGTGCTTAGAGATACTTGTACACATAGGTTCCAGGGTGGCCGGGTGGGCTGTGGTTGGTGCTCATATATGGGTAGTGTTTGGTGGTTTGGTTTCCAGTTTGTAGAGTTTCTGTTGCCAATTTGTGGTGGTAGCATGCTTTTGTTTCATGACAGTCAGAGTGGGTTGCTCGGGTTATTATGTTGGGTCTTAGTGTGCTTAGAGGTGATTTCCAGCTGGTGTTGGTGCTGTTATCATTTTTGGTTTGTTATGGGTTCAGTTGTGGTGTGCTGGTTTCTGCTCTCATTTTCTAGTTCCAGTGTGCTGCAAGTTTTTCTGTTTTGGTTTCGCTATGTTGTTCTGCTTTCTGTGTTGTTCTCTGAGGAGAGTGTTCTTTGCTTTGGTCGCGGGCAGGTTAGCGACTGTGTTTTTTTGGGCGAGGGGTGCATGTGAGTAAGGTTGGAATTTCGTTATGAAGGACAGATTTTAAAAAAGGGGTCATCTCCTAGTTTGGTGGTGCTCATACGTGCTGGCCACATGTCTTTGCTGTTGGTATTGTATTGGATTTTGTGAAAGGTGTACAGAGGGAGGAGTGTTATAACTTGGTGTGTGGGTTTGCTGTGAGCGAGCTGCATGTGTGATGTCAATGGTGTTGTGAGGTCACTGCTAGGGAATGTGGAGTGTTGGTGGATGTTTGGAGTTCTGGGTTCCATGACTTGTCAGTTGGACCTACTTAACTTGCTGGGTGGAAGTCCCAGTGCTTTCTCCACAACGTAACAACAAGACATAAACTTACCTGTTAACTTACCTTCCTGGTCCTGGCATCGTGTTAGATAGGTGACCCATGTTACTTCACTTTCCAATTTGTCTTCCAGAGAATAGATGACTCGTAGCACTTTGGGTCATCATTAGGTCTTCCCTTCTTAAGCACTGAAGAAGATTACTCCATTGTCTGATGATTCCCGATGATTCACCTTATCATGTGATGTTGGAAGAAACAGCTTCTTCTATTAGTTGCTGTCACTTGTGGTTCTAGCGTAATGCTACTATCCATTGTTGTTCTGATGTTTCTTTTCATAGCTGATGGTAATGGGAATGGGCCCAGTTCTTTGGGCCAGGGAATTGAGGAGGTGTTTGAAGAGCCATTCAGTCAAAAACTTTATTTCGACTGAACGCCATAAAAGTTAATATAAGCCGTGGGCATAATACACAATGAAAGCATTTCAAAACCAGTAGAACCATACTAACTTCAACAGTACATAGGATCCTAAATAAAAAAGCAAGCACGTTTAAAGTGCAAAGTGCAAGTGCGTTGTTGTAAATAGCACATAAATTATCATGTAAACTCAGCAGGCGATTTGGTATGTATAAAGTGCAAATGCATTATTGGTTGTGACACATAAATGGTCATGTAAACAGAACAAATGCTTTAAAAAGTATACATTATTAAATGTGACACATTAGTTAAAAATATCCAATTCGCCTGAGGATAAATCACAGCTAGGTTCTACAATTGACATACTCTTGGGACAATAAAGCTTTGTTAATACAGCACTATGCCAATTTGTTACATAGACTTTAAAAGTGCACATCTCCTCAACCATGGCCTATAAATATATTTTGCAACTGCAAAGACATGTGCATCATCATTAGTTCGTCTACAACGTGCCCTGGCATCACTTATTATATTACTTCTTAAAAAGGAAAACGTGGCCTCAGGTATATCCTCTACAGTGCAAGTATGCCATGCATGCTAGAAGCAAATGGTCTCAATCCTGTAACAGAAATATGGGCATTTATTAGACTAATTAGTATTCCATTTATTCTTTATCTGGGCCCCCGGTAGTATGGTGAATCTCACCTTGACGTGGAGGGTACGCATGAGCCTTGGTTTCATTACATTTAGATAACGTTCATAACCCCTGGTAAGCTCGCTCTCTCAATGAATAGTCAGAGCAAAGGAAGTGGTGTTTGTAGAGGCTGCACTATAAAGCACAAGTTCTGTTTTACAAGGTTTGAGTTTTTGTCTATTTGAGGTCAATCATGCATCCACGTGAGAAAGACATTTTTATAGGTCTAGTGAGTTGGTTGAAGGATTATTTCCAAGTTTGTAGATCATTTGAGTGTTATCCATTAGTTATAGCAAGTGAGCCCAATTAATCTGATGAGTTCCAGTAGGGTAGTCCTGTAGATGTTGAACCTAGGGCTATTACACAGGCTAGATGTCATGGCTTGGATGTCTAAGAGGGTCTGTTGGAAGGGAAGGAGGTTATCCAGTGTACTGCTGCTGTCATCCGAGTTGTTCTTTAGCATGTCCTATATTGAGCACACGGTTGATTCTGTGTCCCGCATTGTTAGGAAGCCATGCTGTGCTTCATGGCTCAGGTTCTTTGTTTCCTTGAAACCTCTGAGATGTCTGTGTATCATTTTTACAGGATTGTCCTAATGAAAGGAGTTTTTTTTTAAGATTGTGAGATAGTTTGCAGGGCCATTTGGGCAACTTGTCTGTTTTTTCAGGTGTTCCCTGAAATAAACTGGCATTAATATTAAAATGCAGGATGTTTCATGCTGATTTTAAATACATTTTGCTTAGATAATTGGGAGATCCTGAAGAGTTGCAGGCGGTTTAGAACTGCCTGCATGGAAAGGGGCTAGAAAGTGATTAGCAGCGAAGAGGTTGACTGCAGTGATGATGACTTCTTGGTGGGATAGGAAGGTGTTTGTCCTTTATTATGCAAGTATTCTTGGTGGAGTAGCATGTTTCTGGTGAAGTGCATAGAGATTTGATCGCATAGTCCTTAGGTTGGAATAGGGGTTGTGCTGTAGGTTCACCAGCTTTAACATTCTTTAGTTATCTTGAACATTTCCTTATGTTGTGTTACACTGTTTCAATGCATCTGGAGAAATTAGCTTTTGTAGCTTTAATGATGTCTGCCCTGTAAAAGCCTAGCTGTTGATGATAGGCAAGTCTTTCTGATGCAAGTTGTGCTTCCTCAAATTTATCCAATGTTTGGTTCTCTTTCTTCATATGATGTAGTTTCTGTGTGTGGCATTTAGAAAAGCGTTTCTTCAGTGAGTTCATTAATTTTTTTTTCAGAGCAAGCTCATCTAAAGCCAAGTTAATCCAGTCGTCTGGTTTTTCTTTTGGTTGGTCTGAATTGTTGGTTCGTGCAATTTCATTATTTCCAATAATGTATTCATTTGCACTTCTTTCAAGGGTGTGGACTGGGTCAATGGACCGAAGGATGGTTCTTCACAGTGGGAGATTCTGTGAAGAGTTTGAATGGCATGTATAAGTGGTCTCCGCAGGGAGGTGGACTAGGGAAGTACTGTGACAATGACCTCATTATAGAAAATGCCATCAGTCGTGTGGCTGGCTGTGTTAGGAGCACCCTTCAGCAATTGTTTAAGATATAGTGCAGAAGATTAGCTGTGAGGGATGTCATGATGGTATTATCTTTTCCAATCCAGGCAGTGAATTCAGAGTATTGTCAGATGGTGATTGTCCGTGAATACTTTGATGGCTGCAACTGGGGTGTTGCCTGCAAAGGTTGGACTGTAGGAAGGTGGCATTTAGTTGAGAAGAAAGCTTAACAACAAGGTTTGCGAGAACGATAAGGCAAGTGTGAGTCATTCACACTCATTGATGCTGTCGACAGAGGGTGTTGAGACTTTTATACAGTGTTTTGCAGTAGCTCTGTCCCCACGCCTCTTTTGTTAATTAAGGTGATAAGCACATTTCTTCTTGAATCCTGCTGGAATGCTTTCATGGATTACTTGCGATTATCATCGGAGAGCAAGGTTTCCATGGTGAAACGAAGATCAATTTGGTCCTTGGAGAGGATGCCAAATATATTGCATTAGTGTTTGGTGATTGATCCTCTGTTAATCATAAGGGTGTTGGTGGCAAGATGAGTGTGGGTGGCAGGATCGTTGATGTTTTCATTTGATCCCCAGTATTCTTGTGTGAGGATTTCAGAGTCAATAAGGCTGAGTAGGTTTTTCCTGGGTTGGGGATCTCACCTAGGAGTTCTTGTGTGGTGGTTGAGTCCACTATAGATTGTCTTGTGACAAAGGGTGTGTTGAGCAAGATTTCTTTTAATTGTGGTTTTATGGATGTGTGGTAGCTTGATAAATATGTTGGAAGAGGAGTTGTTGGGTTAAAATTGTCTTTTTTTCACTTTAGTAAGTTCTGTCTGTTGACCGGTGGGTTTCCTGTTGGACACTGTGTTTAGTTGGATGCTTCTGCAGGTTTCCGAATATGAATTTACCTAAGGGACTTCTGAGTTGTGGGATTGGAAATCGTCTAGAATATCTTGGTGACTGGTCTGAGAGTGTTGATATAGTGGCTTCCAATGTGTTACTTTCCCTTACCTCCTTTCTGATTCTACACCATCAACATTGTGCTGATGTGCTATATAATTTACAACAGAAATGGCAGACAGAAGTAATAATGCATTAAAGTGAAGCATCCACATATGGAAAGTTACCAATATCATGCACAGACCAACTGTATATCTGGAATCAGTATATATCATTAAAGAAATGTCATGAGACCAAATGCATGCACTGTGGTATCTCTGCTCACTAAGCAAACCTGTCTACATGCATGGCTGCAGCTGCCAGAGATGGCATCGGTCCTCTCTGCCTCTGAATACAGAGGCTTGCTGTATTATCCTACATGATCATCACAAGAGGCATATATAGTTGGGCACCACATCTGCAATCCTTGTCGAGTACTTTTCTCTCATACCTGGCTGGAGGCTACCAATTGGAAGCAGCCAATACTATCGAAGTAAATGAGAGCACTTATTGGTCCTTCAATATTTACCTACTTTAGTGGATCCAATTCTTGGATGAGATTAATACTGATATATCCCTTAATATTCTAGGTCTCCAGCTTGGTGGGACCCAGCTTGTTTTCCCCTTTCCCGTGCATCGTAATCACTGGTAAACTATGTTCCTGATTCTCTCTGGTTACCCTCAGGATTCTTGATTGGCTAGCATCACTTATCAAGTGAAGTGCTTTTTTGCCCCGCCAACATGACAATTTCAACTGGGTGCAAAGGTTTTTCTCTTTCATGTAGGTATCTCTCCAGTAAGGTTTAGGTTCTTTTTCCCTTTTTTAGTTATTTTATTCTGTGAACAAATATGTTACTCTCATAACAAGTTCTAAACTGGAATAAGTGCATTTACTTCCTCTAACAACATTAGTTCAGAATTAGTGTATTGCCCCCAAAAAGCAAATCTTCAAGTTTTGCAACTACCTTCTGCCAAGTGCGCTATCATTTTTCTATGAAGATATTTTTGTTTTCTAAAATGCCAAAAAGTAACTGGCACCTTGATGTTTCCTGGAATGCCTGCAATCAGTGCAGATATTTCAGTATCCAATTATTCTGATTGCAGGCCCCTCACTTCAGGTTTTATCTCGTGTGATGCTGCAAAGTCTCACAGGATTTCATTGTAATATGTGCTGGAAGGTTTTGGCTGAGTTCTGCTTATGTTTCTGCACGCACCTACCTAACTTGCATACTTTGCACATTGGGGATGAGTTTTTTGTGATGCCCTTGAGTGCTGTGTGTACTGTAACAATGTTCTCCAATTCCTTGTATCCCATATTTCCTGGTTACTTTGTGTGTATATTCCTGTGATCCTAGTGTCTGAGTTTGTGTTTTGATGTTCTTTCCTATTGCATCTCAGTTGCAAGCAAAGTTCGGCAGATGAGAGATGGTAAGCTAATTGGGCAAGACTGCAGTAGACTGATGTTGTTCTCTGCACCTGGGTTTCGTTTTGGTTACGTTTTGCTTACCTGCTGCTAACAAACCAAGGTTGGGAGAGAATGCCAACCAAACATGAGGGCCTATGCAATGGTGAGCATACCTTGTTGCAGGGGCCAATTTGCTGTTGTTATGCTGCTATAATCTGTATTATATGTAGTTAGAGGGAGGTTCAATGTATGCCTGCCAGATGAGGGGCAGCCAATCATGTTACTAACTCCTACATTAACTACTAGTAGATTTGCTCCCCTAACCAATCCCTCCGTCTGATAGGTTTTATTATTTGCCACGTAGGATGACATCATAACTGATGCACATCGAGATATAAAGCCTTTGCATAACCGAAATGTAACTGAGAGTGTGTGGGCTATGTATGAT